>NC_080679.1:103690238-104290238 GCF_030445035.2 Dasypus novemcinctus | reverse complement strand
TCCCATATCAGTATTCCTCCGCTGCCATTGTTGAACCACTCTGTGATCCAAAACTTCCCGTAAAGTGAATCCCAACATAATGTCAGCTTCAGAAGAGTCTTAGATCACCAAAATTCATATATACAATATACAGTATTTCCCCAGATCCACCATAAAACCTTTTCCCTTCCACAGCAATAATCTTTTAACTTATTCATATCATATTTCCTGAAACTGATGTACAGATTCCGAAACTATAGTTTTCAAACAAGGTAACATTTGTGCTTACTATGTGGTCCATACTTTAGGTTGTACAGTTTTCTAAATTTTTTAGTTATCCTATGTTTTGTCTTATGGTTTTCATTATTAGTCTGTCGTCCCCTATATGTTTTTGGTGTAATATTAGCTGTTTTATATTCATCCTCGTGTACTCTCACATAACTCCTCTTTTGCCCCCTTATTTACCTTTGTTCTATCCATTGCACGTCCATTTTCCCCTCCCCTTAGGGCCCATAACGCCTGCCAATCTAATGCCCTGGGAGCCGTCCTTTCTCACGAGAGATACAGTTCTCTCTATTCGATGGCATTAGTCTTCCCCAGGATATGGGTCCACCCCACCCAATGGTAGAACCCACCTTGGCAAAATGAGCCTTCAGCTGTTCCCTCCGGAGTCCGTCCCGCATCAGACCATACCCCCTGAGCGTCCTAACCAGGTGACCCTCCTACTTATACTTTGATACGTTTTACTCAACATTTAGTTCTCAATGAACTTCTGGTACTCTCCCATGTTTGTATGTTGCCCCTCCCTCCCACCTATTTCTTGGACCATATTACCCCTCTTCCCATCCCCAGCCCCCCTCAAACCCAGAAAACCCCACCCGAAGGTAACCCCTTGCCCCCATTTTGTCCCTTCTTTGTGCTCATACTTACCCCCAGCTCATCACAGATTCCACCCCTACAGACATTAACTTCCTCCACCCCCCGATTTCCAGTAAGCCACTTTTCCAGACTCTAGCTCTCTGAGGCAGTTGACTTATTTCATATCATTGAGGTCATATAGTATTTGTCCTTCAATGCCTGGGTTGCTTCACTTAAGATAAGATTCTCAAGGTTCATCCATGTTATCACGTGCGATTGTAGTGTATTGGTTCTTACAGCTGAGTAGTATTCCATTGTGTGTATATACCACATTTTATTGATCCACTCATCTGTTGATGGACTTTTGGATTGATTCCAACTTTTGGCGATGGTGAACAATGCTGCTATGAACATTGGTGTACATATATCGGTTTGTGTCCTTGTTTTCAGGTCTGATGGGTATATACCCAGCAGTGGTATTGCTGGGTCATATGGCAAATCTATGGATAATTTTTTGAGAAACTGCCAAACTGTCCTCCAGAATGGTTGGATCCTTCTGCATTCCCACCAGCAATGGATGAGTGTTCCCCTTTCTTCACATCCTCTCCAGCATTTGTATTCTACTGTTTTTTTCATGGCTGCCAATCTTATGGGAGTAAGATGGTATCTCATTGTAGTTTTGATTTGCATTTCCCTGATAGCTAGGGATTTGGAGCATTTTTTCATGTGCTTTTTAGCCATTTGTATTTCTTCTTTGGAGAAGTGTCTGTTTAAATCTTTTTCCCATTTTTTAAATGGGTTGTTTATCTTTTTGTTTTCGAGATATATGAGTTCTTTATATATGCAAGTTATAAGTCTCTTATCAGATATATGGTTGCCAAATATTTTCTCCCATTGTGTGGGTTCCCTTTTTACTTTCTTGACAAACTCCTTTGAGGTGCAGAAGGCTTTAATTTTGAGGTAGTCCCATTTATCTATTTGTTCTTTTGCTGCTCGTGCTTTTGGTGTGATATTCATGAAGCCATTTCCTATTACAAGGTCCTGTAGATGTTTCCCTACACTGCTTTCTAAGGTCTTTATGGTCTTGGCTCTTATATTTAGGTCTTTGATCCATCTTGAGTTGATCTTTGTATAAGGTGTGAGATGGTAATCCTCTTTCATTCTTCTACATATGGCTATCCAGTTCTCCAGGCACCATTTGTTGAATAGGCCATTCTCTCCCAGTTGAGAGGGTTTGGTGGCTTTATCAAATATTATATGGCTATATACATGAGGTTCTATATCTGAACTTTCAATATTTTTTTTTTTAGATTACCCTGCTAAATCTTTTGAACTTTGAATTCCAGTTAATATTTCATGGAATTAAAAAAAATGATTTAATGCTCTGTAGCTACTGCATGGACCCCCTAATGTTTGTCTACATTGCTTGTCCAGTCTAGCTCCTGTATTGCCACAATAAGCATGTCCTCATACATAACAAATCATTTCAGTTTAAAAATTTTCGTGTCGTTCACATAAGTTTAAGTTAAGCATTTTGGAAGGGCCTTTTCTTAAGATCATGTTTGTGAAAGTGTTTGAGCACTTAACATACGGAAGGCTGCTACCTGGCAGCATTATAAAAATAAGAGATATGGGATTTTTTTTTTGTACATAGAGTGAACTAAATGCTCAGTCCTTCTAGTTCTATTATTTTGTGAATTGTTTAAATGTTACAGTCTTTACAATATATGTTTTCTAATGTTATTCACATTATTCATCTCAAGTATGAAAATCCTCATTTTTATTTTAGGAACTAGCCTCTAGACCTTATATTTAGATCTCTTCACCTTTAAAATCTGTGACTGCATGTGAAGCCACAAAAATAATTATGTTGTTGATAAAATATAAAAACGTGTCCATAACAAACTGCACAATTTTTTTTCCCCTGAAACTCTTGCATTTTGAAAGCATTTTTGACAGGGTTCCACATCAGTGGTTAATGGCAGAGTGTGAGATGTGGGAGTCTTGCAAAAGTAGAAAATTGGCTCTACAAATTAGAGACCGAAAGCAAGAAACCAAGAAAAGCAGAGTCATAGATGGATGATACAACATTGGCAGCAATGAATACGTGAGACTGACAGCCAGAAGTAGATAAATTTAGATTATTTTAAATCTAGTAGATGAAAAAGAAAATAATTGAGGCAGATAAATTACAGTTCTATGACAATAGGTGCCTGTTGGCATTCCTATTCCTGAACAAACCCTTGTTTTCTGGGTCTACCAGTAACTGACAAAATCAACTACATGCCAATACTTGGTGGGCTAGGTCTCTAGCCAGTAGCAAGGTTTCTTTGTTAAACCATGAAATGCGTTTGGCCTTCTCCAGCTTCCAAGAAAAGAAGAAAGAACGGAAACTTCATTGGCATGAAGCGGCTCATTTAGAAAACACAAATTATTATTCGGTCAAATTTTTTTTCCTGTTTGAATAGAGGTCTTGGTAAGGGGGAAATTTTAAAGAGCCATTTTTTTGGTTCCAAAATTAGTTTGTGTGCTCCTTAGAGAAGCATATTTCCAAGAGTATAGCATAGAGAATGTTTCTTGTGAAATCGTGTGATATCATAGGAGGCTTTTTCAGCGTGGGTAAGGACCGTTGTACAAGTAATTCACTTTTTTATGTAATGTATGAATGAAGAGTTCTAAATTATTGGGGACAAAATATGCCTCTACTAACACGCAGCTCAAATACAGATTTATCAAACATACCAAAACAGTAGCAAAGACCATAGGGATTTAGAATATACATATATATTTGAAACAATTTAACCAACTAAATTAAAATCCCTTTTCTTTGAAGCTATTCTCAACTCTTTGCTAAATATTCATGATTGCCTTCACTTTGAGCACATGTAATATCTTGGATAGTCCATGAAAATGACATCTATGATACTTGCTAGGCAATAATGTTTTTAAGTTAGTGAATATTTCTCTGTAAAAAATCTTCTATTCTATTTCACACTAGCCCTTACCAAATGTTTGGGTTTTAAGGAGGTTTTAAGAGTATAGTTTTTGAAAAATTAAACAGTACAGAAACATGTTCATTAAGATTAGAACTAATCCTCAGCCTTAGAATTGTATTTATTTCCATTCCTGTTTGACGTATTATATCTATGCCACTAAATTATTTTTCTATAATTTCAAATGTCTAGGTAATAGCTAGAAAAAAATCAATTTTAAAGCCCACATTTTGTCTTTACCTTTAAAAATATCTGCATATTGATCAAATTAGTTAGGTGTGATGGGACTGGTGAATATGGTATCCCAGGAGACATTTTCTCTGTGGTGGCTTAAATTATGTCCCCAACAAAAGTCGTGTTCTTAACTGTAATGCCTGTACCTGTAAGTTTGAGCAAATCTCTAAATAGGACCTTTTAAAGATATTCTTTCTGGAGGTGTGGCTAACTGAATCAGGCTGGGCCTTAATCCCTGTTCCTGGAGGCCGAGGGTAGGAACCAGAAGCGAGATCTCTATGGAAACTGGAGGAGCAGACACAGGAAGAGACATGGACGGTGGGACCACGTGACAGGAGGCAGAGATTCAAGCCAAGGAACTCCAAGAATTGCTGCAAGGGAGCGCCAGAACGCTGCCGACTTCAGAGAGAAAGAACTTTGCTGGTGCCTTGGTTTTGAACGTATAGCTTTCAACAAAGTGAGACAATCAATTCTTGTTTTTAAGCCAAGTTGTGTTTGACATTTGGGATAGCAGCCTTGGCAAACTAAGATATCTTCCAATTTATTTATTCATTTGTATTTATTTATTTAGGTACCAGGGCCAGGGATTGAATCCAGGCCCTTATATGTGGAAAGCTGGCACTCAGCCACTGAGACACATTGGCAATCCTGAGTGGGTTTTTCGTTTGTTTGCTTGTTATCTGTTTTTTTTTTTTCAGTTTTTTTCCTTAGGATGCACTGGGCACCAAACCCAGCACCTCCCATGTGGGAAGCAGGCACTCAACCACTTGAGCCACATCTACTCCCTAAAGTATTTATTTTTAACTATATTAACTACATTGTTTCAAGACTCATCTAATCATAAGTCATGCTCATGTTATCTAATGACTTGCCAATAAACAGAGTCCTGTTTCTTAGACATATTTTTCAAGATGACAATGCAATAGGTACATTTATGTATGATACCTTATTTAAATCTTGACAAATTACCCTGGAAAGTGAACAGCTTCATTTTATAAATATGAAGAGTGAGAAAGTTTTGGCAATTTTTCTAGTCATTTGCAGAAAGAAAATTTAAATCTAGCATAGGTTGATTATAAGGTCTATATTTTTACTTTATATCATCCTGTTCTGTACATTCATATAAAATATTAATGAAGAAATATGCCAATATGGCACCATAGTATAAGGCTTGTAGGTAGTTTATGGGCACTAGACTTTACTACCTGTTTTGTAGTTTCACTCTTCTTTTCCCTTAGTCTGCCTGGGATAGAGAGTTAACTCTCTTTAAGAAACTCTAAAGTTTATAATGTTATGATTGCTGATTAATTTGGATTTTGTAGTGCTATTTGAAAATAAATGAACTAACACTGTAAAAAAAACTACATACATTAATTATAATTATGCTATGCATATTTATGAATAATCTACAAAATCAGAGAGTTAGCTTTTGATATTAACTTCCAAAATTTTAAAACAAACATATGGCAATTTTTAAAAAATGAAAACAACAAAAAAAACACATTATCTCTGTTTTGACCCAGAATTCTAAAATGTTATGATCTATATTCTGTTTATATTACACTCTGTAGAGAACCTTGATCTTGTCTATACCATCATACCAATTTTCTTGAATTGAGATTGTCAGTGTCTATTGAGGAGAATTATTTATTTCTTGAATTGTGATAATCCAAAGTTCATTTACTTATGTTCTAAAGTTGATAGTTTTCCCAAACACACTGTAAAAAAAAAAAAAAAACACCTATTGTGGTTTGAAGCTGTATGCAACACAGAAAAACATGTTCTTAAATCCAATCCATTCCTGTGGGTTTAAACCCAGTTTAAGTAGGATCTTTTGAAGAGGCCGCTTTAGTTAAGATGTGGCCAACCTCATCCAGGATGGGGCATAATCTTATTACTGGAGTCCTTTATATATGAAGTAGAGAGAAGAGAGCGAGAGAGAAAGAGAAAGAGAGAGAGGAGAAAGAGAGAGAAGCAAGAAACTGAGAGCAACAAAACCTAAAAGAGAAGGGAATCTGTCCGATGCCACCATGTGCCTTGCCATGTGGCGCAGGAGCCCAGGACCACTGGCAGCCAGTCTTCAGGAAGAAAGCATCACCTTGACTTGGACATTATCTTGGCCTCAAACTCTAAGCTAATCAATTCCCACTTTTTAAGCCAACTCATTTCAGGTGTCTGCTTAGAGCAGTCTTGGAAACTAAAAGAGATTTTGTTATTCTCTTTGGGGTGCTATTGCAAATAGTAAAAAGATATAATTGGTAAATGGGTAGAGGTAGGAAGAATTGTGAGATGCTTGATAGAAAAGGCCTAGAAAGCTTTGAAGAGGCTGTTGGTAGAAATATGGATGCTAAAGGCACTTCTGAAGAGGCCTTAGAAATGATCAAAGTGTCATTGGAAACTGGAAGAAAGGCAATCTTTGCTTTAAAATTGAGTTCTGATGTCAGATGGAAGGCAGAATTTGAAAGTGATAAGCTAAGATACTTAGCTGAGGAGATTTCCAAGTTAATTTTGGAATTAGCTTGGAAATTCCAAGATTTTGAAGCCTTATTTCTCCTTGTAGCTTATAGTAAAATACAAGAGGAAAGGAATAAAATGAGAGCTGAGCTCTTGGGCATAAAGAAACCAGAAACTGGTGGTTTGGAAAATTCCAAACTTCCAGAAAGCAAGTCACCAGAGAATAGTGCTCCATGTGAGGGTTTAACTGAACATGTAACCAGTCAGCCATTTCATTGCAAATCAGGAGTGGAAATGCATTATCCTAGAAAGATCTGTGGAAAATTCTTTTGTCTGATGGTTTGAACCCTTGTGTACTACATGCAAAAATGATAAGTTTTCTTTTGTGAGATCTGTATGAACAGAACCACTACCAGCCTGGACTAAAAGGGACACAAAAGGGACAGATTGAAGGAAAAATCACTTCAAGGGCAGAACCAAGGAAGCTGAGCTCTGGACCAAAGACATTTTTTTTCAGGCCAAGAGAGTGACTCTCCCATGTATGTGGAAAGATCAAATCTGCCCCAGCACTTGGAGAGAACAGACCTTCTGTCCCATTGTTCAGGAATAATGCTACCACTGTATTTTTCTTAGATGTCAGGGGGATTGCAGAGAGTCTGGCCATCGCTCTGATGCTAGAAGAGGGTGGAACCTTCACTCCAGGGTTCGGGGAGGTCATGGCCACTGCACAAGCACTTGGAAGGGACGGAACGTCATTCCATAGATGACCCTCAGACCTTGAAAGCTAATTGAGTATGCTCAGCAGGGTTTTGGAATTGTTTAGGACCCAAGACCCCTATTTACCTTCCAATTACTCTCAATGGTAATGAGAATGTTAATCCTATGACTATCTCTCCTTTGTATGTTGGAAACAGATAACGTGTTCTCTAGGTTTCACAGGTAGACAGATGGAGAGGAATTGTGCCCAGGACAGACCACACCTATAACTGATTTTGATGAGACTTTGTATTTAGCATTGTTACTGAAATAAATTTAGGCTTTTGGGATGTTGTGATGGAATGAATGTATTGTATGTGTGGAAATAACATGTCTTTCTGTGGTCCAGATTGCAGAGCCTTAAACTATAAGCTGACAAATTCCCATTGTTTAAGCCAACCCATTTCTTGGTGTCTGCTTTTAGCAGCCTAGGAAACTAAAATACCTATTAATAGTTAGTTAATTTAATGTGACTGACTTTTCTCTATTTGAATAGCTATGACATTCCCTAAGTCTTTCTGTGGGTCTCTTGGTGCATCATATCGTTTTGCCCTGTGGTGATAATGGAAGGATAATTTTAGGCTGCTTTAGGATATGCTGGGAATAATTATTTCTTCTTTGCAATTGATTCTAGTAGAGCCCCTATGTTATACAGAAGTAATGAATGCCCCCAATGTTACCACTCTGATGTCTCTCATCTATAGACTTTTATTCACTAAAGTGAATAAAAGTCAGCATCTTGTGTACTATAATTGTTTATATTTCAGTGCCATTCTAGAGAATCTCTGAGATTCATTCAGAATGCTTACTTTGGCTCTAACATCAATCTGTGGAAGCGGCCAGCCTATATTTAGCCTTAGGTGGGAGATGAAATATAAATGCTCTGGGATCTCACTGACAGTTCAGTTTAATGCAAAGTGCTCAAAAATCTGGATCCCACACTCACAAAAAAAATCATTTTTCTTCTCAGCTTTTTTTTTTAAAGATTTATTTATTTATTTCTCTCTCCTTCCACCCCCCCACCCTGGTTGTCTGTTCTCTGTGTCTATTTGCTACGTCTTCTTTGTCCGCTTCTGTTGTTGTCAGCGGCACGGGAATCTGTGTTTCTTTTTGTTGCGTCATCTTGTTGTGTCAGCTCTCCGAGTGTGCGGCACCATTCCTGGGCAGGCTGCACTTTCTTTCGTGCTGGGCGGCTCTCCTTACGGGACGCACTCCTTGCGCGTGGGGCTCTCCTACGCAGGGGACACCCCTGCGTGGCAGGGAACTCCTTGCGCGCCATCAGCACTGCACATGGGCCAACTCCACACGGGTCAAGGAGGCCCGGAGTTTGAACCACGGACCTCCCATGTGGTAGGCAGACGCCCTAACCACTGGGCCAAGTCCGCCGCCTTAGCTTTTTTTAAGACCTTAAAATTTTCGTGGAAATATCCTGATATGGTGGTGAAAATAGAAGTAAAATTAGATAAGGAGAGTTCCAGGTAGAGCCACCCCTTCAGGTCCTCCTGTAGAACAGACAGACTGAAAGGTATCTTGACTTGCAGTTATAAACAGAATGACTAGGAAAGAGCTTCGGTGGCCTTGTTTTGAATTCTTCTCGCAACCTGATCTCTACCAGTGCATGGTTCATTTAAAGATACAGATGAAAGCCAACAAGCCCACAATCAATCTATACAAGGAAAAGGTGATATTGCAGTTTAAAAGGAGCAGCAGATGTGATTTAGGAACCCTCAAAGAGAATTGTTTTCCCTTCAACCACAAAAGTCTTAATCTTGGGATGATACTAAACCATTAAAATCTAGAGTCAGAGTTAGGAAAACTCTAGCTGTGAGCTATAGGATAGTACTGAATTAAAAGTGGAACAATCAATGTGAGTTAGGTTAAACTATGAAGACATGAGCATATAAGTAAATTCATAAGTCTTTCAGGAAGCAAAAAAGCTCAATTAGAGTAATTTTAATTCAATCATTTTATAAGATAAGATAAAAACTTCAGATGAAGCCTGGGGAAGATTAACCTTCAACAACAAACAACCAGGATTTACTGAGCATCTACTAAAAACCAGGATTTAAGATGTTAAATAAATATGCCCATGGAGATTACAATCTACATCACTTCTATGCTGTCCATTTGAACTTTCCAAGTGACGGACATGTTCTATATCTGCACTCTCCAATACAGTACCTACTACCTATATGTGGCTACCGAGCACTTGAAGTGTGGCTGGTTTGACTGAGGAACTGAATTTTTCTTTATTTTAATTAATGAAATTACACATTTTTAGTCATATGTAGTTAGTGGTACCATATTGGCCAACAAAAAACCTAGAGGGACATTAATTTAACAATCAAGAAAGCATGTAATTATGTGTGACTCATCCTGTAGCACACCTGCAATCCACATCGTGGCTTGTGTACTTATCTCTTTTCCTGTTTGTTAATAAACTCTTTACTCCCTTACTAAAAAAAAATAAAGAAAGAAAGAAAAAGAAAATGTAAGCATGTAATTATGACAGTTGTTCTGAAGGAAAGGTAATGTGAATGACAGAGTTAAGCAGGGGCATCTTACTAGCCTGGGATCTAATGGTCAGGGAAGAGTTTCCGGTTTCAAAAGGATCACGCTAGCCACAGTAGACAGAGGATTAATTAGAAGGAGAAGAATGAATATGAGGGGAAATTGAGCCTATGGAAGTAATCATTGCATGATATGATACTACTATCATATCTTATTAACTAGGGCATTTTGGCAAGAGGGATAGGGAGAAGTTGATGTGTTCCAGAAATATTAGCGCAGAGAACAGAAAGGATTTAGTGAAATATCCTATATAAAATAGGGATGGTTAGGAAAAGTCAAATATCACAAATAATGCGTGCCTTTCTGACTAGAAGGAATAGATGGGTGGTGGGGCCATTTACTAATAAGGGACTCTGAGAGGTAATCTAATGTGAGGGTGACAATGATTTTGAGTGTTGACTTAATGAAGTTGTGTCTTTGTGACATTAAAATTTATATTCCTGCCCTGAGATTAGAAGAGATTTCTGATTGGGAAAGATAAAGTTGAGGTTCGTGGTATGTTGATTAAAGAACTTAAAGTTATGAATAAGAAAATGGTTTCTTGTAGTGAGAGGGCAGAGTAAGAAGGGGAGAGGGTTTAGCATTAAGCCTTTCATATTTGTAATATTTCATTTATTTCCTGTACTGATTTAATGTTTTATATTACTTTGTCTCTACGTCATCTCAATTCATTTTTAGATGATACATTTGGAACACCTAAACATTTAGGCTCCATTTATACTGACTCATTTACTCCCAAGTTAGAACATAAGTTACACCTACTCTTAGGGGTTTAACTGAGTCTCTCAAAAATATCTGCTGAAGTCCTTTCCCCCAATGCCTCAGAATGTGACTTTATTTGGAAATAAAGTCATTTTTGATGGAATTAGATTAAAATGAAGCTGTAATGGAGAAAGGTGGACTTCTAAGCCAATCTAATTGGTGTCCTTAAAAGAAAAGGAAAGAATGTACAGACAGAGGGTGGGGGGGGACACGGAATGTGTTACGACCACTGAGGCAGAGAACAGGATGGATGGCAGCCATGGCCAGAAGCCAGGAGAAAGTCAGGGAACAGAACCTTCCCTGCAGACTTTAGAGGAAGCACAGCCCTGTTGATAACTTGATTTCACACTTCTGGCTTCCAGAACTGTGAGACAATAAATTTCTGTTGTTTTAAGTCACCAGGTTTATAGTATTTTGTTGCAGCCGCCCTAGGAAATAAGACACTTAGAATATCCTATTTCATGCACCTGGAATGTTCTCATATTTTCACCACTCTGTACTCTAAACTTCCTTTCAAAAGTTCTACTCATTCAAATTGTAGAGTTTAGATAATTTACAGAGAGATGTGCAACATAAACAGTTTTTCAAGAAATACTTGTTAACCCAAATACATTGCAAGATAGTTCAATATATGGAAACAGACTTTTCCAATAAAATTTCTAGAAGTGGAAAAAATGACCTGAGCATCCCAAGAGGTCTCCTTCCACTGCCATCCCAATATCCTGTGCTCCGCGTTCTCCTTCCTATCCTTTTTAAATGCCAGTTAGCACTCTTGCATCAGCTGGGGGTCCCAGGGCACTAAGATAAAACCTGGGCACTTTCTTTTCTCAGTCCTTCCTGGGTACCAACCCATACGAAAGTGGGTGCACAGCCAAAATAAGAAATACATCACGGTTAATTTGTGCTGTTTTGCAGTAGGGTTTGGGGTGTTTGGAGGAACTTCTTCCATAATATGCTCTGTGAAAATTTAGCATCATTATCATCGCATCTATTACACTGTAACTGGATCTCTTGTTCCTAGTAAACCCTTAATGGCAGAGGCTTTACCTTACTCATATTTGTAGCATTTGCACTTAGATCTATGTCTAGATGATTTTATTCTTAGTCAATCATTGAATGAAGAAAAAATTGAATATTTTAGAGATTCACAAATGCTCCTTAAAATATAATTGATGTTCACAGTAAAGAAAAAATATAACTCTTTTTTTTTTCAGAAATTATGTTTTCACTGTTGCCTTTGGTGCAAAGGCTAACATTTTAAATAGAAAAGTATAAAATTTAACATGTCTTCTCATCTCACTCTCTCCCCTAGGGTCTAGTGAACTTATGTTGACCCATCTAGATTTTTCCTGAAGCTGTGCATTTTTCCAGCAATTAAATCAGTTTTTAGTTGAAACCATGGAACTTTCTTTGGTGGTATTATGAGATAATTAAGTGATCACACATACAATTTTCCTGGAACATACCTGGCTTACTGTCTGTTCTCTTGGTGTATTAATAACGCACTGTTTTACTCTCAAAAGGGTTGTGGACTGGACCATGAATTATACGGTTACCTAAAACATAGTCCATGCTTTGAATTTGATGGCAACGGAAGTTTGAGGTTTGAAAAATAACCCTATAATATTGCAATCATGCATAACTGTAGGAGCTGGAACAAGCCACCTAACCTCACTATACTGTTTTCTCATTGCTGTTCAAGAATTTTCTATTTCAGACCTCAGAAAGGACTAGAAAGTACATGAAGCGCCTTAACTAAAGGTCACCAGCAAATGACTTGAATGAATTCTTTTGTGCAATAGTTACCATAACAGATAAATAATTTATTAAGTAAATGGGAAACTTCCCAGGAGATTATGACAAAATCATCGGGTTAAAATGCATGATAAAAATGGCATTAAACCTCTGTCTAGGGAAAGAGACCTATTTGACCTTTCTGCACTTGTGCCTTCTTCACTTTCACAACTGACCTAGAGTGACAAAAGAGTCTATGTGTTCCTAATGGAGGTGGGATCTGGGAATTTGGTACTTAACCCCGGCATGTGGTACTAATGGCAAGTCCCAGTGGTACATACTAAAAGCAAAAGAATAAGTGTAAACATTTATTGTACGTTGATTTTTTTTATAATTTAAGTGTTCATTTCCACACTTGATGTCCCAAATAAAACAAAAATTTACTCAAATAAGGTAGAATTTTGGTTACTGGATAATTAGTAAACATTCCTTAGAATAAAAGAACAAAATCAGACCACAGAATATTTAGCTTATGTACTTGACAGCCTTGTAAGGATTGTGAATATCATGATACTCTCATTTCTTTAACAATGCAAGTGTGCTTATATAAGAGCTCTGACAGATAAACCAGGCCAATCCTTTATAGAATTTTCAAAGATTTAAGTAGCTGATTTCACTATAGAATGGGACCCTCTAGATAAATAGATTTTGAGCTGTGCTCCTGATTCAACTGACCAGAAATATGATAGAGAAGCTTAATTGACTAGTTTTGCTCATTAACTTATGATTTTTTTGGTTGTTGACCTGATAAGTGTTAGTTCATTCATTCATTCATTCATTCATTCATTCACTCAGTCTTCTCTGTATATTTTGAGTGAATCTATCCAAGAACTAAACTGACTATATCTGTATGAAACAGAGCAATGGATTCCATGTGAGGAATAATATGTTATGAGCCATAAAGTAAGATGCTGCCACCTATTACATGCTCTATTTGCAAAACCTTCACCAGAAATGAATGTATGGCTTTTGGAAATATGTGCAGACATTCAGAGCTTACAGGTAAGGAAACATCACTGTTTATAATCAATATTTTTGCTTCTCTGATCCTTTTGCATGTAGACCATCTTTGCAGCTTTCATCCAAAGCTTGCTCTCTGTATTGCTGCTTTTCCCAGGAGAGTCCGCCTCAAGGGGCTCAGGGGCTCATGCTTTGGACTAGGCATCATTTATATCTAAAACTAAAGAAAACACGAGAACTGATCAACAAGGGAAACTGGGACTGCATTTCATTTTCAGCAATAATAATTATTCTGTACTTTTTTCTTCTTTACCATAAAATATTATTTACAAAGGCCTTGTTCAGAGGTTTGTTTGTTTTTTTTTTACCATGAGGCTTTCTAAAATCACATTCATAGCTAACATGGAAATTTTTAAGAAAATGTAAGCTTGAGAACTGAAAAGAAGAACAATTTGAGCTTAGTTCTGCTCCTGATCTTAACTTTTATATTTCTCACTGTCCCTAGTCAGTGATAGTTTTCCCTTCTTACCTAATGTCTGAATCATTGCAAGCAATGATGAAATCCACTCACACCAGGAAATATAAAGATGTACACTTTTATATTGCGCTTCTGTGAACTTGAACTTTATGTTTGCTTGTGTTTGGTAAATGTCACTCTTCTCTAAACACTATGCTTTGAGTCAAAGGAAATTCCAGCCTCTGAAACTTAGGAGGGAAATGGTAACATAACCTCGAAAAATGTTCAAAAGGCATTTATCTTAGGAAAATATCCATCAGCTGTCATTTTACTACCAAACACCTTCTGCATTTCCTTGCTTCACTGTGTCCGTTTGCCAGTAGCAGAACAGCAGGTATTTTTACTTATCAGTGTGTGAAACTGTATGCACATATGTATTTTTTCTCTTTGATTTTTAAGTAGTTAACTAATTATATGTGAATATTTAGTTGGAGGAGAAAGGATGAAGGACAAGATAGTGTAACACTAAACAATAGTCAGTTTAGTTCATCACAATGTTTATATTAATTTTCCTTAGTAATCCTTTAAAATCTAACAGAGCCAAGAGAAATAAGGAAAGAAGGCTGGAGACCACTCGTTTCCTTCCCACAAGGAAGCTACAGTTCTTTTATAAGAATCAGAAAAGAGGACACTTGGGTAAGATGAATTGAATTCAACTACTATCTTCCATTCATTTATTTATTCATTTATTCACTTTTTCGTTGATTCATGTATTTATTTGATGAATATGTCCCAGGCACTGGGAATATAGTAATGAATAAATAGACATGTGGCTTACATTCCAGATGGGGGAAGATAGATAATAATTAGTTAATAAATACACTTGTCATAGGTGTTAAGAAGAAAATATGGTAGAAGGCTATAGGAGACTGTGGGTCATGAGGAGAGAGGAGGGTAGAATTGGAAATATTTCAAGTAAAGTGTCAAGGGATGTTGACTTTGAGCTGATGCTAGATTAAAGTGACAACCATATAATCTGGGGAAAATGCCTTCTGGACTACAAGGAGAGCTGGGGCAATGGTCCTCAGACAGGATGAAGTTTGGCATGTTTAAGGAACAGCAAGAAGCCTGGATGGCTGGACAGGTATCAACAAGAGGGACAATGGAAGGAATGCTGATGGATGATGGGCAGGCACTTGATCATGTAGCACCTTGAAGCTCTGGCTCTTCACTGAAAACCTTTAGAGGACTTTTATCAGGTCAATGACCTGAAATCATTTATGTGTTAATAAAACTTAGAGTATCTTGAAGAAAGGATCTGCCCTTGATGGTGAATTTGGTTCACATGAAACAACTATAATCTGGCATATTTAAGAAGTTTATATGAAATGTATATATCATATATATATATATGAAGCACTGTATCCTTATTACACTAACAATGCTGCTATTTAAAATAACAGATTTGGAAAAATCTGTTTTGGAGGTGGGAGGAGGTGTTACTTTGATCAGTGTATTTGACTTTTAAGAATAGAATAAAGTCATTTAGAGTACAATCTAGTGAAGAAATTTGGAAAAACAAAAAGGATAATACATATTTTGGTCAGAAAGCAACTTAGTTGATTTTCTTGTGTGTATATAAAAAAACATGCCCCAAGTATAAGCTATAAAAAAATTTTTGATTGAAACATCTTTGGATTAAATTAAATTTTCTGTCCCCAGATGGGATAGTTCCTTTACTTCTGGTCTTCCAGTACTATTTTATCTTTACCTCCCATACAAAATAAGCCATTTCAGTATTATGTTTTACTTATATCCTCATCTCAGCTTCCTGGTGAGGCTGCAAGGTGTGAAGAGCAGAATCTTGTTCTTTGCTCTACCTATGTCTCTTGATCTAGTGCTTCCCATGTAACAGGAGTTCAATTGGTACTTGGATGACTAACTGTTGCCCATAATCTTGCCAAATCCCACTTTAACAAGCCTTGATAATGGTGTCCTTTTCAACAGAAAGAGTCTGCAACTGCACGCAAGATAGTCCCATCCATCTTCCCCATGGGATCTAAGACCCCTCTCCATTAGAGGTGGAGTGGGCATCACCATCCCAGAAACCTCAGGATTGGGGAAAGAATGATGGACTAGAGTAGCCTTTCTGATATTCTAGTATAGACTCATTGTGACTCAAGCAATGGGAGAACTTTTATCATTGATGTGGGGCAGTGACTCTGAACTGGAGGTTCAGAGAGGAAGGAGAGGGAAAAGCAGGTGCAATACAGGGACATTTTCGGGACTTGGGAATTGTCCTGAATGACATTGAAATGACAGGTGCAGGCCATTATATATTTTGTTATAACTCACAAAATTGTGCAGGAGAGAGTGTAAAATACAATGTAAACTATAATCCACACTTAGTGGAATGCTCCAAAATGTGTTCATCAATTGTAGCAAATGTACCACACTAATGAAGGATGTTGTTAATGTGGAAAAATGTGGGAGGGATAGGGAGCGGGGCATATGGTAATCCACCGTATTTTCTATGTAACATTTATGTGATCTAGGTATAATTTTTAAAAAATTAAAAAGTATACATATAAAAAAAAAGAATGGTCTCCTTTTCAACCTTAGCCTGGCCCAGCATAGGATCCCAGGAGGCCAGGTCTGGTGACACTAACTAGAAACTCTCTTCTCACCTGCTACTGGGACGTGAAGAACATATTTTCTGTTGGAAATGCAAGTTGATGGGACTAGATAAGAAATTAGATAAGATTTCATTGCCCTTCTTCTTTATCTATTCTTTCCTCTTAGATATTTCTTGCGTTCCGATTTTCTTTACTTTGTTTTCATTCTCTTGCTCTCATTCTTCAAAGTCTCTTACTATATTTTTAGTCAAATCTCTCTTTTTTTCTCCCATGAGCATATAGTAATATAGTCTTTGTTTCTGAGGTAATTTTGCCTTTTTCTCAAAGTTCTTCATTATTTAAGTCAAATCTAGCTTTGTAGCCTTAGTTTTCATATTTATTTCTATTTTACTAATTTCCTGATTTGGGGTATTCTTTCAAATATGCCAAATCATGTTTGCTTAATTTGTGTGGGAATATTGAGTTACAGTTTTATCTGATTTATGATTGGCGATTTCATGAATATTTAGATCAGTTGAATAATTTGATTATCACTTCTGGTTTTTCCTCTTAGAAGCATGTAACTAACTCTTATATCATTTATTACTTCACATTCCCTTTAGGATACCCAACCTGCCTATTTCAAGTGCTTAGAAATCCAAGATTTCCTTTTTTGTTCCTTTACTTGTGAAAATATCAGATTCTATGCTTCTACATAGGTACTAATTTAGCATTCACCTTCAAGTAAGTACACATTTTTTTAATGGTTTCTTTCATGGCTCAATACATGTGTTAATTCCTAGCACATAATGGGCTCTAACAGAATTTGTACTATAAAAATCATGCTTCTGAGCCAATTATCCATGTTTGAAAATGTTTCTACATGGGTTTAAGTCGATACTGACCTAGAAATGACTATAGTTTCATGTGCAATAACCATTAACTAAAGTAACTTCATGAATCAAATATAATCATATTATAATACAGGAATTCAGGTCTTAGAAGGTAACAATTGTACAGCGCTTAGCACACAGGCTTGTTGTCAAACTGATTTGAATTTCAGTTCAGTTTTACTACATCCTGGTCTTTTGGGTTCTCTCTAAATCGGTGGTACTAGCTCAGTTTTTATTTTCATTTGTAAAACATATATAATAATGCCTACCTCACTATGTGTCATATTTAAATGAGGTAATGTGCTAGAAGCTACTAAGAAAATATTAGAAAGCAAACAGGCACACACACAAGAATAATTTTACCTTCTCTTTCTCTAGAAAAAATAAAAATTCCACATAAAAGGTCACAGTGTCATCACTGCTTCTCTAGTATTCACCATCCAATTATTATTAATCTTATTATTAGTTTCCCCCACCTGAAAAGAGTAGTCACCATGCTATGAATAGAGTATTAAGAATTCAAAAGCATGGATTTTGTGGTAATTAGAGATTTTGCTGTTAAATATTGTTATTTCCATGTTCAAACTGGGGCAATGTGGTAAGAATGACTTGCTCCCAACTCCAGTCGCTTGGGGCATTCCATTTTCTGTGTTTTCTACCAGTTAAGGTTTTATGCACCGAAAGGTATTTTCTAAAAGCTCATCATTACACACATAAAAATATAATACTTTAAATGAAGTAATTCTGAATTAAACAAATGTAATAGAACTGCTAGTGGGATTTATAGTACCCAATAACCATCTCAGAATGTACTTCTCAGATTGCTTCTTTATATTGCAAAATGAATAGGATTTTATATCTGAAGAAACAAATCAGCACATTAAAAACTCAATGTTTCTCATGATACACACTTGGTAGTATTTCTGGGAATGCTACAGCTGGCATTACCTAGTTAAAATATTATAATTTACTTGACTACAAGCATAGTCCTTTTGGAGTCAAAACCACCACTTACTACAAGTAAAGAGGAACGGTGACCCGCCTGCTTTTGGACCCATCAAAGATACTTTTTGCTCTACTCCCCTCAAAGCCTTGATGCATACTCTTTCCCCTGGTTACTAGAATGCCTCTTGAATTTCAAAAACAAAAAGTAGGGGGAGTGGGTGAAGGAAGGAGAGGTAGAAAGGCACATTCTGTCACAGAACCTCTACTGAAAAATCCTCAATGAGCAGAATGGATTGAAAAATTCAAGCATGACTAAAAAGTACATTCCCCACTAGTCAGTGGATTTTGCTTCCTATTTGTCACTGCCACCTTGCAGAGCGGTGAGCATTAATAATGCATGGGTGCTAGGAATGTATTAGCAACTAACCTTGCGAAGAAAATCAGCTGGGGACCCAGAAGAGCTGTAAAAGTGAGAGAGAGAAAGAGGCAGAAAGGCAGAGAGAGTCTGCACACAGGCTCGGTAGTATCCTTCTTATTTATTGAAGAGATTTGGGGAGCGGTGTCAGGTGTGCAGGCAACTATGTATCATTGTAAATGAAGGCTAGAAATCCTTGGAATGGAGCCATAATTGAGTTCATTGATCAAATTCCTGAATACTCTACTCCCATCAGGGCACTGTATTGCCTACCTTTATGTAACACAAAGAAAATACCTCTGGGAGATTAAGCATATTTATACACTTGGGCCAATAAGAAGTCGTAGTAAATAATGCCTTAGACATCTTTCTTAAAGCAACACGGTCGTGTGTATCTCTTAAATGTTTTATGTGTGATTGGAAATCTATTTTAGGATGTGGTAATCATCACAGGTAGCTTTATCATGATATGTGAATGCCAATTCTGATTCCAAGAATTCCAGTAAAACAAAGACTTAACTGGCTCAGAGTAATAAGTGTATTCCTGCTTCATAAAAACTCCCTTTAGTTTCTTTGTTTTTGAGGATTGAACCTGAGACCATCTATTTGGGAAGCTGGCACTCAACCACTGAGCCAGCTCCCCTGAGCTGGCTTTCTCATTTGTTTTGCTTGTTTGTCTTTGTTTTTTCAAGAGGCACCAGGAACCCAACCTGGGACCACCCATGTGGTAGGCAGGTGCTCAACTGCTTGAGCCATACCCACTCACCCTTTACTTTTAATTGGGACGAATATTTTCCATTGAAGCCGATTCATTTCCTTTGTGAAGTTGTGACTCGTCTCTTGTCCACAAGTGTGTCCTCATGTGATTATTTAGCGCTGGTGGTGTTTTATCCCTGGGAGTGATTCATGTTGCACCCTTATCACTTCTCCTTAATACCCACACTTCCCCACCCAGAAATACCCCATACCAGATATTACTTAAGTTGTTAAATTAGTTCTAGAGATGTTAGATAATGGTGAACCAAGTGAACACCTTTGTATAAATGTTTATATTTTTAACCTACAAACTTCAATACGAAATATTGATTACATCATTGCTATGGGATTTATATTTTAATGTTTAAAGATTTTACACTTGAAAAATGGGAATGATTGCTTAAATATGAAAAGATGTGCACATGAAATAGTTTATTTACTAAAGGGTGTTTTGTACCATTTTCTTTAAAAAATTTTTTTCTTATAAAATTTTCAAACATACTGAAAAGATTAAAGAAATTTACAGTGAACATCCATTTATTCACCCCATAGATTGTACAGCTAACATGCATGTTACTATACTTGCTTTATTACATACCTAATTATCCCGCTCCCATCTATCCACCAATTCATCTGTCTTTTTTTTTTCACTTTGCAGTTCAAGCTAAGTTGCAGGCACTACTGTCCTTCCGCCTATTTACTTCAGCCCTCATATCATCAGCTGGAAGTCAATATCCCTTTATCCTTTTTTATATAAAATTTGTATATAATGTAATGTTTAAATCCTAAATACATAAATCGTTAGTTCTGTCAAATGCATGTAAGTAACTGGGTAACTCAAATCCCTATCAAGATATAATCATCAACTTATTATTAATACTTTCTTACCTCCCTGACATTTATTTAATTTAGAAAAAAATGTTAAGTCCAATGACTACAGCTAACAGATTTTTCCCAGGGGGCGGGGGGGGGGGAAAAAAAAAGCCTATTCAGGCTTTAAGACTGGATTTTGGCATCCTAAGAGGATCACATGATTAAGATATGAAGATTGTACGAGAATTGTTTCACTACCACTTTCTCATATTCATTACAATTGTTCTCTTGAGGAATGAGTAATTTCATCCTATTATTTTCTTAAACAGTTTTTGTTGAACTTAAGTAAATTTTTACCCATCCTTCTTTAATTATTATCATTATTATCATTATTATTCCTTCCCTTAATTTCTCATTTGGGAAAGCATCCCAGAATGATTTTATTTTATTATGGTAATCCTCTCCAACTGCCTTTCCATCCCCCTCCTCTTACCCCAATATATGCATATACATTCCAAGAAAACCTAATGGGATAGTTGCAAAATTCATTCATGTTGCTTAAAGTGCACAGTGTATACTCAATGTGTGTTTTACACAGGAAAAATTAAGGAATGAATGAATAAATGGTATGGAAAAGACTTTAGTCACATTTTCTTACATTTTCGCTAATAAATACTCTGCAGCATATTACGAAACACCTTCAGAGTTCTCGCATTTAAAGATTTACTGTCATCTCTTATTGGTCATAAATAGCAAAGATATCTCACAAATAAAACATTTCATTTCAAAAAGACACCATTAAATTTTAAAATCACTTCATTTGTTGAAGACTCACTCTGTCCAATTTTTTTTTCATTAGTAGCCTGATATGTCTTGAAGTTGGATAAATTTTTCTTAATTGTTTCTTATCTGTAGCTCCTCACTGACTAGATTTATTGGTTTGTTGTGTACTTCCCAACTTCTTTTTTAAGTGTGAAATGTGCTGCCCCATTTGACAATCTTCTTTCATTTTGGGTTTGGCAACTTTAAGTTTTTTGTAATCAGCCATGCTATACCTTCCTCTCTCATCCCACAGTTCTCACAGAAGGAGAAGTACTAAGGAATGCATAAAATTATGCAGTGCCAACTATTGTTTTTTCCTGAAAATACAACCTATAAATCCAAGTGATAAACTTCACTCATGCTCTAGATACCCTGAGCAGGGACAGGAAAAGGAAAGAGTGAAGTAAGGAAAAAAAAAAACCAGTATATAAAAATCTAGAGAAAGATGAGCTTAACCCTTTCCTATGCATTTGTTTCTATAAATAAAATAAAGTGATAAATACTAAAATAGCTCATTTATTTTAAAGTATTTATTTTATTTTTAATTCTCTGGAGGACAAAAAAAAAACCCACCAAAACCTTAATTTCTTTAAAATCTTCCTCATGCAATGCTTTGCACATATTGGTTGTTCAGTAAATTATTTTGAGTTGGTAGGAAAGCAGATTATCCTTCTTTATGTCTGCCTGCCAGGAAACTACCATCATAGCTCTTTCTTCTCTTATAGGGTTAACACATCTTTTCTCTTTTCTAATGATAAGGAGAACAACACTAGAATTTTTTTACAATGACAGTTGAAATGAGAGGCAATGAAACATTTGACTGCCTTTGTGATTGAAACATTGTTTAACTAGTAAGGAAATGTATGTGGGAGAATGTATGCATTTTCTTAAGTTAAATAGGTGGTTTTAAAATTAAAATAATAGAGATCTTTCTTAAAAGCATTCATACACATAAGCAAGATTTTAAGACTTCTTCCTTAGATCAAAATATTTTTAAAACTTAAATATCATCTAATATGCACTCTTACAAATGATCCTGATTAACAACCATCAACATGTACCCATTTGAACTCGATTCTTTTACTTTTCAAAATAGCTACTATAATTCTTGAAAAGAAATTAACCACTGGAAATAACTGATAGCCTTGCACATTTTGTTAACATCTTCCAATATTTTAGCAGAAATTCAATTTCTTTGACTTTAAGTGAACGGTTGTAATTAATTCATTCTTCCCATAGGGCTATAGAAATGCAGAGTCTGGCCTCACTTTCCTAACTAGGTGCTTTTAGCTGACACTCTGAAATTTCCTTATTGTTGGCTAAAAAATATGAATACTTTGGGGTTTTCTATATTATCCCATTAGGATATTATCCAATTGCTCTTAACACTTTTTTAAAAAACTACCGAACTGATCCAATCCCAATATTTCTCTTTGGAATACATTTTAGCAATTCTTTAAGCAAGAAAAATAGAATCCCAAGGAAATATTAGCCAGAAAAGTTCAATTAAAAAAATCATTATAGTATGTCATGAACCAACAGGAAGCCAAGGGATGTGCAATAAATGTGAACAAGCGTTGCAGTTCTCCTAGTTAAATTCCAAGGTGATCCACTTTTCCTCTAGTTAGAATGCTGCACTGTGTAAAGTTCCTAACATGTTTTCTTGCTCCAGTAAATTGTGGATTAATAAACTGTTGCTTTTCCATTAAACTTGCAGTAGCAGTATAATTGACAGCTAAGGCATTTCTTCATCACTTAGCCTATTAAAACATATTAATTAAGTATATTGAATGTACTCCATTCATTTTGGCAAAAGAATGAGTATAAAACATTATGAGTATAAGACATAAAAATAAATTATATAGCATGCTATATATCTATATTATGGTATGTTAAAAGTGATAATGGAATGGTAAAATTGAGCATGTCAAAAGGAAGCTAGACTACTGGGAAGGGATGGTGATTGCAATTTAAATAGAGGGATTAGAGTATCACTTTAATTGTGAAGCTAACATTTGAGAACAACTTGAAGGAGGTGGGGAATTTAACCTTGTTAATATTTGAGAATGAAACCTTTGAGAAACTCTGGTCTCAGGATCAGTGGGACCACTAAGAGGCACATGGGAGACACATAGGGTATTAATTAAATATAGTCATCTATGCTAGGCAATATCCCTATAACAACACTCTCTCCTCAGCATGCACACACACACACACACACACTCAGACCACAAGCAAACAAATATAGATCTATTTTTTTAAAGAAATTATATAAAAAGCATGGGGATAGCCAAAATTTGTTTATTGCAAATTGGTGCCTAAAATAAAGCCCCTTTTATTTTGGCATGTGTGGAAATGCAGCACAAAAGTTTGCAAAAATGATCGCTGCTCACTATAAACCTCATTCCACTTGAGGTTTTCAATCAGAATTCCCACCAAGAGAAGAGACTCAGCAAGAAATCAGACCTGCTCAATCAAAAAAGAAAATGTGCAGGGTAACCAGTCATTCCTTTAATAGAAATTTGCAACTAAAAACTATTGGGTATGCAAAGAGAACCAAAACATCACTGAAATAAGTAAATAGGAGAAATAGGAATCTGGAATAAAAGATGACCTGGAGAAATGTACATTGGGAGAATGAAAAAAAAATCCTTTAATACACTAACAGAGAATAAAGACTATTTTGTGTCCAGAAATAAAAATATGATATTAGAAAGTAGTGGCATCAGGCAAAAAGTAAAAGGTCTTACAGAGTTAAAAAAAAAAAAGTCTTAAAAATTCAATAAGATAGAAAATAGAAAAAAAAAGTATAGTACAAAAGCAAAAGAACTGGAAAATACAAAACACATATGTACCTTCATACACAAACTAGGTGGTCCAACATTCAATTTGTTCCACCAAAAAAAATTAAAAAATCTTGAGAAAAAGGAGTGGGAAGGACATATGCATTTTTTTAAACATTAAAGTTTTCCCTTATTACTCTGTGTTTTAGTTTACTGGCTGCCAAAACAAATACCATGCAATGACTTGGCTTAACAATGGGAATCTGTTGACTCATGGTTTTGAAACTAAGAGAAGTCCAAATTAAGTCTAAATCAAGGACTCATCAAGGTGATGCTTTCTTCCCAAAGACTGGCATTCTGGGGATGACTGCTGACAATCCTTGGTCTTTAGCTCCTTTGTGACATAGCAATGCACATGGCAGCAGCTCCTGGCCTCTCCTATCACTTCCAGGTTCTGTTGACCTTCAGCTTCTTTTTTCCCATGGCTTTCTATCTGTACAAATTTCATTCTTCTTAAAAAGAGCTCCAATAATAGGATTAAAAGCCATTCTGATTCTGCTGGGCCACAGCTTAACTAAAGTAACCTCTTCAAAAGGTTCTATTTACAATGGACTCATATTCACAAGAATGGATGAAGTTTAAAAACATGTTTTACTGGGATAAATAGCTCCAAACCATCATACTCTGCTCAATGAGGGGAAAAGGATTCACGAATACACCTATTACTGTCATTTCCACAACATTAGAGATAATTAGAAGATCTTGAAAATTTGAAGAGGGCAAAAAACTCACCTACAAAAACCAAAATGATACTGGCATTATAAATTCATAACGTCACTGGATGCTAGAAGGAAAAGTCTCAATGCCTTCAAAATTTCATACCCAGACAAATTGTCATTCAAGTAAAATAAAAGCATAAAGGTTTTAAATATACACGGCTATAGAAAATTTATTTTCCATGAATTTTTTCATAGAGAAATATTTGATTATCTTTATAGCAAAATGAGGGAATACACATCAAAAGAAGGAGGCATGTAATCCAAGAAACAATGATTGCCATTCAGTAGATTTTTGAAGGAAAGTACCAGGAAGAATGATCTAATTCAGCTTAGAAGGCAATTGTTCCAGATGGGAGGAGGGGAATAGAGGCCTACTTGAATTGCTTTAAAAAGGGAATCTCAAAGATGGAAAACTTATGATAGAAAGGTTGGAAGTCATTAAGTATGTGTTAAAGTCAAATGACAGATAAAAAGAAATTAGAAAAAAAAAAAGAAATTAGAAATGACCAGAAAAATGAATACATGAGGAAACCATATAATAAAGACGTGGTCTAAATGTAGAATAAATTAAAATGAGACACATTATAAAGCAATTTGGGGAAGTAAAGCAATGGGAATATGTTTTAATTTTGACTCTATGTTTATATTTATTCAAGTTGCTCAGAGGACATGACATTATACCTGTAGCAAAGAAAGAATAATTTTAGTACATGACTTGTTCTATATTTGAACAATATTTACAACTTCATGTCATTGTACATCCTATTTCATGTGGTTTTACAACTAGGTATGATAGACTTGCTAGTGATTAAAGGATAAAAGTGATTTGTTACACCTTGCATCCCATAGACCTAAAAGAGTGTCCATAATAAATATGTGTCATCAATAAATACTTAAAGAATGAATAAATGAATGATTTTTTTTGAGGAGGTACTGGGGATTGAACCTGGTACCTCATATATGCAAAGCAGGTGCTCAACCACTGAGCTACACACACTCCCCTATGAATGAATTTTGACAATGTAAAAGTGTAAGTAGGAGTTTGTCAAGAAAGTGAGAAGTTTATCAAGAAAGTGAAATGGTAGCCTACCCAATGGGAGAAAATATTTGGTAACTATATATCTGCTGGGGCCTAATATCCAGCATAAATTAAGAAATCCTGTATCTCGAAAACAAAAAGACAAATAACCCATTTAGAAAATGGGAAAGAGATTTAGACAGACACTTCCCAAAGAAGAAATACAAATGGCTATAAAGCATATGAAAAGATGCTCAACATCACTAGCTATTAGGGAAATGCAAAACAAAACTACAATGAGATACCATCTTATATCCATAAGACTGGTGGCTATTAAAAACACAGGACTGCAAGTGTTGGAGAGGATGTGGAGGAACGGGAGCCCTCATCCACTGCTGGTGGAAATGTAGAAGGATCCAGCCATTGTGGAGGACAATTTGGCAGTTCCTCAAAAAACTAGCTATAGATTTGCCATATTACCCAGCAATTCCCCTGCTGGGTATATACTCAGAACTGAAAAATGAACACCAATGCTCCTAGAGGCATTATTCACTATTGCCAAAGTTGGAATCAAGCCAAATGCTCATCAACAGATGAATGGATAAACAAAATATGGTATATACACACAATAGAATACTACCCAGCTGTAAGAAGGAATACAGTACTAACACATGGGATAACATGGATGAATCTTGAGGATGTTATATTGAGTGAAGCAAGGCAGACACTGAAGGACAAATGCAACATGACCTCTCTGATATAAATTAAGCAAATCAGGCTGTCCTGAGAGCTAGAGACTGGAAGATAGGCTTACAGGAAATGGGGAGGGGGTGAGCTAATGCCCACAGGGGTGAAATCTATGATAAAGTGGAGGTAAGTAGTTGTGCAGTGAAGGCATAAGACTGGGGCATAGGTATACTCCTGGGTTGGACTTTGCAGACTTGAGGGGGCTAGGGTTGGGAGGATGGGTCAGATGATCCAAGGAATTGGGGAGAGGATTGGGGAGGAGAAAGTGAACATGGGAGATTGCTGGGTATGTGGTTGAAACTATAATGTTGAGAAAACTCTTTAGAAAATATAATAAGGAAGGGTTACTCGTTTAAGGTGTTTGACAGGGGGTATCTGGCACAGGGTGCACCTTGAGCAGGCTTCTAGGGAGTGTGTGAGTGCTCATCCTGTCATAATGTGTTATATCAGTGGATGGAGACCCATACAATGAGTGTAAAGGTGTTATGCACTCATCCTGGGGAGGCCTGATGTTCTCAAACAGAGGGGAGCGTGTCTCTCGAGAGCATGGGTGTCTCCCAAAGGGGGAGGACAGATTAGTGTGTCAAGTCCTCAGCATTGTTGCAAGTACTATGAATCTTGTCCATCAAGTAGTGAAGCTTGGTTGTCACTGTGGGCCCTGAGGGGAGAGGGAGAGAGGAAAAGAATAGTTGGAGGAGGGGTTAACTAGGGGGTAATGTAAGTGTTCTGCATGATCCTGCAATGATGGATACAGGTCATGTTAAATATCACCAAAATTTTAAAAGGTAAATAGTCTAAAATGTAAACTATAATGTAAACCATAATGTAACCAAAAATTTACAAAAGGGTACACTCTAAAATGTAAACCATAATGTAAACCATAATGTAACCATGGTTAGTAGGTATGTTTCAACATCTGTACATCAGTTGCAGCAAATGTAATATCCCCATGTAAAAAGATCATTGCTGGGGAAGGGGAAAAGGGTTCGATGTTGGGTATATGGGAGTTCCCTATATTTTATATGTGACTTTACTTTGACCTAAAACTTTTAAAGTCATAAAAAAAAAAGATGTAGACATTGAGGAAGAAATGGAAGAGGATGCCTTGCCACTGTACATAAGGGGCAACACCTATTACAGTGATGAAAGACAAAACATCAAAAAAAATTTTTATGATATTTTTCATTTTTTAAATACCCCAATTTATTTTTTACTTTATTTTAATTTCTCTAAATTATTATGTATTCTATTTCTAATCTTTAAACCTATCACTACTATTTCATTTTCCTATTATATGAATTTGGCAATATATTAGACTTCATTTTTGAAGCAGTTTTTGATCACAGTAGGAGTCAACTATGGCAGGGGAGGAGCACTGATATGGGGTGTCATTGATGGGGAATGCATGGGTAGGAGGGAGTTCTCCAGGGCATGCATATAGGGTATATAGATATGTCTGGATGTTCGTTGGGTATTGACATTGAGGGTAGAGTCTCATATGACAACTGAGGGAGTGCTGAGTTCCCATTCTGGGAGACTCTACCACACTCCCCAAAGGAGCAGCAACAATCCCCCAAGTACAAGTACAAAGTCCAGCGAAGAAGGATAGTCCAATGATGGAGCCCTGATACTGACGAATATGCTTATGAGCCTGTGTGCTGGAAATTTCAACTAGGCCTAGACCTGAAGGGTGCCTAAGAGTTACCTCATGAGAGCCTCCATGTTGCTCAAATGTGGCCACTCTCTAAGCCAAACTCAGCATGTAAATGCATTTCCTTCCCCCCAGCATGGGACATGACTCCCAGGGATGAACCTCCCTGGTGCTGAGGGATTACTACCAAGCACCAGCTGATGAGGCAACTAGAAAAAGACCTTAAATAAAGGCGGGAAATGGTAAAGACAAAGGAGTTTATATGGCTAAGAGACTTCAAAATGAGTTGAGAGGTCATTAGAGGGGTGGCACTTAAGCGTATCTCAGCAGGATCTCAGAGACAGCCAACGTAGATACAACCACAGGCAGTGGTGCTCCTGAGGGTTATGGAGACACCCAGGTCCTATGTTCATGACAGATGGCTCTGGAGTTCAGGGCCTTACAAATGAGCTCTACTTTGGAATTTGTGCTCCTGAGTGTGATGGAATTGGACTCAGATGTGACCTCTCTACTCATGCCTCTTTTGTCAATTTTACTGAACCTGTGGTTGGTGCTGGGGTTGGCGTTTGCTCAGGAGACTTGAATCTCTGGACTGTCTATGTACCAGCTGGGCCCTGAGCCTCAGCAGAGTTGCAACACCCACTTTCAGTTTGTTGGACTTACCCAGGTCAGCTAACAGGAAAGTGAGGATGGTCAACAACCACACCAGGGAACTGAGAGTGTCTACATCTGCAAACAGGAGAATTCCATCCATCAGCCATGTGGGATCTAAGCCCCCTCTTGATTTAGAGGTGGAGTGGACATTGCCATCCCAGGGTCCTCAGGATGGAGGAATAATATATAGTGTGGACTTACTGGTATGCTACTGTAGAATTATTGTGACTCTAGCAATGGAAGAAATTATATCATTAATGTGGAGATAGTGGCCACTGGAGTTGCTGAAGGCAGGAAGAGGAAAATGGAGGTGTGATATGAGGGCATTTTGGGACTAGGAGTTGTCCTGAATGATATCACAGGGACATATGCAGGACTTTATATATCCTGCCATAGCCCAGTGGGTGTACTAGGAGAGAGTGTAAAATACAATGTAAACTATAATCCATGCTGTGTAGCCATGCTCTAAAATGTATTCATCAAATGCAATGAATGTACCACACTAATAAAAGAAGTTATAAATAAGTTATTGATGTGAGAAAAGTGGGGGTGTGGGAAGTGGGGCATATGGGAACAATCTATATTTTTTAAAGTAACATTTTGTGTGATCTATATATTTTTTAAAAATAAGTAAAAATATATTTTTAAAAAGTGTAACTGAGAAAGATGAGATGTAACAACTAGGAAGAAAGGAAAAAAGAACAAGTAGGCATTTGAATACTCTCATCTTGCAAAATGCAGTTAAGATATTTTATGAAAAGAGAAACCAAAAATATGGTTTTAAATAGCTAATTTAAAGTTACAAAAACAACCAATATTAAAGTAAAAATAATAAAGCAAGGAAAACACAGGGATAGATTCTATATAGGAAAAATCCTCATTTAATTTCAAGAAGTCAGAATAGGCTAAAATAAAGATAAAAATATGTTATCAAAATTATGAGAATATCTTCCAAAGGAATTAAAATCATAAATACAAAAAAAAAATAATTTGTGTAGGACTGGGGTGATTAGGAAAGAAGCCAGAGACTTTTAATTTTAACCCTAAACTTATTTGTACTATGGGATGTGTTTATTGCCTTATGTATGTATTATTTTAATAAATAATTTAAAATATTATTATTAAAATCATGTAAGGTCAGCCCAAATCAGAGGGCCAAAGTTCAGTCTTTTTAGAGAATAGAGGAAATGGAATAGTAAAATATCCAGTTTATTCAATTGTAATTGATGCAAATATACTTGCAGCATAATCTTTTTTTATTACTTTTAGATGATATAAATGGATTTCAGCTATTTGTTTCAATTATATGCTTATGGATTAAATGAATGCATATATATTTCAGATAAGTACAATAAACAATGAGAAATCTATAAAATGAGCATCACATGTACTTCTTTAAGTCACTATAATCCTACTGTAATCTGCACTCAAAGCTTCGTGTGTTAATTATGAAAGGATATGAATCTCTGCATTTCCTTTATCCTAGCCTTTTAGTAGTAACTTGGTAATATCTGCTAATGGGCTTTGTTGTCTGATGACATGAATGGCTGCATTCTCGGCACAAGACTCTGCTAAATCATCTAAGATATTTGAGAAATTAACTTCCATTTAAACATTAGAATTGGGGAGAGAAGCATGAAAATATTACCCTGAAAGGAAAAGAAAAATCAATGTTTTATAGCTGTACAAGAAGACAAAGCTATCCTCATTTTTTCATTCATCATTTCATTTGTATTTAAAGAGAAAATGAAAAGCAGTGTTCATGAAAAAAATGGAAGAAAAGAAACTCCTTTGCCCTTAACTCTCTGAATATAGCTAGTATCTTGAGAAACAGAATTTTGACTTGAAAATTGCTATTATTTAACATTTGGAAGTTATAATTAATTTACCCATTGATACACTATGAAGTATCATTTTTTTTAAAGGAAGTGAATTTTGTCCTCATTTACAATGACTAAATCTTCTAAATATGCATATTTCAAAATTCTCAAGATTTGTACATGGTACTTAATGAAATGGAAATCTGGTTGGTAATTATACCCGGCTCAGCCTGGGAGTTCATGGTGCTGTCAGCCTGTGTGGTCATGGGTAGCTAAGCAACACAGCCAACTAGCACCTTGGTGGAGGATATTTTTAGCTTCATTGCACATTTTTCATTCATCTATTGGAGATTGATTTATTTTGCAATTTATTTTGAAATTTCACTACCTAAATTGGAAGGTATGCCATTATACCAGAAGAAAATGTACAAAGGGAATTTTTTAAAAAAGTCATGATAATTTTCATGATATGATACATAAGCAATATAAATATTGTTGGAGTGCTAAAAATTATACTTTTTATTTGTATTACTTTTCAAAGAGTGAATATACATTTGAGGCTTTGATAGAAGTCTTTATTAGCAAATAAAAGAGTTGAGTTGTCCGTTCATAGGTGAAGGCACTGACATCAAAAGTTAAATAATGTATTTCTGAAATCGAGTTAATATTTAGAGAAAAGTCCATGAGTGCTTGACAGAGAGAGTATATGGATTCGACCATAGGATTATGTTCCTTTGGTAAACAGCATTTCAACGATGGGCAAGAAAGTTAACAAGCCACAAATCTTAAATGTCACAGTAGCAATGGCGAAGAAACCTTTGGAGTAGTTAATTGCCTCTCTAGACCCCTGCGTTCCTGTGCTGCACTTAGAAGAGTGCTAATGGCCATTGTCTAAGTTTGCAAGGGCTGCTGTGGCAAATACCCCACACTGGTTTGCTTCGACAATGGGATTTTATTGTCTCATGAGTTTGGAGGTTAGAAGTGCAAAATCAATATTTTGGCAAGGCCATGCTTTCTTCAAAGACGATTGCATTCTGGTAATGGCCGTCTAATCACAGGACTATTCTCTTCATTCTCCTATTTCTCGCTTCTCTTGACTGTGTCCATTTCCTCTGTTCATAAGAACTTCAGACATCTTGGATTAAAGCCTGCCCTGATTCAATGTGGCTTCATCAAAATAGGCTCCTTAAATATCCTATTCACAAATAAGTTCACACTTTTAACTAACAATGACATCTTCCAAAGCTATTTTCAGATGGGTTCACAACCATAGGACTGTGGGTTAGGACTTAAACACATCTTTGTGGGGAACATGATTCAAGCCCCTGGAGTCACAAAGTGCACAAAGTCAGGTCACCTGCTCTATTTCAGCCCACTGGGCTTGACTGAGAGAGTTTCTTTCCTTCAGGTAACCTGCTATTCACATACCACAGATAGAAAACTGCATGGCTTAGAGAGAGAAAACAACCAACCAACCTAGCAAACAGGGATAGCCGCTAGAATTGACATATGTGGTGGGTTCCAATACCATTTTCACCACTAACTATCCTTGTATCCCTACATTAGACATTTTCTCTCTGTCTGGTTTGTATCCTCACCTGTGTAATGGAATGATCATTTTGACCATTCAGTGTTGTGCAAATGAATGAAGTGCATAAAATGCTTGGCACACGTTAGGCCACATGATATCATTCAACTGTGCCCACCCCTTTTAGTAATATGTTTCAGTGATCAGTGATTTAGACATCTATTGCATCTTACCTTCTATCATTAACACAGTCTAAGATGCTACAAACTCTTAAACATCCTTTATTTTCTTAAAAGGAATAATCAGTCTTTCAGTAGGAAAGTAGATGATATTTCTGTGAAAAACTGGAAATTGACCTGAGCAAGCTAAATATTAGGAAGGGTTTCAAAAACTTACCTCTCTCATCATTAAAATCTACAGAACATTTTAAATTTTAAAGCATTCCTACAAAATATCCCCCACTTTAAGTATGATGATTGTTTAATGGAGTAATATTCTCTTTTAAAGGATCCCATTTTAAAAAGATTTCCTGTGGGATTCATTTAACAGCCGAGAATCATGATTCACTTTCCCAGTTCATTGTCTTGGTAGTGTTCAGAAAGCTTCTTGCATAACATCTTAAAGGATGGAGGTTTACTGTCTTACAAACTGAAGAACTCTGTGGTTCTCTATGCGAATTGACAGATGGGCTAGGGTTTCAGGCTTAAGGAAGTTTCCTATGCTACAGTGTTGTTCAAGCTAAGCTGAATTTCAAACACCAACATTTGTAGATTTGGTGAAGATGATCATGTTAGAATCAGTTGGGTGATGGTGAGTATCCTCCTACAGAGGTGCTCAGGCCCCAATCTTAGCATGTAAGTTGTGGTCGAAGTAGGAGAAACCTGGTTGGATTTAAGCAGTTATATGAGGAGGCAATGACTATTTTTAGCTTGATTTACACTTGTGTTCCTTTCCAGTGTATGCTGAATAAGGTAGAACCTGACTCCTGCTATTGGAGGACAACAAAGGAAGGAAATCACATAATACACTCCCTTTAGTTCTGGAGTGGAGATAAGATTAAACAATAGTAATGCTTTTCACTATTGACATAAAATAAATTAAAAACATGACCAGGAATGCCATTAATTCAGAGCTTCCCAGTCATTGTCCCAATAGAGACACCCATTTTCCAGTATTTTGGAGACTTGGGAATGAAAGGATCAAAATGCAGTGATGTAACTATTACCCCTAAATAATGCGTAAAAATTAGCCAACCATCAGCTTACACATGAAATCAGTGATGACACTGAGCAAGTAGAAACTATAATGTAATCTTTTCCCCAATTAATATTTTATATTAGTTACCACTAGTGGCAAGGTTTCAAATGTTGGTGTGCTTAATATATATTTGCATGTTATTATAGGCTAAAAATATTGCTGAACACACTAAGAGAATGTTCATATGACTTAGAGGAGCAGTATATGAAATATATTGACACATTTGTATATAGAATATAAAACTATTATAATATATGACTATTAGTCATTTATTTATATATATATATATATAAAGTAAGAATTGGGGGCATCTTGCTATTCAGTGCACACCACTGATTTTTACAAAGTTAATACCAGGATAGTGTCTGTGTTTAATTTTTCAGAGTGAATTGAGTTTTATTTTTATTTATCATTTAATCTCTTCCCATGACAAATTATTGAGCTCAAGATCATCATTTTATTTTAAACCTTTTTTTCATTTTCTAGTAGCCTTGACACCTTTTTCTTTTAAAAAAAATTACTTCATTCTTTTTAAAGTTTAAATGTGACAAAAAAAAAAGAGCAAAAATAAACCTCTAAAAATGCAACTGTTGTTTACCTTGAAATGATATTTATGTTTTTAAAGTTTTAGGTCATTTTCTTTCTTTTCATTTCAGATTTGAGTAAATGCTGAAATATCTAATCTTGCACAAATAAGATAAAGAGGCTTTCCTCATTGGAACCCCTTTTATTTCATTTCTTCTTTTTTCCTTTTCCTTTTTGTTCTTCCCTAACTTAGAATGATAAAGTTTATGAAAATGATTGTGCATTTTTCCCTAATATAACTAGGTTTAGCTAACTGTTTTCTTGGGTCTCTTAATTTTGGCAGATTTTAATTACTTATGTTTATTGCTTTTTGATTTACAAATGATTCTACCAAACTTTTTATTCCTGAATTCTTTTTTCATATCCTTAAAATCAAATAAATAATCCTATGTTGCAGTGTACTTATGAATTTATTACTAGATTATATTATATGAGCCTAATACTTCATGTTATATTCCTTGTTGCTTTAAGAAAACAGTGCAAGGAGGAAGATTATGGAATTTGGTATCAGAAATGAAGTCTGATAAGACACTGAATACTACTGAACCTCAGTTTCATCATCTGTCAATGGGCACAATTATACAAAATTTTGTGAGTGGTGAAAATTAAATGAGTTTGGATGTGAAATGTCTAGTATACAGTTTGGTGTGCCAATGATAGTCCATATACAGAAACTATTATTACTAACTATATACTCGACTTGACTCTAAATTGTTCATTCTTTTAAATGGAAGTATTTACAGGAAATAAAGCAAGAGATTTAAAATGTGGCAGCGGACTTGGCCCAGCAGTTAGGGCGTCTGTCTACCACATGGGAGGTCCGCGGTTCAAACCCCGGGGCCTCCTTGACCCGTGTGGAGCTGGCCATGCGCAGTGCTGGTGCACGCAAGGAGTGCCGTGCCACGCAAGGGTGTCCCCCGCGTGGGGGAGCCCCACGGGCAAGGAGTGCGCCCCATAAGGAGAGCCGCCCAGCGCGAAAGAAAGTGCAGCCTGCCCAGGAATGGTGCCTCACACACTGAGAGCTGACACAACAAGACGACGCAACAAAAAGAAACACAGATTCCCATGCTGCTGACAACAACAGAAGCGGACAAAGAAGACACAACAAATAGACACAGAGAACAGACAACCAGGGTGGGGCGGGGAGGGGAGAGAAATAAATAAATTTTTAAAAATCCATTTAAAAAAAATAAAATAAAATGTGTCACCAGCAGTCTGCTCTTTATTTTTTCTAGGATATTTTGCAGTTTAAAATTATAAAGCTAATAGTATAAAACGGATATGATGAGTTTTTATACCATGATTAATTAATTTTTGTTATTTTTAAACTTTGTGGTTATCTTCACAAAATCTTGATTTTGGAAAAATATGCATGTGGTTTTTAAAAATTTGACTCCCTCACTAAACACGGGTGGCTTCAGCTTAAAGATTTTTACAAGGAAGTAGTTGACATAATCCAGAATTTATTTCATGAAATTTAAATAGGGATATCCAATTAATTAACATCTGTATTTGTTTAACTTTATATTGGATGGATTCTATAGTCTATTTCCTGCCATGTTTCAGAACATGAAAACTTTACTAACTGCAGAAATGTATGTAAAATAACCAAGGCAAGAAAGATTGTTCACTTTATTTCCAAGAAAAAAAAATGTGGGCTTCTTTACTTTCATGTTAAACAATAGACATTTACATCATTGGCACTTGTGTTCTCTATGAATACCTTGTGTGGACGAGGGTGTGTCTATAAATATTATTAAAAAATCTGGGTTAGGAAAGTATAACCATCGATACCTCAACATTGTTTTTTGATGTATGATCTCATGAAACTGACAAGGGAGAACAATTGACCTTTATATCGTCACTACTTTCCCCTGCCTCCCGCCATTCCCTGTTTGAGAGATGCTGCAATGTGGTCATGGATAAAGTCAGGTACATTGACAGAAATTTGACTTGGGGCTATGGTTTTTCATATATAGATACGTTGTAATTTAGTAGTCCTCTAGTACTAATACTACTTATAATTACCTCTTATGACATTTTTTCCTGAAGTCTTCTAGACAGACCTAAATTGAACAAGACTACTTCTCTCATTTCTAACAGAGAAGACTCATTTAAACGTGAACCAGGTGAAAGATGAAAGGACTAGTTTTAACACTGATGCTCTATAATGAATATATTATCCCAGGAACCTTCTTGGCTTACCTTTTGCTGTTGAATAACATCACATTTTATTAAAGATCTGTGAAACGCTCCCTGAGATGTTACATAGTCTGTTCTCTTCAGACAGTAAGTTTTGCAAAATCTTCTTGGCTTTGTACAGGTGATAACAGGAAACAAGAATAATGAGATAAAACCTCTTTCAGGTTTTTTAATTGAGGAACAAATTATTTCATAGTTTCTCATTAGTTATTCCCATGTATTCTAATGACAAGGCGCCAACTTTCACACTTTAAACAGGTTAATTAATCAGGTAGTAATGAAGTTGGGTGATACCTGAGTGTTGGTGTGCCGAATAATCACAGTTCCTAATAATGTGCTTAAATGTCTGTAAACCTGAGAGGATAAGTTGAAATTCAGATCTTCTGAGTTCTGCATAAATAAACATGTGCTAGCTAATGAGAAAACTAATTTTCATTTAGTCCTCTAGATAAAATCTTTAATCATGATATATACATAAAAGTGTATATATATTATATTCATATATTTAATACATAAAAGTGTATATATATTATATTCATATATTTATATACATAATCATTCATATTGCTCATTTCATATGGAAGTTTAAGCAGGACCCTATTTCAACTTGAACATTTGAGAACTTTTGCTTTGTTTAGCCAATCCTTAAATTTCGTATTTTAAATCTCATGGTTACATTGTGATTTCACCTACAAAGCTATGTAAGAGTAAACATTTAGATGAAATCACACTATATGACACCAGGATGTGAGTGTCAAATGATGTATTCATTACCAGGAAGACATCACTAAGGTGTAAATAATCTTGGGGACCTGAGTTCCCACTGTGTAAAGGGCTACAGGGGGAGGGCTGAGGTTCAGGTCGTCTAGATCTCTTTCTTCAAAACCCAAATGGAAAGATTCGCACAAGAAAAAATATATATCTGCTATGCTAAATACTGCATTGTTTATAATCATAGAAGGCTATAATAAATATTTCAAGAATGGACACATTGTTTTTATTTTTCACAATGGTATTGTTGACAAGTATATCTCTAAGGAAATAGGAGGTTCAGGATATGACATTATGCTCTCTCTTACCAACAAATGCATCATCCTTGTGAAATTAATAGTAAAGAATCAAAAACCTGCTTCATAAGCATAGTATGTGGAACATCCACACTGCCCTGGTAACAATGAAAAAAAAGTGGAATGGGACGATACTTTGTATCATTATCTCTCAACTAATTAGAATTAAAAATTAGAGACTGGGGAGTGAACGTGGTTCAAGCCATTGAGCACCTGCTTCCCACATTGGGGGTGTCCTGGGTTCGAATACTGGTGCACCCTGAAAAGACAAAAACAAAGCAAATGAGAAAACCAACTCGGGAGCCGATGTGGCTCAGTGGTTAAGCACTGGTTTCCCACATAGAAAAGGTCCCAGGTTCAATCCCCAGTCGCCAGTACCTAAAAATATATATATATATATATATATATATATAGAGAGAGAGAGAGAGAGAGAGAGAGAGAGAGAGAGAAAGAGAGAGAGAGAGAGAGAGAGAGAAAGAGAGAGAGAGAGAGAGAGAGAGAGAGAGAGAGGTTGGGTTAAGGAGGAAAGGATAATTTCAAATCAATATTAACCCAATTTCACTATCAACTTTCAATATCAAAAGTGATTTATGGGAAGTAGATGTGGCTCAAGTGATAAGGCCTCTGTCTACCATATGGGAGGACCCAGGTTCAATCCCTGGGGCCTCCTGGTGAAAAAGAAGAGAAAGCATGCCTGCATGGCAAGCAAGTCAGTGCCCACGTGGTGAGCCGAGTGGCCATGTGGGTGTCCACATGGTGAGCCACATGTGAGTGTGAGTGCCCATGTGCTGAGCCGAGTGCCCGTGTGATGAACTGAGTGCCTTCATGGTGAGCCGGGTGCCTGTGTGGCGAGCTGAGTGCCCATGAGGCAAGCCAAGTGCCCGTGCAGGTACCTGCATGGCAGGCCAAATGACCTTGTGAGTGCCTGCGTCATGAGCCAGTGCCTGTGTGGCAAACCAGTGCCCGTGTGAGTGCCCACGTGGTGAGCCAGTGCCTATGTAATGAGCTGAGTGCCTGTGCAGCAAGTCAAGTGCCTGTGCAGTGAGTCAGGGCCTGCATAAGTGGGTCACGCAGCAAGATGATGATACATCAAAAGAGAGACAAGGGGAGAGTCAAGGTGAAGCACAGCAGAGACCAGGAACCGAGGTGGTGCAATTGACAGGGAAACTCTCCACATCAGAGGTCCCTAGGATCAATTCCCAGGGAATCCTAGAGGAGGAAGATGAGAAGAGAAGACAAAAAGAGAAATAGATACAGAAGATGACACAGCAAATGGACACAGACAGCAAAAACAGCAGGGGGGGAGGGAGGGGGGGAAGGAGGGGAAGGGGAAAAAAGTGATTATCTGTGGGGAAGAAACAGTAAGGAAGTTGAAATGTCCCACACTTCCAGGATGATGCTCAATAGGTAGTTAACGATCAGGCCATGATGGTCAGCTCCCTTGGAATGAGACCTATGGAGCCAAGCCATTAAGGTGGGTCTCCAAGGTCACAAGGAGGCTGCTGTAAGCTGGGCTGGGGAAGACAGACACACTCAGCAGCCACCTTCCAGGTCTTGTCTACCTGCCTCCTTTTCTATTGTGTATGGATGTTTCAGTATGCTTTCATTCTTCAGCCCAGGGGAGATGTTAATCTAATGGAACCAACTGATCATACCTTGAACTTGAAAGCAGACAAGCATTCCAGCTGCTTATCAGGGTAGGAACTCTCAGTGGCAGGGCCCCCACCCCCAGGAGTGTATGAATACCCACTCTCTGGCAGTGCAGGTGTCTCTCATCTCTGATGCAAACCAGGACAGCAATTGGCCCCTGCAACTGGCCATGATGGGATTGCTTCCTCTGTTCTTTGGACCCTTTGTGCTGTGTAAATATTAAAAGCAGTCATTTGCTGAAAATTCCTGTTGTTCCAGAGCCTGTGTTCTCACAATGCACCTTATAATAACTAACTTGTTCCACAGTGGATTACAGGGTTCCCACTCGCACTTCCAGCAAATCAGTCTTGAACTTGAGACCACAACCCTGCTCCATAAGGATCTTACAATTTATAAAACGGTTACTGTGCAAGTATATGGGCCTTTTGGGGAAGGGCACTTGGCCTGCTCCTACTGCATCTCAAAATGTAATCTATAAGCCAATTAGTATTCTACCTCTGGATACTCCAAAATTCTCTCATTCTATCTACCTATTTACCTCTGTATACATATATGGATGTACAATATTTTACTTGTATGTGATGTGTTTTTCAAACATATACCCACAAAAGCACATATATATGCACATTTACCTATACTTCCTAGCTTACTACCTTGAGATTTTTTTTCCTTTATTTTTTCTTGTTTGTGGGTTTGTTTTGGGGGAGAGTGGTTTGTATTTGTTTTGTTTGGACTTGAGCTAAATCATATCCCACCTTTCAGAATAGCCATATCCTTTAACCATTCACCTTACAATCTAGCAACACAATCCTGGGGCCAGGGTAGAGTCACCCCCTTTTCAAGAGAGCAACATAGATCTTCTAATTAAACTCTAACTTCACTACTGCAGCAGGTGCTGTAATTTCAACAAATAAGAACATTAACTGATTGCATTAATGAATATTAATATTAAATAATATGTAATCATGGACCACAAGGTTTCTGAACTCTCCTCCTTTAAACAAGAAAGGTAAGGATAGATTTTCTTACTATGCTTTAGGTAAGGACAGATTTTCTTATTATGCTTGAGTTTAAACCAAAGTTTTCTAGACCCTATGTGGTCTAACAATTAAATTTTACTCTGATGACATACAATGAAAGTTGCTTTAATTATTCAAGTACTTATATATTTTTCTTATTACACAGTACAGTTACAAGTCATGATCTTTATACAGTTTATTATTGGTGAGTGTCAGTAGTCATTGATGGAAGGATGAAATGATGGAAACGAACTAAAATTTTCTCATGGTATTCGAAAGGCACACACTATTATGTATTTTGCCACCTTCTCCTACAAGCAACATGTGGACAAACCAAAACCCCCAAATGCCCTTAAAGCTTTTGTTTGAAAATAATATGGCTTTGCTAAGTTGTTGTAGAAAGGAAAAAATAAAGAAACGTGTATATCATTAGCAAAACAGCATTCCATTATTTTCCTTTGCAAAATAAATTACATAAATGGGGTTTGTATTGTTTGCTATACTTCACCCAGAGATTGGTATAATTAGGTTTCAAGAGCCAAGATGTTTTAAAAACCCATTTAATTTAGTAAAATTGGTAAGGAAGCTACTGCAATTTTTAAAAAAATAAACTAAAAAGGACAAAAGTTTCCTCTGTCTTACTAGGTAATTTGAAGTGAATTTAGACTATGGCATTAGAAATACAAAAGGTAAGTAAAAATGCCATTAAATGAAATGTTCCAAGTCCAAGCAATTTCCTTCTTAACAGAAAGTGAAATGCAAACAGAGATTACTAAAACCCTGCTGTGTTTAATTTAAGTGTATGTAAACCTTTTACTCACAGTCATTTTGTCTGGAGATAATCACAGCCATCCACAGTGGTCAGGGCTATGAAGCATGGGTTGTCAAAAGTTGCTCACTCTTTGATTCCACCTTGCTTGTGCCAGCCATGGTTCACATCAGGCAAGTTCAGCTCATTCATCTTCTGACAGGGTGGGATTCTCCTATTTCTGTTTCCATCAATTTGTTTTTGTCACCTCTAGACTATTTGCAGCAACATAGAGTCGTGTGCATAAGGGCATGTCCCACTGCAGGGTGATGTGGCTCGCCGGATAGAGGCACAAGGCCTCTGTGGCCACGTAACTGTGAATCAATTACACATGCATTCATCTGTGGATTAGTTAGGTTTATATGTATGGTTTATTGATACCAAATTTTCAAACGATAAACTTGTAAATGTCAAATCAACATTTCTATAGTATTCAAACTGCTGGAAGTACTTTGATACACACAAAATCCATTTTGAAAGGAAGATAACAAAAACAAAAAACAATCTACTTTCAAAAGTGGACAAATTTTTGGCAGTGTTTCTCAGAGGTTTTGAAGAGATATGATTAAGCCCATGTTTTATATATATGGGGAATTATGGGGAATTAAAGGCATTAATATATACAGAGAGGGTCTGGTTAATAAGACTACTTTTCAAAGTAATATTAACTTTTTCAATATTATAAATTCATGTTTAAAAATTTGAGATAATATTTGAAGACCAGACTATGACTTTGATGGAAGAGATGCCAAAATTATTTTGCTATTTACATATCTTGCTTCTGCCAGTAATCCCAGGAAGTGGAGAGAACTTGGCATAATATCATGTTCGGGTCATTGTTTTAATTTTCAAAATTATACATTTGGTATTTATTGAGCAGCCAGGTGTGCATAAATCTCTGCTACTAGATTAAATATGCAAAGAAAAAGATGGTAAATAAAATAACATATTTTCTATCTTCAAGTCAAAACAGGAAGAATTATAATATTTTCTAATGGGGTTTATATATTTTTCTTGAAACTTTTTGATGGAAAGAGGAAAGATCCTTAGACTGCATAAGTCTTTTCTGAAGATGTAAAGCCTTTGTGAAACCCATGAATTGTTTTGTTTTTTACCATAGTGTAATGAGTGGCTTCTGAAACATTCAGTAAGTGTGAAAACTGATATAAAGAAATTCTTGACACGTTATTTAAGAATGTAATTCAGTGGGCATTAATCAAATTGCAGGGTCAACTTAATATGCAATACAGAGATGTGGAGTGGTCTCTGCTATTTAACAGACAGATACAATACCAACTACAATGCTGTACAGTCTTTGACCTCAGAAGAATGCTTGATACCATCAACAAGCCTGAGTTGTGGCTGATAATGAGTGGTTTGGGGTGTCCAGGGAAATTTAAATGTATCCTAATGTCTTCTATGGTAATGGGACAAGATAATGGAAAAAAGTTATTTGAAATGTGCACGTTTGTCTCATTTATTTTAGGCAGCTTTTCCTAAGGATGGTGACATGGTGATGAGGAGAGTCTATATAATTGTCTCCAGAAGTTTGTTGTTATAAAGAGCATTATTATGTGATATATGTAATTATATAAATAAGAACTTGCATAGACTCTTAAGTCTTTTAGATAAGCTAGTCTAACTGACTGATATCATCAATGAGAAACTGAATGCTTAAGAAAGGTGTGTTCTTGCCCCATGGAAATATATATTTGGCAGGGCCATCATAAAGGGCCACACAGGTTGAGCACTGCGTTTTTCCAAGGGGCACCCCAAACACACATACAAAATACAGTTTGAGAAGCACACCTGTAGTTTTGAAAATTTGCAGTTGTAAAGTTAAATAGTAAATGATAAAAAATTAATAAAGGAAACTTACCTCTATGAATTATAGAAGTAGAATTTTCAGAATCAAGTTTACATCAGATTCACAAGAGTGATAGACTCTCAGGCAAACCAGGAAAACAGGAAAACGGTATTTTTGCTATTCCTGCAATTCCACCATTATGCCCTATAGTGGTTTGAAGTTGTATGTACCCCAGGAAAACATGCTTTCCAATCCATTCCTGTGAATGTGAACCCATTGTAAGTGAATTCACTTCTGTTAAGAAGGTAAGGCTCAATCCAATTAAAGGATTACTGGAGTCCTTTAAAAGTGGAATGAAATCCACATAGAGTGAGAGAGTGAGAGAGAAAGCCACAGGAAGCACGAGGGTGGACATGGATGGAATATGGAAGGGAAGGGAACAACCAGGAGATGCTGCCATATGCCTTGCTATAGGGCAGAGGAACCAAGGATTGCCAGCAGCCAGCCCCAGCCTGTCACGGTCTTTGGGGAGAAAGCATTACCTAGATGATGCTTTGATTTGGACCTTCTTTTAGCCTCAAAACCATAAGCTAATATATTCCCATTCTGTAAGCCAACCCATTTCATGGTATTTGCTTGTGCAGCCTAAGAAGCTAAAATGTGTACTATTTCTATCTTTAAACATATTTGCAAATCATCCAAACCGATGGTATGCTAGCTTTTCCAGTACCCAAATCTTGCAATACATGGAAGCTAGCAGCACCTCGCAGCCAGCAGCAGCCTCTAGAACTTCTCTTGGGTGGAAGTGTAGCAGAACACTTCTGGTGAGACAATGTCCTATGAATAGCTTTCCCCAGCACCCTGGTGGATGGATTTCCAGCAAGTTACAGAAAGTGAATTCCAGCAAGTTATCCAGGTGTGGCATCAAAGCCATCTCTCCAACAACCTGTAGGTCAGAGCCTCACCTTCTCCGATGAGGTCTGGATATTAGTCCATAGGGCAAGAGGGGCTATCTCAATGCCAGGTTTGGTAGCCAGTGTAATTTAAATACAATATAATATAATATAATATAATATAATATAATATAATATAATATAATATAATATAATATAATATAATATAATATAATATAATATAATATAATACAATACTATTCTATATTACATCATATATATTATATAATACCATATTTGCTATTATATTATATTTTATTCATGTCATTCCTATATTCTTTAGCATTACCTTTACTTCCTACTAGCTAATACCTCATTCTGCCAGTCCAATGTTATAAATAATAATCCTTCAGACTAAATTTTCTGTGTTCAAAATACTGCATGGCTTCTCTTTTCTCATTCAACACAGGCTGATACAAATGATTAATTTACAGCCCCAGAGCAGTATATGAACATTTTGCACCCCCCTTTTTCCTGACACTCCTGAGGAATACTTTTTTTTAAAAGAATATTTTATCCTTTCATCATTTTGATAAGTGAAAAAGTAGTATTTAGTAATTTTTGAAGGCTGATGAAATTAAATACTTTCTCTTATTTATTGCCTGTTTATATTTGTGTGTGGTTGTGTGTGTTTGTGTGTTTGTGTGAATTAATTGTTTATAGCCATAGACCTTTTTCTAATGTTGTGCAGGGTTTATTTTAAAATTGTGGTCTTTCTTTATATATTGAGAATGTAAATCCTTTATCTGATGTATGCTATAAATATTTGCCCCTTAAGTTATTCAGGTTTCATATTTGTATATTGCATATTACATTTTTTAAAAAAGCATGCTGTATGCTTATGATTGCTATCATGATTCTACCTTTCATTTTCTTCATGGAAAGATATTTTATACTTCAAATTTATATAAATATTCAGCTATACTAAAAATTCCTATTATTTTTGAGTTTCTATTTTATCTAATTATTTAATACCCATAGGTGGAGAATTTAAGAGAAGCACTTCCAAAAAGAGAGAGTAAAGACTTGTCTTAGTTTCCTAGCTGTTATGACAAAACCACAGAATGGATTGGCTTAGCAACAGGAATTTATTGGTTCATGGCTTCAGAGGCTGGAAGGCTTGCTCCTCCTGGGGTCATTAAAATTCTGCCTGGCTGGCATTCCTTGGGTTCCTTGGTTTTTACAACACATGACAATGTACTCTCCTTTCTTCTCTGGGTTCCTTGACTTCCATCTTCTATTCTTCTACACTGCTTTGTCTTCATAAAGCCCTCAGAAATAGGATTAAGGTACAATTTTTTTCAGTTGGATCACACCTTAACTAAAAATAACATCTTCAAAAGGTCCTATTCACAATGGTTTCATACCCCAGGAATGGATTAAGATTAATAACATGTTGGCTTTCCTGGTTTACATAATTCAACCTACCACAGATGTATTAGTCTGCAAAGTACCAGAAATCTGTTGGATTTTATAAAGGGTATTTATTTGGGGTAAAAGCTTACAGTCCCAAGGCCATGAAAAGTCCAACTCAAGGTACCGTAAGAGGCGTTTTCTCACCAAAGTCAGCTGCCATGTGTTGAAGCAAGATGGCAGGCCTGCCTGGTCTCTCCTTCCCCTCCTGGCTTCCTCTTCCTCCTTTGACAGCCTCAGGAGACTTCATGCTTTAGTGATCCTGTAATCTTCTCTGTCCTGGAATAGGGCTTGTTTCTTTCCAGGCTTTTTATATAAGTCTCAGCCATTCAGCTCTCTTCTTGGTTTTAGCTGTAAGCTATCAGCCAAAATGGCTCTTCTCTCCCCAGGGCCTCAGCTGTTTGAGCCTTCTGCTTTTGGTCATATGGCAGGATCAAAAATGACAGAGCTCTTTCTTCCTGTGTGTCTTCGTGCTTGCTCGCTTATACCAGACCCAGCAAGAGGGCAGGGATTCCACGTAAGTCACACCTTACTGATGTAGTCAAATCAAAAATCCTAAAAGCAGTCTTAACAGCTGATTTAATTTAAGGCCCCTCAACTGAATTTAATACAGTCAAAAAGTATCATCATACCCATAGGAATAGATTAGTTTACAAATATCTTTTTCTTTTTGGGATTTATAAAATAATCTCAAACTGCCACAAAACAAACACAGAGTCACAGTAGTTATTAAAACCAGCAGCCTAGAAGCTCCTCTTTGGGGAGAAAGGAATTTAGAACTCCCTTAAAAGTCCCATCCCTTGAGAACTGACATTATTTGACCTTTGTGCATTTCCCCGAGAAAGCTTCATTCCCAGCTCTTGTCTATGTTGACCTGACTCATAACTCACTCAGTGAGATAGAAAGCTCTATCCTAAGGATATATGTCAAAGAAATCAAATTAAAGAAATTTTTAAAATTATAATTGTTAAACATCAAAACTGCTTGAGGTGGCAATACCAGTTGGGGAAAATATGAGGCTGGCTAAAAAACTTAAAAGGAAAATCTGCAGAATGAGATATCACTAGTGATTTTTGAAAAGCTCTATTATATTCCTGGAGCCCTAGAAGTACACACATATGTGCATGGCTTTGTTCATACCTAGTATAGACATGAGAAGGCCCTAAACCCTCACATCTCTGCCTGATCTTGAGGTTCTTTAACAAATAGAATTGAAAATTAAGGCAAAGTTGTAAATTTACTTAAGCTTTAAAGCATACCCCAACACAGAGTCCCTCAACAAAAGTTGGCAGATTTAATGATTCATGGAAGTTAAGGAAATATTTGTCATAATTAGCTTAATATGAAGTTACCTAAGCAGAGACTTTAGTGGCCACATACTGCAAAGAATGCCAACTGTACAGAAATCATTAAAAAATGTCCTTTCTAAAATAAACAGCAACAACAACAACAACAACAAAACAATGACACCATCTCTGGAGAAGGGGAGACTTTGATTTCCAGATTTGCCAAATTGTATTAGTCAAAACATCTAGTTTTCTTTAAAAAATATGACATACAGAGAAAATGGCACATACACAAAGAAAAAAGCAGCTAATAGAAACTTTATCTGAGGAAACCCACATTTGTTTTTACTACACTAAGACTTTGACTTTGACTCAACTACTAGAAATATGTTCAAAGAACTAAAGAAAACAATGTATATAGAATTTTAAAAAAAATAGGAGAACAAGTTCTCACTAAACAGAGAATACCAGTAATGTGATAGAAATTATTTTTGAAAAAGGACCATTTAGAAACCTCAAGTCGAAGGTACCCAAAGAAAATTCGAGCAGGCAGTAGAAAGAGTCAATGATCTTTAAGGTAATTCAACTGATATCATCTAGTCCAAGGAACAGAAAGAAAAGAAGAATGACAAAAATAAACAAAGCCTCAAAAAAGAGTTGGGCAGTATAAAGCATGCGAACAAATGCCTGAAGGGATGTCTAGAAGTAGAGGTGAGAAATAAAGGGGGCAAAAATAATGTTTCAAGACATAATAGCTGAAACCAAGAAACTCAGTGCACTCAAAGTAGTGTAAACACAAAATAAAGAAAACCTAGACACAACACAAACTCAAAATATAATGAAAACCAGAAATTATGGACAGTGGCAAGAAATAAAATGACTTCAAATACAAGACATCCTTAGAGATTCACAGCTGACTTCTCATTAAAAAAACTACTGAGGCCAGCAGACAGTGAGATCACATATTCTATGTGCTAAAAGAAATAGATCTTCAAGCAAAAATTCTATATCCAGCAAAAGTAAAATTCAAAAACTGAAAAAACAAGACATTTTCTAATGAAAAACAATAACAAAAAGAATCTATCACTATCAAGCCTACCTTACAAGAAATAAAATAATAAAGGCTGAATTAAAAAGACCCTAAAGAGTAAATTAAATGCACAAAAAGAAATAAGAGCACTGGTAAAGGTAACTACATAGAAAAATATTAAAAACAGTGCAACTGTATGTCTGCTTACAATCCTCTCTTCCCTTATTTGATTTAAAAGAGAACTGTATAAAGTAATATTTATAAGTGTTTTGATAAACTTATAGTGAAAAAAATGTCACTTGTATGACAAAAGTAAAAAGAAGGGGTAAGAAAATATAATTCCATGAAAGCAGTTTTAGTATTGAAATTAATTAGTATTAATCCAGACTATTTAAATTAAGACATTCATTGTAATTCCCAGAGCAAATATTAGGAAAATAAAACAAAAATATATAGCAGAATAAATAAAAAGGGTATTCAAATGCTATACTAGAAAATAACTATTGAATATAAGAGAAGACAGTAAGAGAAGAAAAGTGGAATGAAAAATATACAGGACATGTAGCTAACAAATAGGAAAATGGCAAATGTAAAACATACCTTATCGGTAATTGCATTAAGTATAATTAAAAGTAGATATGAACAAATTGGTGTTGTAAATTGAATTACATGTGCCAGTTTAGACCTGTTCTTAATCTTAATCTGCATACCTGAGTGTGTGAACCCAGTATAAATAGGACCACTAGAAGATGTTATTTTTAGTAAGGGTATGCCCCAGGGATCTGGATCCACTTACTGGAGGCCTTATGAAGAGAACATTTTTATTTATATATTAATACAATAGATTATTTAGCAATTAAAAGAGAAAAGTTCTAATGCGCTATTCAATTGATGGACCTTAAAGACAAGTGAATGAGGTCAGCCAGAAAAAAAACATATAATCCAGGAGTCCATTGATATTAAATGTCCAAAATAGGTAATCTCCCAGAGAAAGAAGGAAGATTAGTGATTGCCAGGATGTGGGGAAAGGAGAAGAAAAAGAGTGAATGCTAATGGATATGGGGTATCTTTATGGGATGATGAAGATTTCTGAAATTACAAAGTTAGATATTGGTGATAGTTGCACAACTCTATAAATGTACTAACACCACTGGATTGTATATGTTAAAATAATTAATTCTATGATATGTAAGTCATACTCAATACAGCTATTATAAAAAATGTGGATAATAGTAAGAGATGAGAAAATAAAATGTAATATCTTTTTATTTACCCTCATTTATCCCTAACTTTTTTGTTTTTAAAGAAGTATACCATATCATTATAGATTTAGAACTGTAGCTTTTACATCAAATGCTTATCTTTTTAAATAGCATTTACAAATTGTACGTATTTTATAGTCAGATACTTGGAGCTCAATGTGGCAGCTTGATACTATTTATGAATTCCAAAAAGAGATATTGATTGTTTGTAAACTGGTCTGTTTCTCTGTGTGTGATACCCCTCCTACTGTATTAAATTCAGAGGTTTCACTTTTAATTTATTAAATCAAGATTAGGACTTTGATTAACCATGTTATTAAGGCATGCAGAGCTGAGTCCCTGCCCCCTTGGTGCACTATATAAATGGACACGCAGTCAAGAACATGGAAGCAGATACATGGAGAAGAACACAGAGGAAGAAAGACAGTCCATAGACACAGCTGAGCCGCCTGGAAGAGAGATGAACCATTTGTCTGGTAGTTTACAGCTGACCTTGGGAAGAGACCACAGCAGCTGAACCCAGAAAGAAACAAGTACTGGGAAGAGAGACGAGCCCTATGCCAGCCTACAGGTGAGATCAGAAGAAGCTGGGACCCTGCAACATTAAGATGAAGTAGGAAGGCTAAATCCTTGCCAACATCACCCACCATCTTGCTTCAACATGTGGCAAATGACTTTGAGTGAGAAAGTACCGCTTAGGTACCTTGAGTTGAACTCTTTAGGGCCTTGTAAATGTAAGCTTATACCCCAAAGAAATATCCTTTATAAAAGCCAATAGATTTCTGGTGCTTTGCATAAGCACCCCTTTTGGCTGACTAATACACTCAGGTTCTCTGGAAAGCAGAAATTAAGACAAGAATTATGATAGTGACAGGTTATTTTTGAACTGGGAGTCCAGGGAAGTAAAGAAGGAAGGAATTGGGACAAAGAAAGATGCTGATCAAAATAATAAACGTTCTGTTTCAGTAGGGGTTTGAAATTGGGGATGTATATTGAGGCTATCAGATGATCACAAATGGGTTTGAGCTCACAATTTATATAGACATATGTCATCATTTGTGGTGCTGAGTTTTGATCAAAATTAAATGGAAAACTTAGATTAAATTAAGGGTTGCCAGAAATGCAAATGTATAAACTGTATGAGAATGGGAACTAAGTAAGAAAACACAGACATTCATTCACACACACAATGTATATTCCTTCTTTTTATCTATTTGTGAATATATAGAGATAGACAGATATACATATATATACATACATACGTGTATGTATGTATGTGTGTATATATATATATATATATTCCAGTCTGAAGAATTGTCTTGTGGCGTGCCCAATTGGATCTACAGGTTTGCAGGAGCTGATTACTAAATAGTCATGAATTTTATGAATTTTGTGAGATAGCTATTGAACCATTGGTAACTTGAAGGTAGACATGATAGGAGTATTTACACTATGAATATTGCCAAATGCTATCCATCAAGGATTTTCCTTTTCTAAAAAAGAAAAAAGATATTTGTCCACTATTACTAACACACCACAGATAGTGACTTTATAATAAAGAATAAAGAAAGAAGTTTTAAAATTTCTTTTCTTAACAGAGTGTCCAACAAAGTGGAAATATATTGACCAACCCATAGGGTTATACTGACAATAAGATTGATGCGAAGGAGTTTTAATTTACTAAGAGAATTTATGGAAGGTTCTTGATTGCAAAGATACTTGTGTTATATAAGCAAGGTATTAAAATTGTTTCATTGTATATATTTTATAACTTCTATAAAGGTATAGATTGATTTTTTTCTATATGTTCTTTACAACTTCTTCCATATCCCTCATCTCTATTACTAGAAAATAGTAGTATAGATATGTCAATATTGCTCACATTATCTTATTGCTTGCATTGATATGCAGAATTACTTATTCATTTCATCTCTCTGGGACACTGATTATTGTAAATCTTGACTGCTGACCCTGCTAGCAATCGTCTCATTATATGGTGCCAAATGTTCTATTTTTTTCCTAACTCAAAATGAAGTCACACCACTGTTATCAGAGTAATCTTATCCGCCCATTGATTTCTCGTCAGCTGAAGGATTGACTTCAAGGCACCTTCGAGTTCTTCAGGGTTTTATTTGGATTATGAGATTGAAAGCTTTGTTTCTTTGTATTTGATGAAAGTAATTACAACCAATTGTTCATTCTTCTTACAGAACATTACTAGAGTTGTCAGAATTCACCTGATGATCATGTAGAATAAAAAAGTGTTTTGTGTTTTTTTGGTGGTTCTAACTTTAGGAATCCATTCCTCAATTTGTTTCTGTTTTTAATATTTCATCTAAAATCTGTTATAAAATCTGTAATATTGTTTTGTGTTGTATTGACTTTTACACTGTCTTTTATATTTCATTTTCAAAAATGAAGATGAATATCAAGTGTATTGGGAAATGTCTACAAGAAAGGTGCTTTCTAAAATAAATGTTTTTTTTTTTTTTAACACTATAACAACTTCCAGCCACATCTCAGGTATAGTTTTGTTTTGTTTTGTTTTTTTATCTCTCCCCACCTCCTCATTATTTGCTCTTGCTGTCTGTTCATCTTCTTTTTTTCTTTAGGAGGCATCGGGAACCGAACCCGGAACCTATGATGTGGAAGGGAGGTGCCTAATCACTGAAGTCACAGCCATTCCCTGCTTTGTTTTGTCTCTCATTATATTTTTCTTTTTGTGTCTGTTGTTACATCATCTTGCCACATCTGCCCCTCACGCCACCTCGCTGTCTTCTTTAGGAGGCACTGAAGAACCCAACTATAGACCTCCCATGTGGTAGGTGGGGGCCAAATCACTTGAGCGACATCCACTTCCCTCTCAGGTATAGTATATTGCAAAAGACTATTTTAGCTATATATGGGGGAAGAATGAACTTTTTTCATTTTTATGCACTCTGAAAGTACAGAAACTTGAAATCATTACATGTTTTGAAGAATAAAAAGATTTTAAAAGAAGGTAAACAGAGTTACTGATTTAATCTCATAGATCAGAATCTTTGGGGCCTATTTTTAAAAACACAGGGCACTAATTGTTAAAATCCAACTGATTTTATTACCACATTTAAAACCCAGGTGAAATTAGTCCTTGTAATATTACCAAATTGCTACATTTTTTGCAAAAATTGCTAATTTCTGGTTAAGCTCGAGTTTTCTTCTGGTGGAGAAATAAATATTTCGGTAGTTGGGGATGAAGTGTTTCCATTCTATGATAGAGCATTTGCTCACAAGATCATATGTGTATATATCAAAACTCTATCATTATCCAGGAGACTTGGAAACTTCCCAGATCTCTTCTAACTTAATGTAGCTGTATTTATATCAACCCTTGTTGCTGAGAAACCTTGAATTCTGGAGGAAAAAAAAAAAACGAGAGTAATAAAAAAATGTCAGAATTTAAATGTGGAATCTCTCATTCAGGGGAACACCATATCTGTCCAAGCCTTGCTATTTTATGAATGGATAAAAGCCTCTCTCAGAGATGAAGACCAATCATTGCTACCAGTTTTAGAAAGACAGAAACTTTTCTCATGACTAAGAGACAGCAGGAGTAGAAGTAATATCAGTTGGAACCTTGATACACATCAAAGAAAATGAAGCCCTATGGCTGAAGAAATTACATGGATACCATAGACCAATAATTTTAAATATTAAACGGCTCCTTTCAAGCTAAGGATAATTTATAGTTATACGCATATGGCCCAAGGTTAGCAAGTACTGAGAGAAATCAGTCCCTTGAATCCAAAGTTGTTTTTTTTTTTAACTTTTGAGCCTCCTGGGAATTAAAGTGACTCATCTAATTCTTCCTGACAAATTCACCTTTGTCATTTGTATGTGTGTGCATACATGCACAAATGGGTATGTGTGTGTACTTTTTCATCAATATATGTACACATTTTTAAAAAACACAACTTTATTCAACCCTTTTTCTATATCACATTTTGAAAGAACAGTGTCTATTTCTAATTTTAATTGAGGGTGTCTCTAGCCTACTTTAAACATGTTTAGATTGATAACTCAAATTTGAAGTCTCATTTTCTTTCTCTATAAAAGCTATTTCTTTTAGCTACTAGCCTATGCTTTTGTTGTGCCAATTTGATAATATGATGAGATAGTTAGAGGTTCTGATATTTGATGGTTTCTTTAAATAACAGCTTGCATGTAACTGTTCAGCCTAGGGTACTTGCTTGCTGGTTCCTAACAAAGCTTCATTAAATTGAGTGAAAATAATATAAAACTCACCTTGAAACAGTTCCCGTGCTGAACATATTCTCAAAGGATTTTCTAATTTGTAATTTTTATTTCAGACTTTAACCAAGATACTAATAAGAAATAACATGTAGTACTTTCTGCAATTACTTGACACTGTTTCAAAAGTAGAATAGATTCCTCATATATAGATTATCCAACATCCATGTTAATATCATTATTTATAAAGAAAAATATTTTGAGATGATTTCTGACTTTTTTAAAAAAAGATTTATTTGTTTATTTCTCTCCCCTTCCCCACCCCACCCCAGTTGTCTGCTCTCTGTGTCCATTCACTGTGTATTCTTCTGTGACTGCTTCTATCCTTATCAGGGCTACCAGGAATCTGTGTTTCTTTTTCTTGGGTCATCTTGTTGTGTCAACTCTCCATGTGTACAGTGCCATTCTTGGGCAGGCTGCACTTTCTTTCGCACTGGGCAGTTCTCCTTATGGGGTGCACTCCTTGTGCGTGGGGCTCCCCTACGCGGGGGACACCCCTGCGTGGCAGGGCACTCCTTGTGTGCATCAGCGCTGCTCATGGGCCAGCTCCACACGGGTCAAGGAGGCCCAGGGTTTGAACTGCAAACCTTCCATGTGGTAGGCAGACGCCCTATCCATTGGGCCAAGTCTGCTTCCCGATTTGTGGCTTATTAAATGGCATCTTGAAAGTTGAAGATTCAGTAAATGTTGGTGATATTTGAAAACCAGGACAACCTTTGTTCATATATTTGTATAAGGGGGTTTAGATATTAAATCAAATGGTGCTATTCTTGCTTGTATGTGTGTGTTCTGCCTAGAAACTCTTAGCTGAAAATTTGGGGATGTATTCATAAAGATTTGCATTCTTCTCCTTTTCATATTATCATTTTGATGTGAAAAATAAACTACTATGTTTTTGGTTTCTATATTTTCTCATTTTATATATAAAACGCAATCTAATTTAATCATATACTTATTGTCCTCACAATCCAATGCTTAAAACATGAAGCAAAATATCAATAAATAGAATTCTTAGCTCCTGAGTTGTATTCTGGTTAACTGAGTGTCTAATCAAATTAGGGTGAAGATTGAATCGTAAATGTTAAAACCCTTCTAAAATAGGTTCACTTATTTTCTACCTTAAAATACTTAATTCAGTTTCAATCCTGTAATGCATTGCTGTTGTTTTTTACTGTACCTCAGTGTAATCATCTTGAATATCAATTATAATTTTCCAAAATAAGATGAGAAAAATTTACAAAGAAGTGAACCCATGATACATTTGAGAAGCTGCTTAATGAGAAAGTTCATGAATTGGCTTGTTTCCCCTGATTATTGGTTGCTTCTTTATAAAATGTCTAGAAAAATTTTGATCTTATTTATCATAGGATTCTGATTGGTTGAAATTCATTTAAGGTTTTATAAAGAGAAATAACAGAAATGAACAAAAATTGATGACTATGGTTAAAAAACAATTATCGTTTAAATTCCTGGCTTAGTATTTTTAAAGTCAAGCAATATCGCTTGTTTCATTACTGTTTCTTAGGAGAGTGGAAAAGATTGGACACTAGAGTTTTTTTCAATAATGTCTTATTGGTCAACTCCATCTGATTATAGATCTTTAAATGATTAGATGCTCTAAGGAAGGCATCTAAATCACATCTTTGTAATGAGTCTGTGTTCAATGAATTGTCTCCCATTCTAATTTTTGTTTGCTGGTTGATTTGGGAATATGCATGCAAGACAATATGTAAATGTTCCTGTATAGCTATCCGCTCTCCTTGTGCCTAACAACTGGAGCTGTCCTGCGTAGAGCTCACCACAGCTCTGAACACAAAATGAATTTGGCTGGCCCATCACTGCATGGGTAGAGGTTTTTATCCCATGGGCAGCTCAGACCACACGTGTAGTAAGCAAGAGTGACATCTGGAAGTAATTCACTGTTATTGCTTCTTATCAGGATTGCGGAGGATTTTTTTTTTATCAAGTATAAATGAATCATAGAGCAGAATGATGTATGTTCATTAAACTATAAAAAACTTGTTAGGCTATCATCTTACCATTCAAAATAAAAGTCTAATAGAGGTAAGCTAAATCATGTTAACCCATGGCATGAATGTGACAAGTGAAGGAGGGGGAAATAGACTGAAATCTGTCTGCATTAGGCCAGGAAATTACATATTCTTCTTAAAGTAAAATAAATATTTGACAAAGCTGTTATTCATCCCTTGTGGAAAGGATTTACAGATTCAATATTAAGAAGACAAGCTTCCCTCTGGTCTTAGAAGCACTATAGTCAAATGAATCCATTTTCCTCTGAAGTCATTTAGATAAAAATCATATTCATATTGAAGAATATGAATGCCTTGAATGCTAAAATGCCACTTAAAAGTGCCTTGTCCCTTCTGTGGGCTTTTAATAGCTTTCAGTGAATATTTAGTTAAGAAAGAAAGACATTCCAAACCACTTTCTTAAATGGATAAATAGCTAATGTATATTTCCTATGGAAAAGAGGATGAGATTGGGGATGAGAACAGAGGCAAGTATGTGCACATCTCAAATTCACTTCATGTTTATGTGCGCAATTCAGCCGAACTCAGTCACAGAAGAATAGGTCTCTCATTTTGGTTAAGGATACTTCAGTAAACCTCTCTCTTAAGTTGGGGATAAGTTGATACAATCTTTCACTGATAACATATTTTGAAATTTACCTGCAGTGATATTGTTGCTGGTAACTCCTATGAATATAGAGATTAAGGCTATGTGCACTACAGTTTAAATGCATTTATTTCCTAGGAAACAAATTAGTGCTGTGCCACTAAAGAAATCTGTACATATTAAATATTCAGAAATCAGGCTCCAGAAGAACACATTAAATGTTTAAAAGGAACAGATATTTGACATCATAGCCATTTTCTAATATACTTGTAGATGAAACCTGCTGCCAAAGAGCCATGTTTCTAGGGTGAAAATAAATGATATAATAGTTGAGCCAAGGTGACATGGCTAATCCAGCTGGCACTATTAATGCATTAGCCTGCGAGATTGCAGTTACTCAAGACCATAGGGTGGAAATGACAATTACAAAAAGGCAAAGGTAAACTAAATTTATAATAAAGATTCAGACATAGGAATGGAAGGCCACAGACTCAAAGCACAGCCATATTTAAATAAAGAGGGTACAATGAAAGCAAAAGACATAACTTCTTTCTCAGGAGTCACCCTTATAGGTGGGCAGACTAAGTAAGTATTCACATAATGATGCTATTTGCTGGGTAAAGATAATCAAACAAACAAAAAATTTTTTTCTGGGTGTGTTGTGGTGCCTAAAGTCTCTACCACAGAGCTATATTTATGAGATGTCTTCAATATCTCTGTAATGATGAATGAGGCTATAACATTTTCATGGAGTATTATATTATAGAGGATAAGAGAAGTTAGAAGGGTTGGGCTCTGGCATCAATTTCTTTATATGTAAAATTAGCATCATGATAACTGTCTTGCAGGCTGCTAAACATTATTCTTTTAAGAAACCCAATATAAGTGATAAACATAAGTGTCTTGTACATAGTTAGCACTCAATTCATGATAGTAGCTATTAAATTCATTATTGAAAAATAACCAATAATTATTAGGGGAAAGCAGATATGGCTCAACTGATAGAGCATCTGCCTACCACAGGAGGTCCAGGGTTCAAACCCAGGGCCTCCTGACCCATGTGGTGAGTTGGCCCACACACAGTGCTAATGTGTGCAAGGAGTGCCATGCCATGAAGGGGTGTCCCCATGCAGGGGAGCCCCACGCACAAGGGGAGCCACCCTGTGCAAAAAAAGCGCAGCCTGCCCAGGAGTGGGGCAGCACACATGGAGTGCTGACTCAGCAAGATGATGCAACAAAAAGAAGCACAGATTCCCAGTGCTGCTGACAAGAATACAAGTGGACACAGAAGAACACGCAGTGAATGGCCACAGAGAGCATACAACTGGGGCAGTGGGGCAAGGGGAGAGAAATAAAAATAAATAAAATCTTAAAAAAAAATAGTTATTAGGGATTACACATATTCAGGCAAATAGCATGCACATTGCCTTTATCCAAGTGTGCTTGTGGGGAAGACTGATGACAAAATATAAACAAATGTATTCTTAGCATATAATGCATCTGACAATTATTTCAAAATAATTTCAAACTTATGGGACTGTTGCAAACATAAAACAAATCCTATACAGAGAACTCTAATATACTTTCAGAAACCCCAGATACCCCGATCCACCAATGTTAACATTTTGCCACTTCTGCTGTATCATCTTATCATCTCTCTACCTATCATCTCCTGCTTCATTTTCTGAATTTTGAGAGCAGGCTGCACACATAATTTTTGAACACTTAACACTTTTGTGCCATTTCCTTCAAAGAAAGATATTCACTTATGTAGTACCTTAAGTATAGTTATCAAGTTCAAGAAATTTAACATTGACATAAGGCTTACATTTAAATATTCCAATTTTTTCTTATGCCCCAATATCCTTTTGAATTTTTTCTCCTCTATTCATAGATCCCATCCAGTATCATGTATTTTATTTAAATGTCATTTTCTTTTTAGTTCTCTTTTTAATTGTGGAAATATATATACAACATAAACATTCCCTTCCCAACCTCTCCTAAACATACCATTCAGTGCGATTAATCACATTCACAATGTTGCAGAATCCTCACCACCATCCATTACTAGAACCTGCCCTTCACCACAAACAGAAACTGCATACTCATTTTGCATTAACTCCCTATTGCCCCTGCCCCACAACTGGTAACCTGTACTCTACTTTCTGTCTCCATGAGCTTGCATGTTCCAATATTTTCTTTGTGGTTATGATGGAACTTAAAATTAAAATCCTAAATCTATAATAATCTTGTTTGCTTTAATACCAATTTAACAACTTTAATAGCATGCATAAACTATGTTCTTATATGCCTCACTCCTTACCTATATGAAGTTCTTGTCACAAATTACGTATTCATACCTTTTGATCCCAAACCATTGATTAATAATTACATTTTATGCATTTGCCTTTTAAATCTGGTAGGAAGTAAAAAGTGGAGCTACAAATTAAAAATGCTGTAATACTTGCATTTATATATACCCATGCCATTATCCTTTCTGGAGATCTTTATTTCTTCACGTGTTTAAGTCAATCGTCCAGTGTCCTTTCCTTTCCACCTGAAGAGTTCCTTTTAGCATTTGTTGTAAGACTGGTCTGGAGGCAATGAAATCTCTCAGCTTTTGTTTATCTGGGAATGTCTTAATCATTTCCTCATTTTTTTTTTAAGATTTATTTTATTTATTTCTCTCTCCCCCCCTTTTGTCTGCTCTCTGTGTCCATTCACTGTGTGTTCTTCTGTGTCCACTTGCATTCTCAGTGGCACCAGGAATCTGTGTCTCTTTTGGTTGTGTCATCTTGCTGTGTCAGCTCTCAGTGTGTGCGGTGCCACTCCTGGGCAGGCTGTGCTTTTTTCAAATGGGGTAGCTCAGTGTACGGTGAACTCCTTGCGCATGGTGCTCCCCTACATAGGGGACACCCCTGTATGGCACAGCCCTCCTTGTGCATGGCAGTGCTGCACATGGGCCAGCTCATCACACTTCTTCATTTTGGAAAGACTGTTTTGCTGGATGAAGTATTCTTGGTTGGCAATTTTTTTGCTTTCAGCAATTTAAATATTTCTTCCCATTGCTTTCTTGCCTTTATGGTTTTTGATGAGAAATCAGCATTTAAATTATTGAGATTCCTTTGTTTGTGAGATGTTCCTTCTCTCTTGCCTCAATCATATTCTCTATCTTTAGCATTCTACAATATGATTATAACATGGTGTGGTGTACATCTATTTGGGTCAATCTTGTTTGGAGTTCATTGAGCATCTTGGATGTGTATATTCATGTCTTTCATTAAATTGAGGTATTTTCAGCCATTAGTTATTCAAATATTCTATTTGTCCCTGACATTCTTCTTCTGCGACTCCTACAAAGCATGTATTTGTATGCCTGAAAGTGTCCCACAGGTTCCTCAGGCTCTATCCACTTTTCTTCATTATTTCTCTTTCTGATACTCAGATTGGATGATTTCAGGAGTCTTATCTTCAAGTTCACTGATTCTTTCTTTTGTCGACTCCAATATGCTATTAACCCTGCCAGGGAATTTTAAATTTCTATTATTGTGGTATTGAGTTCTGTTTTATTCATTCTATTCATAATTTCTATCTCTCTTTGATATTATCTTTGTGTTCTTCTATCATTTTCCTGATTTCCTTTATTTCTTTGTCTATGTTTTTCTTTAGCTCTTTGAGCACATTAAGAATTATTTAAGAAAATATCTTTGTCTGGAATGTTCCAGATCTGGTCCTCATCACTGATCGTTTCTAAAGCTTTAATCTTTTCCTTTGTCTGGGCCATCACTTTCTGTTCCTTTTATATATTGCGCCCTTTTGTTGAAGCCTGAGTATTTTGATATTTTACAGTATTATCACTGGAATATAAACACTGAGGTATCTGTTCTTTAAGATTGTATGTCATTCATGTCATGGCAGAACTATTCTTGAATGTCAGGAGCTAACCAAAAAAAATTTAAAAAAAAAGAAGGAAAATAAAAAGAAGGAGGAGGAGGGGGAGGGAAGAGTAGGAGGAGAAGAAAAAAAGAAAAGATTAACCTGTGTGAGTTCTCACATTCAGGGCTTATGCATACAATGACTTTGGGGACTAGCTTTAGGTCAAAGCACAGGGGCCACCCTGATCCTTTCTGTGCATGTGTCTTGTCTTGGTATGTGCATGTGGCCCTAGGAATTCCCCCATTTACACAACTGTTCCTTATTCTCTAGGAAACAATTTTCCCACAGTCCCAGGTACTGCACTCTATGTTCTACAGCCAACAATCTCTTGCCCCAGGTAGTAGGACTTGACTGCTCTCCCATAGCATTTTGTAGGCATACTCAGTGAGCTGTCTTCTACATGCAGGGCAAGTTCTGGAATGGCAAGTCTCACAGGCCATCACCAGATACACATGCTCCCAGTATGTGCATGAAGGTTACTCTGACCTCTCTAGAACTGGGACAAAGGAGCTGCATTGAGAGTCCAGGTCAGCTCCATACCAAGCTGGTGAGGTGTGGTAGAGAGGTTAGCCAGGGCACCAGAAAGATTCTACCAGTTTTTAAGTGGCCTTGAATCATTACTTGACCACCTACAGCAATCTTTTAACTGTTTCCTGGTGCTTTTAGAAAGATGTTCTGCCAGTTCTTACTGGTTGTTCATAGCCTCTCAGGGTGAACAGAGGTCAGAAGTGTCTTACTCTGCCATCTTGCTTGGGCTGATAATTTTTTTTTCCTGAAGAAAAAAGAAGGGGGTGGGTTAAAGGAGATCCCATTTTAGATAAGAAAGGACTTCCGGTGCATAGAACACTTGGGCAGATACCTGAAAGAAGCAAAGGGGTATACATCCTAATAACTTGGGGGAGAGTATTGTGGAAAGAGGAAGGGCAGGTGCCAAGCCTGGGGGAGATAGTGTGAATGCATGAACAAAGAGCAATAAGATCAGTGTGTGGCTAAAACAGAAAGCAGGGAGAAAAAGAAAGAAACAAAGAAGAGGTGTTTAGAAGCCAGAAAGTATTGTCTTGGAGGCCAGGGTCAGGACTTTGAATGTTATTCCACATGTGATAAGAATTTATTAGAAGATTTTGTTGAGACAATTATATGAACTGATTTTGTCTTTGACCCATGGTGGATAAGGCACTTAGGTTTAATTGGCGGATGGAATTAGAAGTTCAAGGCAAGTGCTTTACACTATCTACATGCAGATTGGGTAAAAAATAGACTAAGTGGGTGGCTGGTGTGGGAAGCTTTGTGTCTAGTTGCTGTACGAGGGCACTGGGCTTATACGTAGAAGACACCAAAAGTAGCAAATGAATTTTAAGTCCTGACTTCTACATTTTTGTGGATAACATGTATATCATCAGACACAATGATCAGAGATGACCCTTCTGTTGTGCACAGGAGTGGACCTATGGACTTATTTCACATAGAGTTAGCACCGTTGCTAGAAATACCACTGGCCTTTCTCCCCAATAATCACACATGGCCACAAACGCTGCTAGTCACACATGCTCCCTATTAAAGAAGAAATATTCAGAGGTCAACTTTTTTCACCATTGTCTCTGCAACAAACAGATGGAGAACAGCATGGTGTATGTGGGGAAGCAAAATATTTAAATTGTGAGATTAGAAGAGAAATTGGGGTTTATTTTCATTTGGGAAATTGTGAAGTATTCTGCTTTACACTATTGTGTTGTTCAGAAGTCCATTCAGCCATGAGGACATGAAATTTATCTAAGCAAATACTTCCCATTTGCAAAGCTCTGTGAGTATGAGAACACAGCTACTCTAGACATTCAATAAGCAAGATATGGAAATACATAAACACAGTTAAAAACAAGGGACTGTGTGTATATCCAAGCTATTTGAGACCAAAGTGTCACAGAGATTTAACATAGATATAAAATATATTTATGTATATGAAAAATTACAGAAAATAAAACTTCATCGTTCTATTATAAAAGAACATATAAATATCTATCTTAGGCAACTTAGAACTAGAAATACCATGGAGAGAAATTTGGAATAATTTTTAAAAACTCAAATATAATTTCTAGTTGTCTTACCTATCATAGAATGTCTGCTGTCTCCAAAGCATCCTTATTGGACCTTAGGCTATCTGATTTGGCCCCAGATCTTATGTTTGGCACTCTGCTAGCGAGAGGACAAGGAATGAGATTAAGGCTGGTGGCATGTCAAGCTCTAGCTACTTTGGCAGAATTATATGGTAAGACTGGCACAGCAACTGCCTTCTTTGATCCTTGGCTCCTGGCCAAGGAGCTTTATCAAGTATATACATGAATGCCAGTCCCCTACAGAGTAATAAAAAGAAAAAGCATAATTTTAAATTAAAACTAAACATTCCAGCATGCTTTAGAATTACACTGTCTAAAACAGTAGCCCCCAGTCACAGGTCACTATTGGAACATTTGAATTGTCACTAGTCTGAATTGAGATATGGTATAAGTGTAAAATGCACACCAGACTTGTCAGATTTTATACAAAAAAAAAAGGGATGTAAAATATCTCATTAATAATTTTATATTGATTACATGTGAAATGATATTGTGCAATTTTTGTTTAAATAATATATTTTAAAATTAAGGTCACCTATTTATTTTTGCCTTTTTAATATAACTATTTGAAAATCTAAAATTATATATTAGCTAGTATTTGTGGCTTTCATTATATTTCTTTTGGAAAATGTTTTATTAGAACTTTGTTGGATAAAGCTTTAGTTTGGCCAATGCAACATGCACTGAGCAAAAAAAACGTGTGGTGGCTAGAGTGAGAGGAGCACTATTTTGGTGTTAAAACTGAGTCTGAATCCAAGTAATATCATTTAATAGCTATGTAACTTTGAACCTTTAATTTAACCTCTCTGAGGTTCAGGAATTTTTTTTTTCTGCAAATAAAGAATAATAATATCAGAAGCTTAAGTTTATGATCAATATACTTAGCATGGGAGGGCAAGATGGCGGCTGAGTGAACATCCCTGTTAGAGTCTTCTGCAGGGAATCGGCTGGGCGGCGTTGGAGACTCTTTGGGACCGGATTGTTTCGGGATTTTTGCTGGTCCGGAGGTGTCTGGACATCGATTTGGAGGGAAGGTAACAGAGAGGATTCGTCTGTGAAATATACACGGAGATCCCAGCTACCTGTAGAGGATTCCCTCCTTGGGTAGGCGGAGACGAGGCATCTAGCCCCGCTCGGTGGGGCTGAGCCAGGCCGGGCCGCAGCGGCGGACGCCGGAGCCGGGCCGCGCTGCGCCGGCGGTGAGCGGGGCCGGGCGGAGCCGAGCCAGGCCGAGCCGGGCCGCGGTAGCCGGGCAGGGCCGGTTCAGGCCCCGGCTGCGGGCCGCGGTAGCGTTTGGAGCCGGGCGGGGCCGGTGCAGGCCCCGGCTTCGGGCCGCGGTAGCGTTTGGAGCCGGGCGGGGCCGGTGCAGGCCCCGGCTTCGGGCCGTGGTAGCGTTTGGAGCCGGGCGGGGCCGGTGCAGGCCCCGGCTGCGGGCCGCGGTAACGCTTGGAGCCGGGCGGGGCCGGTGCAGGCCCCGGCTGCGGGCCGCGGTAGCGCTTGGAGCCGGGCGGGGCCGGTGCAGGCCCCGGCTGCGGGCCGCGGTAGCGCTTGGAGCCGGGCGGGGCCGGTGCAGGCCCCGGCTGCGGGCCGCGGTAGCGCTTGGAGCCGGGCGGGGCCGGTGCAGGCCCCGGCTGCGGGCCGCGGTAGCGCTTGGAGCCGGGCGGGGCCGGTGCAGGCCCCGGCTGCGGGCCGCGGTAGCGCTTGGAGCCGGGCGGGGCCGGTGCAGGCCCCGGCTGCGGGCCGCGGTAGCGCTTGGAGCCGGGCGGGGCCGGTGCAGGCCCCGGCTGCGGGCCGCGGTAGCGTTTGGAGCCGGGCGGGGCCGGGTCAGGCCGCGGCGGGTACGGAGCAGGGCAGGGCCGGTCCAGGCCGCGGTGGCGGGAGGTGGACGCCGGAGCCGGCTGGGCCGCTGTAGCGAGCGGAGCTGGGCGGAGCCAGGCCAGGCCAAGGCGGCGTGAGGAGCCGGGCAGAGCCGGTCTAAGCCTCCGCGGCGGGCGGAGCCGGGCCTGCGGAGGGGTTTCTGTTTTTTTTTTGTTTGTTTGTTTGTTTGTTTGTTTGTTTGTTTGTTTTTTGTTGTTTTTCTTTAATATATTTTACTTAATTTTTTTTTTTTTTTTTTTTTTTTTTTTTTTTTTTTTTTTTTTTAGCATCTGCAGTACTGGGGAGTTCGTGGGCCCTGGGCGGCCTATTGGGGGTTTGTGGGAAGGGAGGTGCTTGCAGACCCATTTGGGCAGACAGACGGGGGGTTTTAGGGCAAAGCGGGGGGAAGTTGTTGTTTTAGATAGTGTTGCAATTGTGACACGTGTGTACCTGTATCTCTCTTCTCCCTATCCATTCCCCACCGTTTGCCCATCCTCTTTTTCTTTCTTCCTTTCTTCTTGCCTTTCTTTTTTCTTTATTATAATTAGTTTTTTTTTTTTTTTTTCGGTTTTCTCTTTCCCTCTTGTCCCTCATCTTCCACTTATTTTTACTTTAATTCAAGTATACAATAGGTGCTACAGGGAACACCTCACATTTGCTGGGTTTTCCCATCCTCCACTGCCTCATTTCTGTGTGAACTGATTTAGGCTACCTACACTATCCCCCTTCCCCTGCATCTTGATATCCACTATCATCTACTGTCTCTCCTATATTCCACCCCCCACCTCCCGTTCTTTGATCCACAAAGTGTCTAACTCTTAATTTCTAATACCTTTGTTCTGTTTTCTGTCTATTATCCACTCTTGAAACTATTACCTTTCTTTTCTTTTTCCCTCTCTCATGAAAACAATAGCTGTGTAGTTCATACCATATTCCTCCCAAATTCAGTCATCAACTTCATAAAAGGTACTCTACCTACAGCTATAACTCTATACAATCTACATGAATCTAACCTCCATCCTTCCAGATCTCATATTCCTGCTTTATTAACATACATCACCAATACAACTTTACACTTTTCCCTTGCTTACACAATTGCCTTTCCCCAACACTAATACTTTCCTCTAAAGTGAACTTAACCAACAACAAGTAACTAGAATAAGAAGAAAAAAGTGACAAAGAGAAGATATAACACCTGTGCAAAAATAACAACTAATTAACCTCCAAGAGCAGACAAAGAAGCTAAGGAACTGATTAAATTCGTCAAAATAAAGAGATGACCAGAAAGCAACAAAAATCTACGAACCAAACCAATAATCAGGAAAACATGGCTGAATCCAATCAACAAACCAATAATCACGAAGGGGAGCAAAACTTGGCACAAGCAATGAAAGATCTCAGAACATTTATCACCGACAAATTCGATGCAGTAATGAAAGAGGTTAACAACATGAAGACATCACTTGGAGGGGAAATTGCAGACATACGCAAAAACATAACAGATATGATGGGAATGAACACCACAGTTCAAGAAATCAAAAATACACTTGCAGCAAATATCAGCAGACTAGAAGAGACAGAGCAGAGAATTAGTGATGTGGAAGACAGTACATCAGAAATCAAACAGATAGTAGAAGGGGTCAATAAGAAGATAGAAAAAATCCAATTAGGATTTAGGGACCTGAATGACAATGCAAAACGCTCAAACATACGTATTATAGGCATTCCAGAAGGTGAAGAGAAGGGAAAGGGGTCAGAAAGAGTGTTGCAGGAAATAATGGCTGAAAACTTCCCAAATCTACTGAAAGAGACAGATGTACATATCCAAGAAGCACAGCGCACTCCACAAGTCATAAACCCCAACAGGCCCACCCCAAGACATATACTTGTCAAATTATCCAATGCTCAAGACAAAGAGAAAATCCTAAAAGCAGCAAGAGAAAAGAAAACCATCACATACAAGGGAAGCTCAATTAGATTAAGTGCAGATTTCTCTTCTGAAACCATGGAGGCAAGAAAACAGTGGTATGATATAGTCAAGGTACTAAAGGAAAGAAATTTCCAACCAAGAATACTTTATCCAGCTAAACTAGCATTCAAATATGATGGAGAGTTCAAAATATTCGCAGACAAACAGAAACTGAAAGAGTATACCAACAAGAAACCTCCCCTTCAAGAAATTCTAAAGGGAATGCTGCAGGAAGAAAGGAAAAAACAGGAAAGGCAAAGTTGGAGGAGAGTATAAGACCAACAACAACAACAAAAAAGACAAAAAAATATATACAAACAAAATATGACAAACACAAATCCAATCAAAGTATGGCTAACACAAATAATTCCTTGATAGTAATAACACTGAATGTCAACGGATTAAACTCACCTATCAAAAGATTCAGACTGGGACATTGGATAAGGAAATATGACCCATCCATATGCTGTCTACAAGAGACACATCTTAGACCCAGAGACGCATGGAGATTGAAAGTGAAAGGCTGGAAAACAATCATACAAGCTAACAATAACCAAAAAAAGGCAGGAGTAGCTATATTAATATCAGACAAAATAGACTTTAAATGTGAAACAATTGTGAGAGACAAAGAAGGATACTACATTTTAGTCCAAGGGAAAATCTGTCAAGAAGATCAAACAATCATAAATATCTATGCCCCTAACAAGGGTGCCTCTAAATACGTCAGGCAAACGCTGGAAAAACTAAGTGAAAGAATAGATACATCTACAATTATAGTGGGGGATTTTAATACACCACTATCAACTCTGGACAGAACATCTCAAAAGAGAATCACCAAAGAAACAAAACATCTGAATAGTATATTAGAGGAGCTCGATCTAATAGACATATATAGATCGCTACACCCAAACACAGCAGGATATACATTTTTCTCAAGCGCACATGGATCATTCTCCAAGATAGATCATATGCTAGGCCACAAAGAAAGGCTGAACGAATTCAGAAAGATTGAAATCATACAAAACATTATCTCTGACCACAGTGGAGTCAAGCTGGAGATTTGCAAGGGAAAGAAGCCCAGATTTCACACCACGATTTGGAAATTAAACAACACACTCTTAGAAAAACAGTGGGTCAAAGAGGAAATCTCAAAAGAAATCAATGACTACCTTGAAACAAATGATAATGATAACACAACATACCAAAATTTATGGGATGCAGCAAAAGCAGTACTGAGAGGGAAGTTTATAGCCATAAATTCATATATCAAAAAAGAAGAAAGAGCAAAAATTGAAGAACTAACTGCACATTTGAAGGAATTAGAAAAACAACAACAAAGTAACCCAACAGGAAGAAGAAGGAAGGAAATAACAAAGATAAGAGCAGAACTAAATGAAATAGAAAATAAGAAAGCACTTGAACAGATAAACAAGACCAAGAGCTGGTTTTTTGAGAAGATTAACAAAATTGACAAACCTTTAGCAACACTAACAAAGAAAAAAAGAGAGAAGATGCAAATACACAAAATAAGAAATGAGAAAGGCGATATCACCACTGACCCCACAGAAATAAAGACTATCATAAGAGGATATTTTGAAAAACTATATTCCAACAAAAATGACAATCTAGAGGAAATGGACAAATTCCTAGAAACACATAAACAGCCCATATTGACAAAAGAAGAAATTGATGATCTTAACAAACCAATCACAAGCAGAGAGATAGAATCAGTTATTAAAAATCTCCCAACTAAGAAGAGCCCAGGGCCAGATGGCTTCACAGGTGAATTCTATAAAACATTCCGGAAAGAACTGACACCAATCCTGCTGAAACTATTCCAAACCATCGAAACAGAAAGAACATTACCCAACTCCTTCTATGATGCCAACATTACCCTAGTACCAAAGCCAAACAAAGACATCACAAGAAAGGAAAATTACAGACCAATTTCTCTAATGAACCTAGACGCAAAAATACTTAACAAAATACTTGCTAATCGTATTCAACAACACATTAAACGAATTATACACCACGACCAAGTGGGATTCATCCCAGGTATGCAAGGATGGTTCAACATAAGAAAATCAATCAACGTAATACACCATATAAACAGATTGAAGGAAAAAAATCACATGATTATATCTATTGATGCAGAAAAAGCATTTGACAAAATACAGCACCCTTTCTTGATAAAAACACTCCAAATGATTGGAATACAAGGAAATTTTTTGAACATGATAAAGAGTATATATGAAAAACCTAAAGCCAATATTGTTTACAATGGAGAAATCCTAGACTCCTTCCCTCTAAACTCAGGAACAAGACAAGGATGCCCACTGTCGCCGCTCCTATTTAACATTGTCTTAGAAGTACTTGCTCGAGCACTGAGGCAAGAACCAGAAATAAAAGGCATTCAAATTGGAAAGGAAGAAGTCAAAATTTCATTATTTGCAGATGACATGATCCTATACATAGAAAACCCTGAGAGATCTACAACGAAGATTCTAGAACTCATAAATGAGTTTAGTAAAGTCGCAGGTTATAAGATCAATGCGCAAAAATCAGTAGCATTTCTGTACACCAATAATGAGCAAGATCAGGAGGAAATCAAGAAACAAATACCATTCACAATAGTAAATAAAAAAATCAAATACTTAGGAATAAATTTAACTAAAGAGGTAAAGAACTTACACACTGAGAACTATACAAGATTGTTCAAGGAAATCAAAGAAGACCTAAATAAATGGAAGACTATTCCTTGTTCATGGATAGGAAGACTGAACATTATTAAGATGTCTATCCTACCAAAATTGATCTACACATTCAATGCAATCCCAATAAAAATCAATGCAGCCTTCTTTAAGGAACTAGAAAAACTAACTATGAAATTTATTTGGAAAGGAAAGAGACCCCGAATAGCCAAAGACATACTGAAAAAGAAAAACGAAATTGGAGGAATCACACTACCTGACTTCAAAACATACTATAAAGCTACGGTGGTGAAAACAGCATGGTATTGGCATAAGGAGAGACATATAGACCAATGGAATCGAATTGAAAGCTCTGATATAGAACCTCACATATACAACCACATAATATTCGATAAAGCCACCAAACCCTCTCAACTGGGAGAGAGTGGCCTATTCAACAAATGGTGTCTGGAGAACTGGATAGCCATATGTAGAAGAATGAAAGAGGATTACCATCTCACACCTTATACAAAGATCAACTCAAGATGGATCAAAGACCTAAATATAAGAGCCAAGACCATAAAAACCTTAGAAAGCAGTGTAGGGAAACATCTACAGGACCTTGTAATAGGTAATGGATTTATGAATATCTCACCAAAAGCACGAGCAGCAAAAGAACTAATAGATAAATGGGACTTCCTCAAAATTAAAGCCTTCTGCACCTCAAAGGAGTTTGTCAAGAAAGTAAAAAGGGAGCCCACACAGTGGGAGAAAATATTTGGCAATCATATATCTGATAAGAAACTTATAACTTGCATATATAAAGAACTCCTACATCTTGAAAATAAAAAGATAAACAATCCATTTAAAAAATGGGAAAAAGACTTAAACAGACACTTCTCCGAAGAAGAAATACAAATGGCAAGAAAGCACATGAAAAAATGTTCCAAATCTCTAGCTATCAGGGAAATGCAAATCAAAACCACAATGAGATACCATCTTACACCCATAAGATTGGCAGCTATGAAAAAAACAGAAGAATACAAGTGCTGGAGAGGATGTGAAGGAAGGGGAACACTCATCCACTGCTGGTGGGAATACAGAAGGATCCAACCATTCTGGAGAACGGTATGGCGGTTTCTCAAAAAACTAGCCATAGATTTGCCATATGACCCAGCAATACCACTGCTGGGAATATACCCAGCAGAACTGAAAACAAGAACACAAACCAATATATGTACACCAATGTTCATAGCAGCATTGTTCACTATTGCCAAAAGTTGGAATCAACCCAAATGCCCATCAACAGACGAGTGGATCAATAAAATGTGGTATATACACACAATGGAATACTACTCGGCTGTAAGAACAAACACACTACAAACACATGTGATAACATGGATGAATCTTGAGAACCTTATGTTGAGTGAAGCAACCCAGACATTGAAGGACAAATACTACATGACCTCAATGATATGAAATAAACAAGCTGCCCTAGATAGCAAGAGACTGAACGATAGGCTTGCAGGAAATCGGAGGGTGGAGGAAGGATATGAGCCGATGTCTGCAGGGGTGGAATTTAAGACGAGATGGTGGTAAGTATGAACACAAAGAAGAGATAAAAGGGGGGCAAGGGGTTGCCTTTGCTTGGGGCTTTGCGGGTTTGAGGGTGGCTGGGGAGGGACGGGTGGGTAACGTTGCCCAAAAGTGGGGGGAGGGAGGGGTAGCATACGAACCAGGAGAGGGTCAGGTGTTGGTGGAGAGTAAAATGCCGAGAAAATCATATCAAAATATAATAAAGAGGGTTACCTGTTTAGAATGCTCGGAGGGGAGGGTCTGATGCAGGACGGGCTCCTGGGGAATGTCTAAATGCTCATTCTGCCAGAGTGGGTGACACCATGGGGTAGAAACCCAAGTAGTGAGAGTGGGGGTGGACCCACATCCTGGGGAGGACTAATGCCATCCAATAGAGGGAACTGTATCCCTCGAGAGAAAGGGTGGCTCCCAGGGCATTGGGGCAGTTGAGCAAGTTAGGCCCTGAACACTATTCCATCTATCTCTGGAAGTGGCTCCTCAGGAAACGGAGGTTGGCTATCACTGAGGGCACCAAGGTGGAAGGGAAAATGGACGTTAAATGTGTGGAACCAAAGTAAATGGGGGGTAAGAGAGGAGTTTCTTGAGAGTACACAAGGATGGATATAAAACATGTAATATTACACCATAACATATAGGAGATGACAGACTGATAATGTAAACCATAATGTAAAACATAGGATAACTAAAAATGTAAAGAACTGTGTATCCTAAAGTATGCACCATAATGTAAGCACAGATGTCACCTTGTTAGAAAGCTAATGTCTCAGACTCTGTACATCACTTTAAGTAAATATGATATGAATAGGGCGTAAGAGTATCACTGTGGAAGGGAAAAGGTTTTCTGGTGGATGTGTGGGATTGCTGTATATTATATATATACATTGCTGTGGTCTAGGACTCCTGTGAAGAAAAGCTGAATAATTAGGGGGGGGGGGGGGGGAAAAAAGAGAAAAAAATAGGATGTGGAATTTTTTCAAGTCAACATTCTTTATCTAAGTTCTTTATCTAACTTTATCCAAGTTCTTTATCTATCCTTTAAACTCATCGCTATATGCCATTCCCTAGTAAGGGACCATGACATTATAGTGGGCTTCAAATTTCGGGGAGTTCTGGATCACAGAGTGTTTCAACAATGGCAATGGAGGGATACTGGTATGGGATACCAATGACAGGTGATATATGACTGACAGGGAGCTGTACAGAACATATGTCCAGGGTGCATGGTAATGTTTGGATATACTCATAGTGGCAACAATTAAAAACCACAGTAGGGGGGGTACTGGGTTCCTGGCCAGTGGTGCTCTGTCGTGGTCCCTAGGGGAGCAGCGACAGTCTCCCAGGTACAGTGGTGGGGACCGGGAGGGAGTGAGGGTTCAACAGTGAGCCCCTGATACTAATGACTATGCTTGTGAGCTGATAAACCCAAAATAAGAACAAGGCCTAGAGCAACTTTGTGCCTGGGAATTTCCTTCTGTCAGCCTTCATGTTACTCAAATGTGGCCAGTCTCAAAGCCAAACTCAGCATGTAAATGCAATGCCTTCCCCCCAGCGTGGGACATGACACCCGGGGATGAGCCTCCCTGGCAACGAGGGACCACTATCAACTACCAACTGATGATGCAACTGGAAAATGACCTTATACGGAAGGTTCAATGCGGATCAGCAGAATATCCATGTCTACATAAAATACCATGACTTTAAAATGCTGTTTGACCTAAAGTAAGGGGGAAATGGAAAGGAGAAATGAGTTTATATGGCTACGAGTTTCTAAAAAAGAGTCTGGAGGCTGGCAGAAGGTTTGCCCTCATGCACAACTGAGCAGAGTCAGAGAGACAGATAAAGCAGATACAACCCCCAGATATTGGCTCCTTTGAGGGCTAAAGAGACCCATGGGAGTTATGGTCATGGCCGATGGGGTTAACTACCAGGGCAGATGGCCCCTCTTTGGAAATGGTGTTTATGTGTGATGAATCTGGACTCAGATGGGATCTCCCTTCATAAGACTTTCATGCTAATGTGCTGGAGGTGCAGTTAATGTTGGGGTTTAAGATATATTTAGGGGATTTGAATCTCTGGACTGACAATGTGATAGCCAGATCCTGAGCCTCAACAGACTCCATCACCTACAATCTGATTTATTGGACTTACCACACTCAGCTAAGATGGAGGTGAAGAAGGACAACCACCACACCATGGAGCCTAATGTGATTACAACTGAAAATGGGAGGATTGCATCCAGCATCCAGGTGGAATCTGAGCCTCCTCTTGACATAAAGGTGCAATGGACACAACCAATCCAGTGTCCACATAGAAGAGGTGGCATTGGATTGGGAAAAGTGGACATAATGGACAAAGGGTATGGGGAAAGGCAGGAAGAGATGAGAGGTGGAGGCGTCTTCGGGACATGGAGCTGCCCTGGATGGTGCTTCAGAGGTAATCACCGGACATTGTAAATCCTCACAGGGCCTACTTGATGGAATAGAGGAGAGTATGGGCCATGATGTGAACCAATGTATATGAGGTGCAGAGGTGCCCAGAGATGTACTTGCCAAATCCAATGGATGTGTCATGATGATGGGAACGAGTGTTGTTGGGGGGGGGGAGAGGGGGGGTGGGGGGGTGGGGTTGAATGGGACCTCACATATATATTTTTAATGTAATATTATTACAAAGTCAATAAAAAATAAAAAAATTAAAAAAAAATATATACTTAGCATGATCCTGGTTTCATAATAAGTGCTAGGAAAATTAACTTTTCCCTTCCATCAGTAGAACAGAGAAAACTGAATTCTGCCTACCCTTTCTCTAATAACTAGCTTTGAATTGGTAGGAATATTTGTTAATTTCTCTAGACTTCAGTTAATTGATATGTAAAATAAGTATATTATCATTGTTTTGAAAAGAGGTGCCTTTGTAAATTGATTTCCTGAGTTCTTTTCACTCCAAATATTCAAATTTTCGTCATTCCATTTCAGATGATTCAAATACTGAGGAAAAAAAAATCCCTATCATTACTAAGAATCCTGGGGGTATCCTCATGATTTAGAATCCAAAATGCATGTTAAATCTAACAAAGATGCCCTTTCTACTTGGTAGATCGATATATTTGACATCATTAGAAAGGTGACCAATATATTGTAAATTGACCTATTTTTTACTTAAAAGAAAATACCTAAACCTTTATTTTAAAACTCTGACAAAGTGGCAAGTTTTCTTTGTATTTGACAAAGTTGTGGCCTCTTTTAAAGCCCATAGATGTACCTTTATAAGAAGCTGTTATTGTCCTTCCTAAAAGCAAAAAAATACTTCCTCCAACTTAATACAGTCCATGTTTCCTTGACTAACCATCCCTCTCCCGCTTTCTTCTATATTCTACTAAGTGATCCTAGCTAGGGCTGGAATCCGCAAATCAAATTTCTGCATCGCCAGCTGGGTTGTTAGACTCTGCCAATAGAGGGCGCAAGAGGAAGAGCTCAAAGTTGGAGCTGGAGCTGGAGCTGGGACCTGTTATCTCTGGTCTGCTTTTGACTGGGTCCCACTCTGCTTTCTGTCTTGGTGAACATGAGTCCAACCTGACAGTGGCAGGTCCTTCCTGATCAGCAGCTGAATATGTTTGCTGTTTCTTCCGCACTGGCAGCACCAGCTCTGTGGCGCCCCCTCACAAGACCAACACCACCAGCTGGACAGTGACCTGGGTTAGAGGACCAAGGGCCTTCTAGACAGACTCAAACACAGCCTGCTAACTCTTCCTCCTCAGAGGTTTAGCGCTCACGGCCTCCAAGAGGTGGCTCCTCCAAGCTTTCAGATCATAAAAATTCCAACCATTATCCCCCCTTACCTCCAAACCTAGGGTTTTGTACATGCTTCTTTCAATTGTGACCACTGTGAGACCCTTATGTTCTCTTTTTGGCTTTTTTAGTTTCCTGATTAACGACTTTATATCTAGCTAACTATTCTTTATATAAAATCTCCTCTACTAAAATAACTGAAGTGATTTCTGCCTCTCAACTGGACCCTGACTGACTCTGTAGATGTAGATATGTAGATTTACATGAATGTATACTCCTTAGTTGGATTGGTTGACATTTAGCTTTTCTCTTCCCTAGAATCTTCATCTTAGGTTAATTGACCGTTGGTGTTCTATTGCAAGTTAACTTCCTTATGGGTAGAAAATAATACTAGTATTTGGTTTCTCAGATTCTGTGTTACCCTTAGAATTCCCAAATATGACTCCTGAGTTAAGATCTAAAGATGGAACAGTGGGGAACTGGGGTTGACAGTTTCATGTTTCATGAATGATGTTCATATTTCATACATTATCTTGCCTCTGAAAATTTATTCTCCCAGAGCCAGCAAGCTGGAGGTAGTTGGGTGGTTGACTTCATTTAGAGGGCTTAGGTACTTTTGACATTTGAAAAGATACTTTGGAGTACATAATTCATAATTTTTAAATTGTTTCTTTTGAGTTTGGCCAGCTTAATATATGAATATTCAATCCCCAACCACCCTAAAAGCATACCCAGATACAAAAACACATGTTTGCAAAGAGGTAGTAAATAGACTGTTAGATTCTAAAGGGATTTGCTAGTAGTTATATCTCAATTTCATTCTAACAGAAATAGTCTCTAGGGGAAGGATTTATAGCAAGTTTTAAGGATGGAAAGGGGCTATCTGGTCTCAGAGGATGTGGAGTAAGAACAGCACAGGAAAGTACTGAAATTCAAAATGGAGAAAGTGAATAGCGATAGATAAGAAAGCATTATTTCTGAGGCAAGTAAGTCAGAAGAAAAGTGAAACGAGAAGAGAAAAAATGGTGAGATTGAGCATTGATTTTTATCCAAATTTGCATGAACCAAAAAGGAGAATTTTGATGAAAATGCAACTCATATATGTACAGTTTAGTCCTTTTTTGTTGTTCTTCAATTTACTTTATTTTTGCTAAATGAGATTAATTCTCCAAGTATTTAAAAGTACTTTCTTGTGCCTTTGACTATTTTGTTAATTTGGAGTTATTTTAAGTGAGTGTACTGAGGTTTTAGTACAGTTATTTAAGGTAAAAGTTCAATCCAACTCTCTAGGGAGAATATTTTAGATAGATCACTTGGTAATTCGGGGTAAAAAAAGATCTCTTTTCCTGCTACTTTTTTAGATTTGATTCCCTACAGTTTTAACAATTTATTAGGATAAATGGAGACAGTTCCACTTTCTCTCTAAAAGCACCCTTAACATGCCAAAGAACACTATGCCAAAGAAATTAAAGAGAGATAGGGAAGGCCATCCAAGGGGTAAAAAGGTTTATAAAAAGCATTTGTATTTTTCTATGAGCTTACCAAAACTGCTTTGTTTCTGATTTATGCCATTCATAAAACCAAGAAGAAGGAAAATAACTCAAATTCTTTTTTTTTTCCAAATTAGAAAATGTGTATATCACCTATTTGAATGCCCAGCATATGGCTGGAAATCAAAGAAACCATTCTGATGTGGATTAAAAAACAGCCCATCTGCCATGGCTATTTAATTACTAAATTCTGATTTAGGATGGTGACTTGTGTTTTGAAATGCCCTGATGACACCTCTTTTAACTTGTTTAGAGATCCACTTTATCTTTTTGTATAGATTGAAAATAGCAAAGTGATATATTCCAAAAAAGTCAGCAGTGAACAAATTCTACAGTGTAGGGTATCTTCCCCTAAAGTATGACCTATTTTGCCAGAGGATTTAGGCCAGCAGTCATGGCTGTATGTATGCAGAGACAGAATAGCAATGTAACTTTGGGGGGAAAGTAAAAGTTGAGAAATTACCCTCTGGGTAAAATGTTAAGTGGAGAAATGGTATGATTTATTGCCATGCATGTGGTATTAGCATGTATGTGGGTATAACAAATTAAACTTATGTTTCTGCTAATAAGTAAACCAGTAAATGATAGTATCCAGAAAACAAGTCTCTGAGAAAATCTACCTGAAAGTTTTGTGGTTTCTGAATTAGGTTTTTAAATTTTAATGACAATGTCCTGGAAGGAGCAGCATATTTCATAGCTTTGGAAATACAATGCAACTTTAGAACTACCACAAGCTTTCTAAGAAATTCTTTGCTCTCTGTAAATAAGTATTGCAAAATTCTGTTAGGAAAGTATTTTTGAGATTTCTACTTTTTGGCAGACCATATACTGCTGTGTTTCCCCAAAGGACTCATCTATTCCAAAACACATTTAAATAAAAATTATTGGATTCAAATTAAAAGTTGTTTGATATTTTTGTTGTTAAATACTTCCAATCTACATTAAATTTATTTTTCCTTTCAGTTTAAAATACTATGTCTTTGGGAAAAAAATTGCTTTCTACCTTTTAAATCAAAACCTTGTATTGCATTACAGGAAAAACAAATCTTGCAACAGAGGAAAAGTAAGGTTGAATAGCAAATAAATTAGATTCAGACTTGAGATAACAGAAATAGCTGTAATCAGAAGATATGTTTTATTATTACAGATGGAGATAATGGTGAGAAAAGTGTGGGAGAATGCCTCAGGCTTATTTTAAGACAAATGTAACAATATATTACCTACATGGCTTATTTTCACATAGTATTTTTTCAAAATGCCTTTTCTGGAATTTACTTTTTAATAATGAAAAGCAAATTTCATCATCACAGAAGTAGGATTGAGAGTGACAATATTTATTGTGTGTGTTTGAGATAAAAGATCTACAAGGCTATATGTTATGAACAGAGGGATAATTAAATGAAATACAATGTTATCCCTGACTTCAAGAAGCTTACAATCTCTGTTGAAAGAAGAGTTTATAGATTTGGGAAAACAAATGAGGTATAGTTTTGTATCAAATGATTGAACACAAATTTTTAAATTCAAAAAAGGCTAATGAAAGAAATAATCATATGTGCTTATCTGACTGAGTAATCCAGTCTGTGAAGTAGTTAAAGCAAAAAAAGTGCTGTTTAATAAAGACTAAGTTGGAATAAGGTCTAGAGTATGTGAAAAAAGGAAAAGAAAGGGTACTGAAAAAGTTTTGATTCTGTATAAAGGAAATCACATGTGAAAATGATCCAGAGCTACTGCCTAACTTGGAAAAGTTCCTTAAATTCTTTGGGACCCCATTTTCCTCATCTGTTAAATGAAACAGTTGGATTAAACAATTGTTAATATATTTTCCAGCATTATAATTTCAGTAGGGAACTTTTAAGAAACTTCTAGCAAAAGAATGGACTCTTCAAAAATCTTTTTACATAATTTCTAACAGAACATATATTCTACTTATACCCTGACCCATGCATGGGACCTAAAGCTCATCAGATAAAATACAAGAATTTTCTTTGCACAATCTGGCACCTCTAATGGACTAGGCCTTTCTTCATTGACTTCACTGGAATACATGAAGGAACTATACTTGGAATCTTGACAAATCCTTTAAATTTGTTGTCTATATCCTCTAACTTTACCTTTAAAAGAAGCCTTTAATTGAGACATGTTATCCTCTTTCAGTAACTGATGTGAAGGAAATTATTAACAGACGATAGAAGAATAAAGAAATTCTGTTGAAAGGTGGCTAGAAATGTTGAGGTCTATAGATCAATAATAATGACTTAGTTATACAGCTCTTTCAGTCAGCACAGATAAGAAAGCCAACATCCAGCACACTGCCTTTAAGTTTCATCTTAGTTATTTTGTGCATACGTAGTATGTTCATTCTGTACCATAGTTTCCTTATCCATTCACCTATTGAAAGACATTTGGATTGTTTCCAGTTTGGGGTTATTATGAATAGAGCTGCTACATATATTTGTATTCAGGTTTTTGAGTGAACATACATTTTGTTTTGTTTAGTTTTTATTTCTCTAGACTAAGTGTGTAGGAGTGGGATTGGTAGGTCATAGGATAAGTGAATGCTTAACTGCTAAACTGCTTTCTAGAGTGTTAGACCATTTTGCTTCCCCACTAGCAATGTACAGGCATACCCTGTTTTATTGTGCCTTGTTTATTGCACTTTGCAGATATTGTGGTGTTCGGTTAATTTTTTCAATTTGAAGGTATGTGGCAGCTCTTCATTGAGCAAGTCTATTGGTGCCAATTTTCTAACAGCATGTGCTCACTTGCTATCTCTAACACATTTTAGTTAAGGTATGTACATTGTTTTAGATACGGTATTCCATATTTAATAGGCTACAATATAGTGTAAACATAACTTTTACATGCACTGAGAAATCAAAAATTTCATGTGATTCATTCATGTGATATTTGCTTCATTGCAGTGGTCTAGAGCCAAACTTACATATCGCTGAGGTAGTCCTCTATAAATGTTCTAGCTGCCTTGCATCCTTACTAGCACTGGGTATTATCAGTATTTCATTTTAAATTTTAGTCATTTTAATAGGTGTGCAGTGGTATCTCATTGTAGTTTCAATTTACTCTTTATTGATGGATACTGATAGTAGAACATCTTTTAATACGATTTTTTTGTTGTTGCCATTTGAATATCCTCTTTGTTGAAGTGCTTGTTCAAGTATTTTGCCTGTATTTTTAGTTGGGTTATTTCTTTTCTTACCATTAAGTTTTAGTATACTGGATAAAAGTCCTTTAAGGATATACAATTTGTAGATATTTTCTCCCCATCTGTTGTTTGTCTTTTCTTCCAATTAACCATGACTTTCACAGGGAAAAATATTTTAATGTTGATAAAGAACAATTTATCAGTGTTCTGTTTTTATTGATGATGTTTTTAGAGCCATATTTAGGAATGTCTAGTAGCAGTTAAATATTTTCTCTTTTAAAATTTTAATAGTGTTCTGTTTAAATTTAGAGATATGATGCTTTGGAATTAAATTTTGCATACTTTTAGGGTGTAGGTAAAGTTTGTTTTTTTGCTTATGGATGTACAGCCATTACAATATCATTTGTTGAAAACTTTCCAATAATCATTAAATCACATTTAAACTTTGGAAAGTTTGCCATATTTGTATAAGTCTATATCTGGGCTCTCTATTCTGTTCTGTTTATCTTTATGTTCATCCCTTCACCAATACCACAGTGTGATGATTAATTTAACTTAAGTATTAAGATAAGATAGTATGATTTCTCCAACTTTATTCTTATTTTTTTTAATGTTTTCATTATTCTTATCCTGTGCCTTTCCATATAAATGTTAGAACCAGTGTGTCTAGCTCTAAAACAAACATCCTGGAATTATGAATGGAATTTCATTACATCTATAGATGGCAGCCTAATATTTTCAATGTTCATTTCTAGTATAACCTGAATCAGTACTTCAGTCCTTTTATGGCTGGATAATATTCCACTGTATGGATATACGACATTTCTCCTAATTCAATCTTTGAAGGACAGTTTTGTTGGATATAAAATTCTTTGTGGATAATCTGCTGCTTTCATCACTTTGGATATGTTATCCCATTGCTGTCTGATCTCCATGTCTTCTGATAAGAAATAATTGATTATCCCTTGTAAGTGTTGAGTCATTTCTCTTTTGCTGTTTTCAAGATTCTCTCTTTGTTTGGTTTGGACAGTTTGATTTTAATGTGCCTAGATGTGGTTCTCAGAGTTTATCCTACATGAACTTTTTGGAGTTTCTTGGATATTTTGATTCTTGTTTTTCAACAAATTTGGAAAGTTTGGGGTCATTATTTATTCACATTTTTTTCTATACCTTTCTCTTCTCTCCTCCTGGGATCAACATTAAGCATGACTTGGTAACATGATGGTGTCCTACAGGACTCTGAGGATATGCTAATTTTTCTTCATTCTTTTCCTTTTTGTCCCACAGACTATATAATCTTAATTGATCTATCAAATGCACTGATTCTTTCTTCTTCCTGATCAATTATACAATTGTGCTTCTCTAGTTAACCTTTCATTACAATGTTGGACTTTTCAACTCCAGAACTTCTTTTTGGTTCTTTTCTATAATTTCTACCTCTTTATGATGTTCTCTATTTCCTGAGACTTCATTCCCCAGGTTTCCTTTAGTACTTTGTCCATGGTTTCCTTTAGCTCTTTGGTCATATTTAAGACAGTTGTTTTGGAGTCTTTGTCCTGTAAGTCTGATATCGGGGCTTCCTCAGATATAGTTCCTGTCAATTTATTTTTTCCCATTTAATGGACCATAATTTCCTGTTTCTTTGCATATCTCATACTTTTTGTTAAAATTATACATTTTGGATATTATAATGTGCTACCTCTGGAAATCAGATTCTTTATTCTTTCCAGGATTTGCTATTGTTGTTTGTTATAAGTTGCAGTTTCCATTTCTTTAGTGAATTTTCTAAACAATTTTGCAAAGCTGCATTCTTTGTCATGGATGACCATGAAATCTCCATTCCTTTGCCTCAGCAGTCAGTCAATGATCTGTCAGAGATTTTCTTAAATGCCTGGAACCAAAAGAAAGAAAGAAAATATATTCTCTTAGTATTTTTAGATTGGCTTTGAACTGAGAAAATCTTTCAGCACTTAGCCAGGCCACCTACAACTCTACTTTAGCCTTCAACTCCTGCTTGTGTGGATCCCAAGAATCAGCTAGTGGTGCAAGTCTAGGGAAATCTCAAGTCTTCTGAGCATGTTCCAGGTCCTGCTCATGTGCTTTGCACTCTGGTTTTTCTGGTTTATGCATCATCCCATCAAGCCCTTATTGCCCCATATATCTTCTTCTCTAGCTACCTTCTTACCATACTTTTAGATCTGTCTGCTGCTCGTTCAACCTGCCTTCTCCTGTCCCAGGTGGCTGTGGGTAATGTGCTTTTGAATGCTTTGGGAAAATGCTGCCCAGGAGATTGCTGCAGCTCTGAGAGAGTTCTGAGGTGTGTGAAACAAAGGCAAAACTTTGAGCCAAAACCTCAGGGAACCACCAGACAGATAAAACTGTACAATGTCAATTCTCTGATATAATGGTCCATATTTCCCCCTCTAACACTTGCAAACCACATCAGGAATGTCTTCTACAAACCCCATGGCTACCACTGAACTGTAGAATGGAGGATGATAAGCTGGTAAGCATAGGTGTCACATAACTCTCTTATCAAAATTTAGCAGCCTTTTTCTTCATTGAGCACTCTCCTGGTGTTGTAATTTTCTATTAGATTCAAGAATTATGAAAAAGTTGATTCTGACAGGTTTTTTGCCTTCCATTTTAATGGTGCTTCATTGAAGGGACAGATCCTTAGCATTCACTACTTTGCAACTTTCGATGATATAACTCTGACCTATTACAGTTTGTTACACTAATTATAATCAGATCCATCCATGTACAACTTGGAGGTGAGCCTATGAGTTAATAAACAACTTCATAGGCTTGTTTTCCCATGATGCTCCCTTTTCATGATCTCCTTGGTACTACTAGGTACATGAGGCTCATCTCTTTGGTCCTCTGACTAGTAATCTGGATATTTGGTTGTTCTTCTCTGCTGTACTCTTTTGTGACTGTCTCCACAACTCTTGTCAAAACTCAATAGGGCAGAGAGAGAGTGGGTGAGATGGAAAGTTAAAAAAAGCAACTCTTGGGACCAGGGCTCCCTTGATCAGAGAGAACAATTCCCCTCCTGAATTGTGATTCTTTGAGGCCTTCATTACTACTCCTGTTGCTGCCATTTCTGAACTGATTGTGGACACAATAGAATGAAGAGGTGTTTAAAAAGAAAGGAAAAAATGACAAAACAAAACAGAAATGGGGAATACCATCACTGTTTCTGAGTGTTAGGTGCTCCCTTTCCTGTTCCTCAAGTCGGAACTAAGTCTTCTCCTGGAGCTCTCTGCCTATAGCCTGGTGCCTGCTTCTGGCTTTTGGGTTACATTGGGATCAGGTTCGGGGAGTACAAAGGGAAAATAAAATGGTCAACTCACTGTCAGTTCATTGACATTTAAAAATTTCCCCCTTGATCTGCTGGTACTATTTAGTTTGCAGGTTCTTCAAATAGCTTTTCCATGCATTCTGCCCAAGGTTTTATAGCTGAATTGCATCTGATAGGCAGGGTGGAATGTTCTTATGCCATCTTACCTGGCAAAAGAATCTCAATAGCTTCTTCTTTAATGCAATTGTATCACTCTCTAATCTTCAAATATTTACTGAGAGACAACATAGTAAATTTATGTGCATTAATTTCTGAGCCAAACTCCTTAGGTTCAAATCCTAAATCTACTGATTATTAACTATAGAGCACAAACACATTATTTAAACAGCATCTGCCTGTATTTTCATTGGTTTAAAGATAATAATAATAATAATAGTATCTTCCATACAGTAAGTTACTTAAAATATGTCAGTGCTTAGAATAGTTCTTTGCAAACAGAGAAAACTATATAAGCTTTATGTTACTGTAGATTTGATGCAAAATGTCATTTTTAACTTACTGCTTTGATGGTACCTGAAAAATAGTGGGTGTCTAAAAAATACCTGCTATTCAATATTACAATATTAAAATATACCTGGGGTAACTTTCATGTTTCAGACTTTATAAAAATGCAGATGAATTCTTTCAAGTTTAGGTCACCCCTTTCCTTTTTACCTTTACTATTTCCTTCAGTATATCTATATAAGATTGTACTGTGAAGATGCAGTACCAATGATCTGGTCTGACCATTGTAACAATTAAATCACATAATCAGAGAGCTAATTTTGCATTCGTGTGAGAAGGTTATTACTTGTTGATGTATATATTTCAGAAAGAGTAAAATACTGGGCAAAGGGCATGTACTGATAGTCATGCAGCAACAAGAATTCAAAGGGAAACTTAAAACCAGGCTTCCTCAGGATGAAGATAACAATCAGAAGACTGATGTTCTTATGTGGAAAAGAAATCAGTCTATCTCTCACTCTTCCTCATCTATTGAAGGTAGGTCACTAAAAGTAGACCTTTAGAGATTGCAGAGCATTGCTGCCAGATTTTTTTCAATAATACCTACAAATATTTAAGCAGAAAATAAAAATGGAACACGTCTTTATACTTGCTGCTTAGACAAAACAAGAACATAATTTTGCCTTGAGATAATTTTAATGATATCTAGCCTAGTGGTAAGTTTAGGGGAGTCTTTAAAAAGTTTATGGAATCAAAGGCAAAAGTCAGAACCCTGTATTTAAGTACAGAAACTATATGCATATGTATATACATATGTATAATTTATATATGCTTATGAATATTTACATCTATATCTATGTGTGTGAAGAACATTCACTATTGGTTGAACAAACATGTGTCCTAGTTTTATCCATTCCTAAATCTGGTGTTCAATGAGGTAAAGAGAGATGGAAACAATCTTTATTTACTATCTTTAGGTTAAAGGAAACTTAATATATAAAACTTCAGTCTTCCAGGCAATAGCTGAGTAAGACATTTCTAATGTGCTATACCTGGAATACCATGTTTCCAGTCACTATTATGTACAAATAATCTACTCTAAAATGGGTTTGTGAGTGGTTGTTAATCATTATGATGTACTAACAAATTGGTACCTGAAAGTTTTCTTTTAAAATAAGAAGCAAAAACCCCTCAGATTCAGGTGTTAGAAAGCTGGACTCCAACTGATTTAGGAGAAAAGAAATTTTCGTTCTCACACAACAGAACATCTAGAGCCTGGATGGTTTTTGGCATGACCAGAATCAGATGCTTTGATATTACCAAGATCACCTGAAAGTGTCAGTCTCTATGTGAAAGCAGTGGGTACCAAGGGAGGGAGCCAGTATGGTGGGACCAGTCAACCCTGGTCAGGAAGACTATTTGATCATTGACATTGTTTAGAATTGCCAGAAAATTGTGACAAGAAGAGGCAATCTGACTTTTAACAAATGTTATTATTGTTTTACAATTTGATTCCTGGACCTAGAAGGGATGTCCAATCTCCCCACTCTTCCTGCATTCTGTAGAAGGAAGATGATGGCAGCAATTCCTGTCCTTTTACTCATTCAGGAAGAAAGATACCTGCTTCCCATTGAGTTGTAATCCTACTTACTGGGAACCCACAAGTCTCTGACCCAATGACCATGGCTAGAGGAATGCCCTTTATTTATTGGTTAAGGCTAATCATGGTATAATCTAACCTTACCCATATACAAGAGCTAAGAGAAGGATAGGTGTGGCTTCATCATTTTGTTTTTACCAAGAGAAGGGTGGGCAGTTGAATTGGTAAATTCAATTTAAAAATCTTCATGTACTTTAACTGATTTACTATTAAGACTAAAGTGCTTATTATTACATGTAGCCTGTAAGACTGACCTAGTATTAATCTTCTAGGCCCAAGGTGGAATTTTTGACCCTTTCTTTTAAGCTTTTTTCATCATGACATATATTAGAGGACCTCATGTTTGAACAACACTTCTGTCAATAGAAATGCAGACAGAAAAACAAAGTCCCAAGGGAACACTCCTCATTTATTACACCTATCTATTCTAACTATGTAACCAATATCATGCATGGAATTTTCAGTGAAGTCCATGTTTGCACCTGCAGCCAAATTTAAATATATGAATTTCTTTTCATTGTTTATTTGTCTTGAAATTTTGAATCAGGAACCATAAAATACAATTAAATGCTTCCCAGAGAAGTAATGAAATAAATGACTCATACTTTCTGTATATATCCTGCTAGGGAATCCATCTTTTTACACTTAAGTTTGGGTTTCTGCAGAAATAACAAATACAGAAATTGTACAGTATTTATCATTTTACCACTTAGTTAATTCTGGTAAGCCTGACAGATTTATTCTTGACAGTTATGTACTATCTCAGTAACTGACAAGCCATGACCCATGGGCCAAATCTAACCCACAGTCTGTTTTTGTAAATAAGGTTTTATTAGGACAAAGCCATGCCCATTTATTTACATATTGTCTATGGCTGCTCTCGCCCTGCAAAGGTAGAGTTGAAAACCTGTGACAGAGATGGTTTGGTTTGAAAAATCTAAAATAGTTTCAGTCTGGCCCTTTATAGAGCAACTTTTCCAATCCTTGGACTAAACTAATAGTTTAACTTCATTGGGTACTATTTGCAGCCTCTGAAGTAAAAGTTCTAAATGCATGATGTGATTTTATTTTTGTTACAACCCTATAGAGGGTCACTATAATCTTTCTAAAGATGAGAAAACAAAAATAGAGATAAAATGGTAAAATAAGCAACCCAATGTCACATAATCAGTATAAATAGAAATTCACCTGGGAACTAGGTTTTTTTAAAAAATTTAAAGCTGATTTATCTAACCACTACCTCCTCACATTCAGTAAGTTTACTAATTTCTACTAGGTGCAAAAATAAGATTATCAAGTTAAGCAGCATGGACCAATGTAAAAAGCTTTTGAATTGGGAGTTCAAAGAACAAGTTTCTAAGTTTCTAGAACTGGTTGTAGCGTTAGATAGCTGTAAGGATAAAGTAGTCACTTTAAATTTCCTGGCATCAGCTTTTCACTCTATGAAGTAATGCAGAAATACAAGATTATCATTAAGGTCTCTTTTGGTTCTAATTTCTGAGATGCTATGCTCCTTAAAAAAGAAAATCATCCTATTTCTAAAGAGTAACAGATTTGCAATAATCTCTAACTACTAGTTGGAACAAATCTATAAGAAGAGTGTAGTTAGATTACAAGAGAGAAAATGAAATATAATTGAACTGGTTCTGGAATCAGGCTTAGTTTGGTAAACTGACATGATAAACATGTCTGAAAAATTGACTTGGGGGTAAATCTAGAGTCAACAGAAAAACTACATAGTAAAAATATTCAAGAAGAGTATTTTGCTCTTCCCTCTCCTACTTCTCTGTCTTCACTGTGTTCTATATACTACTATCATACATATTTGTTTAAATTTTAAAGCCTATAACATGAAAAATGGGGATATTTGTCTACAGTATTATTTATAGAACTGCTTTCCTTCTTAAAATAATGACATGTGATTCCCTATGGACGTTATTCAAAAAAAGGAGAATGTTTTAGGTTATCCTCTCTAAATTTTAGGGAATTGTGTGCAATTGCACAGGAATACATTCATCATCTTATCATTATGTGGTCTTTTCTTTTGAGAAGCAGGAAGAAATTTGCCTTCACCACACTTTCCTTCAATGCTTCTCCAACTCTCTGTAGAAAATTCCAAGGAATGTGAACAATAACTATTTTCTTAGAGAGCATCTGACTAATGCTGAAGTCCACTGAGAAATTGGAGGAGTTTCACATGCCTTCATCTGTCATATTCTATGTATAGAGCTAAGGCAAACAACAGAGAGATAGACAGATGTGCTTCTCTGTGGCATGAAGAAATACATCAGCCACTCAGACTGGAAGAAGCTTCCGTGTCTCAGTCATGTAGTTCAGAGACATTAAACAACAGTGACAAGGTTAGATTATGGAACCAGACCTCCTACTGCTTCCATGTCAAATGAGTCCTCTGTGAAACCACACAGAGCTCCTTCTTTAGAGTTTTGGAGTAGGTTCATATGTGCAGGGATGTGACGATGTTAACTGCTAATCATGGGCCTGTGTATGTTATGTGTGTGTGTGTGCACAGGTGTGTGCTTATCATCTATTCTTCTAACATATAAGACTCAAGACTTGTTTTATAAATCTAGAAAGGTTAAGCTGAAAAAAGTTCTTCACCAATTAGCTGTTCTCCTGAACCCTGCCCAGCATTTTCACACGTAAAGCATCATAGAAACTCCTAGTAAGGAAAGACCCCTCGGGCCATATTCCTTGACAAAAGCTGGCTCCTAATCACTAATTGACCTGTATGATTATAAAACAATTATTTGATGTATGCAAAGCTAAATTCACTGCCGTTGCGGTGGTAGTGGTTGTATGTGCACGATGGAGAGAGAGAATGTGTGTGTGTGTGTCTTTTTTCAAGGGCCACATGGAACCATAATACAAGTGCTGAAATCACATCAACACAGTTCAGTACAGGCTGAAAGACAGGACTGGAAATAAGTGAAAACATTTGAAATAATTAATGTTGTTTTCTTTGAGTCAGTGTGAGTATGTGTGTGTGCTGCGCGAAGTCAGCTTTCTTAGTTTATATTATTTCATCAATCTATTAATTCTATTATACATTTTTTACAATAATAATACTAACTTCTTATTATTTTCCAAAAGCAGTATTATATTCTGGTACTTCTAATATACAGTTACTCTTAGAAAGGATTTTATTTCAAACTTATGAAAAATTTACACAATAAATCATGAAAAGATGTAAAATTACATCATCTGGTTATATTTATGTTCATGAATATAATGTGACTTTTTTCACTTCACATAGGTCTCTGCTGCTGTCAACCTCAACCTTTCCAAGTGACATTTTCATTTAGAATCTTATCATTTTATAATTATTACTTTTCAGAACTCCTAGGGAGTGAACAAAAGCTTCCTCTTTGTATTTCCATTGTTAGGTTTCTTTGAAGAACAAATTAAATCTCAGCCTTGGCCAAAATAAACTTTTAAATGGCAAAATAAATCTAGAATTATGTGAAAAAAACTCATCTAGGGAAAGCTTGACTCTGGATAGCATAAGTTCAGGTGTATTTAAGATAATTTACTACGGTGTTTTCTTTTCTTTGTGTGAGACTGTGGCGCCACATGCTCCCTTTGTAGTAGAAAAGGGAGGAAAGAGCTAAGGTCTGAAAAACATTACTACAAAAATGAGCTGAGGAAACTAGTTAGTATATCATTCTATCCTGTCCTGAGAACAAAGCCACAAAGCTGAATTTTCTTCCCCAGCTTAACTCCCATCTATCTCTTTTATGCCCCTTCTCCTATTAATGTCAATGACCTTCTGGTATATAGGAGGAGTCTCTAGTCTGCATCTATATAGTTAACTGCGTTGGAACATTGAACCAATAAAATAATTAACAACCGCCTTGGTGTGTAGGACCATTTAACTAATCTTCCATGCATCTTGATCTTATGGAAACAAAAGACAATTTCATTTACTGTTGATAAACCAAGTGGACTTCAGTGCTCTAAATTTATTAAAGTCATGATTTGTCCTTCACATAAAATGGCTCAACAATCTCACTTGACTCTGTCCCTGCAAGTTACCATATTCTATAATCTTTTTTTTTCAAACCACCATATTGCTAAAGTAAATTACCTTCTCTGCTTTGCTTTGGCATCTGCTGTGTTTTTCTTTGATTTTCTTTATCTTTCTTCTATTCCAATTCTTGCTTTTGCATTCTCACCTTTCCTCCTACTCTACATAAACACACCTTAAGTCAGTGCTGGTATACAATTGAGGAAAAAAATAAAAGCTTGACTATTAAAGACAGTGCATCTTTAATCTAAGACCAACAGAAGAACAATGCCATCAATGTATACTCTCATACCCTCTCAAAATATCTGAAACAAAGTCAGTAAGAACACTGTCAAGGACTTTTTAAAATAACACTCGGCAAATTCCTCTTTAAAGGGGACTGGGTGCCCAAAAATGTGGTAAGATTTCTCCTTTCTTAATTCTCATTTAGTAATTTTCATCACTTCTGCCTTAGTATCATTTTTGTTTTTTACTTGGCTCTTTGATTTATTGAACACAAATATATTATCAATTTTATAATATCTATTGCTTGTTCAAGGATTTTTTGCACTTTAATTGCTTGACTGAGTTGATCCTATTCTGCCTTTCCATGCTTCCATTTAATAACTTTTCAGACTTTCAATTTCTAACATGCTAAATGAATTTATACATATACACATGCATGCATAAATAAATTAATATAAAGGATTAAAATAAACACATGTTGATATTATCCCAAAAGATGTATACTGATAAAATGTTCTAGGGTCGCATGTAGTTTCAAAAACTGAAAGGGGGTTATGTTGACACTGGACGTTCTATCTTGGGTCTCCAGATGCATGAGTTATTTGAATGGTCAATATCCCAGGACCTTTTGCGGTCAGTGGGAGAAAGCACCCAGGCTGTGAAGTCTCATCTGGAAGATAACAAATGAAAATGTTGCTTAATGTTTTTATATGTTGACATAATTTTATCTTATATCAAGATTATTGGCAGCTCTTTTTCCTATTTATAGATAGAGAATCTGGAGCTAAAATAGGAAGTGAATGACTGAAGGGCATGTGGTTGGTAGCTTTTTAAACTGGATCTAAGTTTTAGGTTCTTGGAGTCTTGTTGTTGACTCTTCCACACTACTTTGCTGTCTTTTGGATTGGCATGCCACTAAATTGCAGTATACTTTGGTGAGAAAGCCCAGAGTCTCTAAGGTTAGACAAAAATAGATTAATATTACATTTCTTCCATGGTATAACTGTGTAATATTGGGCTAGACACTTAATATCTTGGACTTTAAGGTTTTTCCTCTATAAAGTAGAGAATACAATTTTATATACATCAGTAAGATACTGTATCAAGTGAGACAACAGAGAGACATGTGACCTATATAAGAGCTAATTAAATGTTAGCTATAATCATCATTATTTTTTATCAGAAATTAAGAGCTAGAGTTAATTAGTCAACTACTTTCAGAATATAATTATGTCATTCCACATATTCCCATTTTACTACTATATACATGGGTAGCATAAAAATGATTATAACAATATTCAATGATTTAATTTGTGGATCTAATATGGACTTTATAGAAAAAATAATACCCAACATTCCACAGAGTGTAGCATATCTCACCTAACACAACTTACCTCAACCATGCTTTGGTACAAACACTTAGTGAATACATGGGGAAGTTGTGGGAAAATTGAAGCATTGTGGAGGAACAAAAATTGGAGGTGATTCTCTCAACACATGCCCAGGGTATACACATCCACTGGTGTTATCTGACAGAGTGGTTAAGGACCTCTCTTTTCAATGTTTGCTCTGCTACTTATAACCGTGTCAGCTTTGGCAAGTTGCTAATTCCTTTTCCTATGTGTCTCAGCATCCTCACCAAAGAGGATGCTAATGATTTTTTCCTCATGGGGAAAGCATCCAATTTGCAATCTCCATGTGACTGGATTATAATTAGGGTAGCCATATAACATTTTCAACACTGGGACATATCTGAGAATGAGGATGGATTTGTGAATAATTTCTCTGGTAAAGCAAGCATGGACCAGAGTGTCCAGGACAAACCAGGCCATATGTTCAACCTAGCTGTACCTAAATTTGCTGTGAGTTTCCCTTTGGAATTGGAGGAGCTTAAACATTATACTTCTTAACTCTTTGAAATTGTTTTCATTTTTTTCCCACAACTAGTTAGTCATCACATCCAGTTTGATTCTGGCAGTTGAGATGGACACAACTGCCTAAGGCAAGACTCTATTCCTTTCTTATGGGTAGGTGGTGGTAGATAAAAATTAATTTGTCCTTAGGGTCCCTACAGATGGGATTTTTATAATTGTATAGCATCAAATTCAGTTTCTTGTTTCTGTTATTCAATGTGTGGTTTCACCCACATGGAGCCTGGGTATGCCAGAAGGTCTGAATCATTGAATGGATGATATTCTTACTTATCTTGACTTTTCTATTAGCAAGACAATGTCTGCCCCAATGTTGCTATGATGAAATTAGAGGATACTTAAACCACATGGAATGAGGAAAAGCGATAGCATGGGAGAAGTAAAATCCATTTTATAACAGCCACCTAATATATTTTATTTGTTCACATCTTGCATGCCTTTTATTCCATCTGCCCCAATTTCCCCACTCAACTCTAAGGCAGTAATATATTCTTCTCACCATTGCCTTTTCTGCCATGATAGGCTCTCATTGTCTGCATCTGTGGCTCCAAATTTCAAACGCTTTCTAAAAGCAAACCATCAGGTATGAACAACGTACTATTCAGGGCCCAATCAGAGCAGCAGAAATATCATGGGTGATAGAGAATAATAAAATTGGTGAAGTGACTGGACTTTATACAAGCATAGTGTCTGGCTAAGCAGTCTATGTAAGCCTGTCTTACCTGCATTTGGCGGTGGGCCTGAATTCAGCCGGGACATCAGCAGAGGAGGGCAGATGGACACAAGGTAGGGAAAACCAAGGAAAAAATGGGAAAACTGCAAGGGCAAACAGGAACCATATATGTCTTCAGCAGATCCATTATCAATGATGCAGGTGATCTGCAGGAAGGTGGCACCCTTCCCAGCAGAACCTCACATGTGCCAAGCCCGGGACTCTGGAAAGGCTGATAACCTGCAGGAGCAGGGGTGCTTTGAGACATGATGCTGTCCACACTGACGGTGAGCAAGTACATCAGCAACTACACAAGTTGACTACAACTAGGCCAATCCTACAATGACTTTCTGACCCTAAAAAAACACCTGCTCCTTCACTTCCTCCTTGCAAATCTTTAACAAATTTCTCTTGTGGCCAACCTTAGTGCAGGCACAGAGAAAAAGAGGAATTCCAGGAAATGTAATCCTAGCTAAGCTAAGTTCCATTATGAAGCCACCATAAAGGGATTTAACCAGTTTTCATGGAAAAATGTAATTTGAAAAGTGCCTAATAATTCACATTTCCATACTGTTCTGATTCTTCAGCCTTTGGAGGCTCTGCTCCAGTGGTTTTGGTGACTAGCCTTGACAACCTTCTGATTGTAATATCATATATGAGAACTATATGCCACCAAAATTTAGTAGTGTCAAGGCAAGATCTGTTAAATTCATGACACCCACACACACACTTTAGTACTGATATACAAACCAAAATCATGAAGACATTATTTGGGTCGCTATTATACCACACATATTCAGGCAGCAAATTATAGACTGTGGCTAAGAACATCAACTCTTTTAAAGCATGCCTCTGCTTCCTACCAGGTATGTTACTTAACCTCTCTGTCTCAGCTTCCTCATCTGTAAACGGGATAATTATATATAGTAGTGAACTTATAAGGTGTTTTGGGCACTAAATATTTCCAACATATGAAGCTTTTAGCTCACTCTTGTGCTAAGTACATCTTAGCTGATACAGTTATACCACAAACTGACTGAAAAAAAAAATCAGTTGTACAATGCTGCCTCAAAGTCCTCATGATGTTTGCAATGCATCTGTCTTATAACTGATAGTCTTATCGTTAAAAGATAAGGATCCTTGTTTCCATGCCACATCTTACCATTTATTTTCCTATGGGAAAATTCTCTCCTGAACCAAAAATTTTAAATTTACAGAATCTGTCTTTGCTCATCTGCTTCAATCTGCATAGCCATTTCCAACATTAAGGCATTTATGATCAGCCTTCCTTCCTGACACAGGCATTTAAATGCCCTCATCTTATGGGTTTGGACAAGTATATTATGTTTTGAGAAATGTCAGTAGGGGACAATGCACAGACCATGAGCTGCTTAAAGTTTTAAATACTAAAATTTCTTTTCTTTTTACTTTTTTCCAATTATCTTGTGCTCAAACATACCCATGCATAGAATATTTTCAATGAGTCTATGAACCACCAATAGCCACTGTGGGTTGATTTCTTGATATGTAAGTAGAACCTTGCTGTGTCCTTGAACCCCATTCTAGAAAGTAATACTCTATCCCACTCTTTATTGATGTGTTAACAAGAAGTGGCTAGAATTTTAGGCAGCTGTCTTTCAAAGCCTTCAAAGGAATGGGTTGAAAGTTGGGGCCAAGTTTTGTCCATATTTGACCATTTTCACCTTGTGAAGTTTTGATGGAATTTACCACCATGCGTTAGGTGGAAAATATGGGTAATTGCATTTCACTCTGTAAGTAAAGTATACATTTTATTATCATTGTTAGAGTTGGGGAAATTATATTTTCTAGCTTTGTTGTACATAGATCAAAGAAGAGACCCTCATTCATGCCAGATTTCACTATATATTAAATGAGCTGTTTTTGGTAAGATTATGAGGTAAGCAAAACTCTTTTTAGTTTAATTTTACCTTTAAGTGGATTCAGATTGTATTAACTGAAGAGTCAAAGGGCCTGACCTCTAATTCATTAGCATAATCAGAAGCACATGTAAGCTACTGGCTGCCAGTCCTTTTGGGAGTCAATGACTGTAGGGTACACATAGCAGTCTTAGAGGTTTTGCGCAATGTCATTTTGGGGGTCCCCTTCTGTGCCAGGCAGGAAAAATATACATAGAGAAAAAGGAACAAAAGCAAAGAGAGAAATGCCTCAAAGTAAACAAAATTTGTATAGACATTGGAATCCAACTTTTCATAAGATTAAATCAGTTGTTTCTTTAGGTGGTGGAATACCTGGAAATGACCCTTCCTTATCCTCACAAATATCCACGCTGGGCTTTATTTGTTCTACAATTCCTGAAAATTCCAGTGGCAAGTGATTGTAATAGCTCCTCATGACATAAGCTCTCTTGCTGAGTGTTAGTTCTCCAAGCAAATTAACTTCTGGTAAGAATTTAAATAGGAGAGGAGGAGACTATAGGGCTTCAAACTTGCCTCCTGACATATATATAGAGGCTAGGAGAGCAAAAAGAAAATCCTTTGTTCAGGTGAAACGAACACATTAAAGTGGGTGGCGACTGAGCAGTCAGTTCCTTAGGGACTCTTCCTTGGGAGTATTTCTGTGAATGCTTTCCTTTTTGCGGCTTACTTTTTTACTTTGTAAAACAAGTCTCATTCTTGTAGAGAGGAAAAAATATCAACTCAAACCACAGAGAAATAAGGTAGATGTAGTACAATTCAGATTTTTATTTTCTTTTCCTGCCATCTGCAAAAGAAACCAAAATGCGTGCAATCTCATTAATTCTGCAAATACAGACATGCCAATACTCTTGGAACCACCGACTCTGCGAGACAGTAGGTGCAAGTACTACACTCTAATAGCATTCTTTATTCAGAAGATATTATTCAATATTTACTGAAATACCAAAATGAATAGTACTTTGTTTGTTTAGTTTTGGTTTCATAGCCCTTTGTCTTTCCTGGTAGAATCCTCATAACTAATTAGGTCAGATTATTATAGTAACAGTGCCTTACTTTTATCTGTAATCAGGCAGAGAGAGATTTGTCCCTAGAGACAACTTTCTTGCAGGGTATCTTGGCCATTCTTGTATATACATTGCTTTCTCTTTACACTTTAATTCTCTGAATCATTTTCTGTATTGTCTTTTATCCCTGGTCTGGGCTGAGGGAAATATCGGTGTACCTGATCCAGATATACCCTTCATCTTTAACTAATACATCAATTACTTTACTTTTAAACCTTCTTTGTGAAGATATTTTTACATCTCCAAGAATCTTTTCCAGGCTTTTTTCCTCTCAAATATATTCTGGTCAGCCATATAGAGTTTCATTAACTCAGTCCCAATATAGTAACAGGTGGATAATAATTACTTAATCATTTGAATGGACTGGTCTGGTGTTTTATTCAAATCAGTTGAGATTAAATGGGACTGTGCCTGATGGCTCAGATCTGAAAATCCAGTGCAAAACCTTGTTTGTAATTAATTCTCAATAACCATAATGTGCTATCTACTTTGTAGAACTTGACCATTCTATGCCCATCTCCCATTACTCCTCACTTACTTCTTGTTTGCCTCCCTTGCTTTTACCCTTCTCAAGAATACACTGACATTTCTCAGGGCTCTCCTTGCTTGCTTTCACTCTTGTCCTTGAAGCACTGTTGTGTCAGGTATGTCTTTCATCTCGTACAGTATCTTTTTGTCTGTACCATTTTTGAGAATCGGATCTGTGATAGACATAGGGCAGATTTTATAATCAGAGATACTGGGTTCAAATCTCTGCTCTCCCAGTTATTTCCTGTGCTATAAAGAATAAGCTAATTAACCTTACGGGGGTTCAATGATTTCATCTAGGAAATGGATGAATCGCCTACTTCATGGGAATATTATTTGTAGTATAGTAGATTTTCAATAAATGTATCTTCTTGATTCTTTCTCTATTTCTTTTGCCTCCCCATTTCCTGACTTTTTTGTTGTTGTTTCATTGCTTGCTTCTTTTATTACTTTGATAATGGAAGCTATGTTTCCTTCTAATTAATCCCATTATATCTGTCTAGCTGTGGCTAGTACTTTACTCTCAGGAGTTTTATCTGTTCTTACCCACCCTCCTCTCTTCCCCGCCTCCTCCCCACTGGCCAACACATACACACACAGCTCCATGTGTATCATTATCTTGAGGACTGCAGCACTGAAAGATGCACAGTGAGTACCTGAATTCATTTCATGTCTTATTTGGGTTAAGGTTCCCAAATAGGATATGTATAGATAGGAATTCACAGATATATACATCTTTTAATCTTTAGTTTTAGATCTAAATAGCAGAACATGCTGTTTACCAGTATGTTTTCCATCATTGTTTTGCATAATGGTTGGACAAGCAATATTTTGCTCCATTTTCATATAGCTGGGGAAGAAAACAATTTACCTTTAAAGTAAAACAAACAAAAAAGCCATGATTGCCTTTTCCTCTGACCCTCAAGACTAGTATTCTTCAGTATCTTGCTATTCAAGGTGTGTCCTTGGACCACTAACATCGCCATTTTCACAAGATCCCAGGTGATTTGTACTCACAGTGAAGTTTGAGAACTGCCTTGGTGCACATTGATTAAAATATGTAAAAGTCATTTTAAATTGGAAAAAAAATCTGAAAAATAGAGATAATATTTAAATATCATCTAAATTAGCAAATGGTTGGGCTGGGGTGGAGGGGACTGAGAAGTGATCTTTTCTTCGAAATCTACCATAAAGTAAATGATAAAGTAATTGCCAGTAGAAGTGACACCATTTGCCAAGACGAAGGAGACGGTAGATTTTCTGCTTAGTGCTGAAGTGAAGCCATGGAAAATGTTATTAACCACCTTGATGTTATAAAGAAAGAATTACCAAGTGACATATTTCTAGATTAAAAGGAAATATTAAAACTGGCTTTCAATATTTAAAGCTTACTTAACTAGTAACACTTCACCTGACACTGACTTCTGTCATTTTATTTAGTTTTTCTTTTGATCCATGAAAATGGTTACATGGTTTAAAATATATTATCATGTCACTTTTTTAAATAGATGAGAAAAAAGAAGTCTTTAAATACTGGGCCATGAACCCCATGGCCAAACCCTGATGCAACAATGTTTGCAATAGCGCAGTGAAATCAAGGAAAGAAGAAAGCCATATTTTCCTTTCTAAAAATAATGAAAATGTATTATTTATGTCTGCTATTTCAATATTGTGCTCACTGATAATTAATGAGAAGTTTGGGGACCGTTTGCTTGAGGTATTTCCCTGGCCAGAGGGATTGTCCATCTTAATTTTTTTCACAGAATCCATAAGTGGCAAACCATCAGTATTCTTTCACCTTTGGTTTTAAAGATGCAAAGGGTATCACAAGAAGTATTAACATGAAACAAAATTAGTTCTGTTCTGCTTTGCTTTAAATTTACTCAGGTTCTTTTTTCCTTGCTTCACATTTAAAGAACTATGTTCCTTTCCCATACTTGGTATGTAGTACATCTTTTTTCTCTGAGTTAATTCTCCAAGTCTGGTCTGTCAGCCAGTATAAACAACACTTGATGAATGAGACTCAAGGTGTTTAGTCACCTGAAGCAGCTGTTTGAAGTAACTCTACACACAGCCTGAGGCCTATGTTTTCACAGCTGTGAGAACTCTTCAAAAGCTTTCCCTCTTGGCCTAGCTCTTTGCTGTGGCTTTAAACTCTTAGCGCAAAATCTGGACTATTTCAAAAGCTCAGAATGAAACTAGAGACAGTAATTTTGCATGATTTTGAGCCAAAAATGGCCTAAAATAAATAAATGAAGTACATTTGAAAGTGCTTTACCTAGGTGGGCTATATATCTGAGAATTGTTCTTCCTCCGTACATACCCACATACTCTCTTAAAAGGGAGATGTGTGGCTGAAATATTACTCTCTGTTTATATGGCAGTATTTTCATTTTCTGCTCTGATTCTATGACACTGAGGCTAAAATCTTATGAGCTTGGAACTATCTGCACCTGAATTAAGTTCAGGGAATTGCTAGATGTTTGTTAGAGTTCCAGGCTCATAAATCGACCTAAGGTGATTGAAAATGGTATTCTTTGCCAACCTGTTTAGGTGATTCAGGCTTTTGAAGTGCCTCTGATTTCTTCTATTGGCCTGGCGCACTTAACTCATGGAGAAAATTTAAATGTGACCACTGTATTTGTTATAAGTCTTCACACTTGCTTGAGCTTATGTCAACAGCAGTTGTTTTTCTTCCTCTTATGTACAGGGAAACATACATAGTTGCTGCTTCTCACAAAAAAATCCTGTAACTTCTTTACTAGAAACACATAAGGACCATTTTTGCTTTTAAATTTAGGATTTTATTTCTGAATTTGAAGAATGGTTATTTCCTTTTTTGGAGCTACTTGGCACTAGGCCAAGTACAGTGCATTTGAGTTTTATGAAACTTTCACATGGCTTATAATATCTAAATGAACTATTCTTCAAAATATTCCCTCCTATTTAGTTAAATGGAATCATATTTAGTTTATCCATTCACTTCACAAACATGTATTGTCAAGGTATCAACAACTGACTTAATTGTTGAGAACACAGAGATAAAATAGATGGGATCCTGCCACCATGTAGCTTAAAATCTATTTGTAAAAACATGAATTAAAATAGCAAGAAAACAAATATCGAGTTTCTTACACTTGACATTAGTGCTACAAAGGAGGGGCAGGATACACTGAACAGAGATAAACCTTAACTTCACCTACTTCTTTGCTCTGAAACCTTTGATTTTAATATAGTGTTAAAATCAACTTTGATATTAAATTTTAATTATTGTATCTCAGTACACTGGTTATCATAAGACACTCTGGTTTTTATCATTATGGTTTGCTTATGACTCAGATAGTACTTTTGCCCTATATGTTTCTGAATCTCATAAATGAGAAGCTCATAAATCACAATAGGCAATGATGTAGGAAGACAAGAACCGTTGAATCCAATAATTGTGAAAAACAAATTAGAGAAGTAAATTTTTGGAAGGTATGTTGAGAGTTAAATACATTTTTATTATCCTTGAAATTTATGTAACATATTCAGAGTACTAGACACAGCAATGAGGAACTATGGGATATACATCATTTTGTTTAACGATAGTGCCTATTCCAAATGAGTTCTCAAAACAGAGGAAGGTTAAATTCATTTACTCATCCATTCATTCATTCATTCATTCTTCACACAATTTTTGGCTGCCTGTTAGATACCTTATTTGTTCCTGGGAATACAAAAATGAATACATTCCAGCTCCTATTTGTAAGCTAGTGGTTATTTCTGTAACTGATAAACTCTCCAGTTTCAACAGGCTAACACAGAGTTGGGCCAACAGTAGCCAACCAGGCTGCTGTCTGGTTTCAAACAGCCTTTGAGCTAAGAATGGTTTTTACATTTTTAAAAGCATTGGGGAAAAAATGAAAAGAATAGTAATTTGTGACATGAAAATTATATGAAATTCAAATTTAAGTGCTTATAAATGAAGCTTTATTAGAACACAGCCTTGGCTATTCATTTAATTATTATTTTTTTGTCTTTGGTTGCTCTTGTTTTACAATGCCAGAGTTGAATCATCATTACAGAGACAGTATTGCCCCCAAACTGAAAATATTTACTATATGCCTCCTTAAAGAAAAGGTTTCCAGACTCCTGAGCTAACATGATGAAAGTTTATTTCCTACCGATAAATGGTTGTCCCCTATATGGGTGACTCTCCTCCAAGCAGAGGTTCAGGTACCCACCGTCCTCTGGGTTTTGTCTCTGGCTTATATCTTTAATCGGGCATCCTGTGGTTGCTATGCTTATCTGCAGTATGTGGGAGAAAACAGCTCACAGAGCATAATATATGAGTGTTCACTTTTTTGAACAAGTACTGGATGTGCCCACAGTGTTTGAGCTGAAACTTATTTCTGTGACCATTTCTAAGTGTAAGAGGAAGGAAATCCAGTTTAGCTATATGCCCAGGAAAAAGAGATTGGCAATTAATTGTCAACCTCTGCTATAACCCTTTTAAGCAAATTCCTTAATAATTGGAGACAAACATATAAAAAAAGATACTTATTCCGTGATGATTTAATCAATAGAGTTATAGCAAAAGTAAAATGGCAGCAAGGAAAATAAAATTATTTAAAGATTTCTAAGAACTCTAAAAGCGAGAAATTTAATGTAAAAAAGAAAAACATGCAAAAAAATTATACTGTAAGGTCCATGTGGAAGTTTATATAGAGTGCTAATAGAACTCAGAAATGCTACTGAGAACATCTAACTTTGCATAAGTGGATGAAAGAAGTCTTTGCAGAGGGGTCGACATTTATAGTCACTATTTATTGAGAACTTACTACATTTAAGACATAACAGGAGATTTCATGCATTAAATATTTCATTTATCAATCACTATAAACCTTTAAGGTAGTTGTTATTCCTGTTTTATCAATGAAAATATTAAGATTCAGATAGAATAAATTATTTCTTCCGGGTAACATTTCTAGCAAATTGCCACTTTAAGTTACATGCTAAATCCAAAAGTCTGTACCCTTGACTTCTTTGTTATTATTAAGGTGGTGCAAAAATAATTGCAGTTTTGCACTGTTGAAATTTGCCATTTGATATTGGCATACATTCTTAAATAAGTGTGGTATGTTATACATCATTTTTCTGTGCATTTCTCACTTTATGTTTATTTGCTAATGACTTATTATTTGCTGTTAATGTTATATTTATTTTACACTATGGAAATGATGTTAGCCAAAAAGCAAAGTCAGGTGATTTTCTTATTTGAGTTGAAAATGGGTCGTAAAGCTGTGGAGACAACTTGGCAACATCAACAACGCATTTGGCCCAGGAACTGCTAATGAACATACAGTGAAGTAGTGATTCAAGAAGTTTTGCAAAGGAGACGAGAGCCTTGAAACTGAGGAGTGTAGTGGCCAGCCATTGGATGTGGACAACAACTAATTGAGAACAATCATTGAAGCTGATCATCTTAAACTACAGGAGAGGTTGCCAAATAACTCAATGTCGACCATTCTACAGTCTTTTGGCGTTTGAAGAAATTGGAAGGGTGGAAAAGTTTTGATAAATTGGTGCCTCACGAGCTGACTGAAAATTTAAAAAAATCATCATTTTGAAGTGTCATCTTCTCTTATTCTACGCAACAACAATGAGCCATTTCTCAATCAGATAGTGACATACGACAAAAAGTGGATTTTATACAATAAGTGGCAATGACCAGCTCAGTGGTTGGACTGAGAAGACGCTCCAAAGCACTTTCCAAGGTCAAGCTTGCACCAAATAAAGGTCATGATCACTGTTTGGTGGTCTGCTGCTGGTCTGATCCACTGCAGTTTTCTGAATCCTGGTGAAACTATTACATCTGAGAAGTATGCCCAGCAAATTGATGAGAAGCACAAAAAACTGCAACACCTGCAGCTGGCACTGGTCAACAGAAAGGGTCCAATCCTTCTCCACAACAATGCCAGAACACATATTGCACAATCAATGCTTGTGGATTGGGCTACGAAGTTTTGCCTCATCTGCCATATTCACCTGACCTCTCACCAACCAACTACCACTTCTTCAAGCATCTTTACAACTTTGCAGGGAAAACACTTCCACAAGCAGCAGGATGCAGAAAATTTTTTCAAGAGTTTGTCGAATCCCGAAGCATGGATTTTTATGCTACAGGAATAAACAAACATTTCTCATTGGCAAAAATGTGTTGATCGTAATGGTCCCAATTTTGATTAATAAAGATGTATTTGAACCTAGTTACAATGATTTAAAATGCCTGGACCATAACCACAATTCCTTGTGCACCAACCTAAATAACACATTGCATGAGCAAGAGGACACCAGATGAACAAAAAAGAGGGTCACTTTTTGTAGATGCTAATTTATATATAAATAATGGGGCTTGAAAAAGCACAACACGTGGAGAGCTATAGATAATTCTTGGTGATGGAATATGTGGTGCATATGGGAAGATGTAGATGATGAGGGTAGTACACAGGTTAGATTTCAGCTTATAGTTATGGGCATCCAGGAAATTTTTATGTGGGGGAGTGACTAGATTAAATTTGGGTTTCAGATTTGAATCTGTCCAATCCAAGGAAAGAAGAGATTCAAGTAGAGAGATGACAGCATTTCTCAAGATGCAGACAAAAGAAGCATATTTATGGGGGACAAATTTTCTTAGAATAAATCACTCATGAATCAGAACAATAATTAGAATTTTCATAATCAACAAAGTTTTTTTAATGCATTTAGCTTCAGGGAAGAAATAAATTGGTAGTATGAACTTTTGGAAGTGAACTCATTTAATTTTTTTATTATTATGTGATGGATTTAGTTACATTACCAACGTTGCCACAGACAAGTTTGTATAGTAGCTTTGACACACAAAACACTTAAGGAAGCCTGGGATCTTCATTATTTTCTTAGGTGGAACTTTTATAGAGATGAGAACAGCAAAAACGAAACCTCTTGTGGACACTAGTGCAAACATTACCTGGCATTTGTTCAAAAATTTTATGAGCTCTTTCTCACCATACAGGGCAGTGCTTTTTTATTACTCAATTTAATTAAACCTTGTTCTAGAGACCACCTAGGCAATACCCCCTTCTCAGCTCCACAGGTCTGGCAGAGAACATTGCTAGGGTTCCTCAGCTCCTTATTCTGGGGGGGGTTAGAGTTTTCACTCACTCTCCTTTCAGGTCTTGGAGAGGAGACCATTGGTCTTCCTGAAGATATTTTATCTTTACATCAAAATCTTTTTACCTAGTCAATTAATGTTTTGACTTACAGGTTTCATGTTTCTAAGACCTGCTATTTCTTTGTGCAATTAATTAGCTTACAAGTAAATGGTTCCACATAAAATTTAAATGTTATATTTGCTATATTTTCAAGCAAAAAACACACTTTTGATATTAATCAATATTATTACATTTGAATTTATTTTACTCTAAGGCTATTTTGTGGCAGTGGGACCCTGGGGTATGTGTATGTTTTCTGAGCTATAGATATTTTCAGCTTCTAGTTTTCCATGCACCTGGCCAAACCAAGTTTTCTCTTAAAATGGTCTCTTACAGGCAGGGATTACCTACATTCTATTGTTTTATATGGCCATTGACAGTGATCGATATCTTGCTTTTTACATAATAATCAAGCAATAAATATTAACTAATATTAATCAAGGTATTAACAATGTCATACTTTTGGAAGTAAGCATCATGATATCTGTGTACTATGAGGGTACAGATAGGAATGATATTTTGAGTGTGATAAAAATGGCCACCATCTCTTTTCTACTAACAATAAAGAAATCAAGGTCAATATTAGCAAAGTAGATATGCTTATACTTTATATTTACACGAGGTGTGAATATACACATACATATACATATATATACTCATACATATTTTATATAGAATTCTAAAATAAGCATTAATATTAATATCTATTATTAAAATTCATACCAAATCATCATTATCCATCTTAGATGAGGGTTTCCATGAAATAGATTTTGAAAAATAAATTTACATGCAGAAAGATTTTAAGGGTGTCTTCTTTGGATATCATCTGTGTGGAAGCAAAGAAAGTAAGATTGGGCAAAGGAAGGAGTTAAAGTTTGATGCTGTCACAAAAGAGGCCTTCACCAATCCCATGGGAGACTTGACAGCTTGGATGGCAGAGTTAAACCAAATTGAGGCAAAGGGACCAGACTTTTGTCCTCTCTTTTTAGTCATTGATTGTGACCCTGCTGTCCTGGAAAGCCCTTGACCTTGGGTGAGACAGCTCTATTCAACCTAGGATTATCTTAGGAGAGGAACTCAGCTATAAACCATCAGAAGCCAATACTCCCAGGATCTGAGGGAATGAGATCTTCAATCTTGAAGGCTTTATTTTGGCAGTGCACTGTAACATCTACTACAGTCCACTTTTGGGATCACCCAGATATATTTGCATAACTTACTATGGTAAATTCATCTCAACTGGGAATATCTCTGCCAGGATTCTAGTTGGTCATATTTCCTGTGGAAATTAAAAAAAAAAAGAAGATAAGTGAGTTGAAACATAGTTCTCACTGATGGCAGCTGGTCTCAGGGATGCAGTAATACTCACTAGCACCCTCCCCAATGCCTGTTCTAGATTCTTTCACCCTGGCTAGCACCTCTGCTGGTCTAGGTGGCTTATTAGGTGGGGTGACCCAGACCCTCACCCTGATGCATCAGAGCCCCTAGTTACCACCCATTTATCAGGACAAAGCTGATGCACTTTTCCATTTATTGTCAAAATAAATGTCCCAGTGTATAACTGGGTGCAAAACATATAATACCCTGATCCTACTATACAATACCTTCTCTACCTTCTCCTGATGATCAGGGTCGATTACCTGGCTTGAATGGAGATCCCTTTCTGATTGCCTCCTGGTCTATTGACATGAAGAACTCAAAGCAACAGGACTGCAGTCATGGATTAGAGTTTAATGGGACTCTTGCTGGGCCCCTTAGTGGAACCATTCCTCTTCTGAGAAATAGGATTTCTAAACATACAAGTCTCAGAGCTATAAGGACAGGAAGCACAGATTGCTCAAGTGAGTCACTGGGAGTGATGTCAAGTGAAGTCACCCTTACTTTCGTCCAGGTACTTGAACCATTCATTCTATGTATTGGAGTTATCACACAATGCAATGATTATTGATTTTGGGTATATACTGCATCCAGAGAATTGTATCTCCTCCTCTCAGTTTATCACTATAACCTGTTCTTCCACTTTGCTTTCAGAAGACTGTTCCATTATTCCAAAGGCAGACAGTTTCTGGGTTGCACAGTATATGATGTGATCAACTGATGCCACTGGTCATGAGACCACTGCTTTTCCTCCTACACAGTAAAGAGGATTACTTGGTCTGATGGAATGGTATGCAGGATCCTGTATCCATGTATCAAACACACTCAAAGTCCTAAATATCTTGCTGGAAAAGGCCCTAAAGGCAGAAAAGGCCAATCCATATCCAAAATGTGTGTTTATTCTAATCAGGATGAATTACTGCTCCTGCCAAGGAAACAAAGGTGGATTCTTCCAATTAAGGAAGAAATGATCCTCAGATGTGTCTGTGGAGCTAAGGGTCCTGCAGTGAGCTGAACCTGACCAGGGCTCTATTTATTGCCTGCCTTCCATATACCCCCACTCAAAAAGGTCTTTAGGTGGGACATCAGCTCATATCTATTGTCAAGCCATCCTTAAAAAGTTTGGATAGTCCCCTTTCACCAGTGTACAATTGTATAAGTAATATCTCTTCTGGGAAGAGCTGGAAAAATCATTATCATATTTACTTGTGCTGTGAAGGATCCTCCTTGAGGATTCATCCTCTTAGGTGATCAAAGGTTTCTGGGTCTGAGGTAGAGGTGCTACTGAGGGCTACAGAGACATCCAGGTCCTACGATCATGGCAGATGGCTCTGGAGTTCAGTGCCTTGCCAGTGGGTCCTATTTTGGAATTTGTGCCCTGAGTGTGATAGAGTTGGACTCAGATGTGACCTTTCTACACATGCCTCTTCTGTCACTTTTCCTGAACCTGTGGTTGGTGCTGGGGTTGGTGTTTGCTCAGGAGACTTGAATCTCTGGACTGTCCATGTGCCAAATGAGCCCTGAGCCTCAGCAGAGTTGCAGCACCTACTCTCGGGTTCATTGGACTTACCCAGATCAGCTAACAGGGAGGTGAGGATGGTCAATCACCATACCAGGGAACCGAGAGAGTCTGAAACTGCAAGCAGGAGAGTCCCATCCATCAGCCATGTGGGATCTAAGCACCTCTCAATTTAGAGTTTGAGTGGACATCATCATCCCAGAGTCCTCAGGATGGAGGACTAAAATATGGGTTAAAGTAGACTTACTGGTATTCAAGTATAGAATTAGTGTGACTCTAGCAATGGAAGAAACTGTATCACTGACGTGGAGACTGTTCACAGGAGTTGCTGAGGACATGGAGAGGGAAGAAGAGGTGAGATATGGGGGCATTTTTGGGACTTAGAGTTGTCCTAAATGATATTGCAGGAACAGATGCAGGACCTTATATATCCTGCCATAACTCACTGAATGGACTGGGAGAGAGTGTAAACTACAATGTAAACCACTGTCCATGCTACATAGCAGTGCTCCAAAATGTATCTATCAAATATAACGAATGTGCCACACTGATGAAAGAGGTTGTTGATGTGGGAGGAGTGAGGGGGTGGTGGGGCGTAGGGTATATGGGAACCTCTAATATTTTTTAATATAACATTTTGTGTGATCTATGTATCTTTTTTTAAAAAAAGATAATAAAAGATTAAAAAAAAAAGGTTTCTGGTCTGGAAACTGGATCAAGTCTGTAAACAAGGCAGGGAATCATGAATTTTGGGGGGAATAGTTACCCTCAGTCTCCTTAACTTCCATCTTTGATTATTTTTGTTTGAATATATTAAGCAATATCCTTGTTGGCTACCATCTGCCTTGCCTCTAAGGGAACTGTATGCTATTAAACATGTTCATAGCTCCTTATATGTCAAGACCACCTCACTATTACTCTGATATGCTTCTAACTGTGAAAATTGCATACATGGTGGTTATGAACAGCCATGCTGCCTCTATAATTTCAGAGAGTTATCATAACATTGGTTATAAGGGAGCCCAGTACTGAACATGCGTCTTCTATTATCTTCCTTGGCTTAGAGAGAACATCAACAGCTGAGCATCTTAGTGATGCCGGTGCCCCTTTTGCCACTCATCCATTATTGCTTTTGCATTTGTGGTGTCCTCTAATGCCTCCCATGGAACATAATTTGATGGTGGGTTTTCCATCCTTTCTTAGTATATCCCCTCTACCATGTTTGCTTCTCTGAACTTTCTGACCCTTCCTTGCACTGTCTTTCATGGCTGTTCTGGCACTTCTTGTTTTACTTAGTGTGGGCCATGTCTTTCTCCAAGCATCTAAGAATCACTGTAGCACTGTGTTAGTACCATCTCTAGCAGAGCTTCTGGCCAATGTGTAAAATTCCATGTCCATGATCTTGGGAAGGCACTTGTATACTGTCAAACTTTCCCTTATCCAACTTTATGTTCCACTTATTCTTTAAGTCATCATCTGCAGGATTCAAACTCATACATTTTCCCTTGCTCCTGTTGGTATGCACTGACTAGATCCCATGGCTCCTTCATGGGACGCTCTGATTCCTCCATTAGTAGGCCAGGATAGCCCTCGCTGGGTAATCTTATGACTTAACCCTAGTTATTGATCCTGTAGTTATAAAAAGAGGTGGGGATAGACCCTAAGTGGTCATATAATGTCCTACAAGGCAGAAGTCCCTATATCAGTTTCAAACAAAGGAGTTAATATTAGTTTTTAACAGGGAAGAGAGATCCACTTCTCCTGACCCAAAGAGTTATAGGAATCTAGAAAGTCAAGATTATCAAGTGTATATATCCATATGTCATATGTCCTGATATCAGGTCTCAGGTTCCCTCTCCTTCCAAATTAGGGATCTGACTTGATGTAGCATCCTTGTCAGTATTGAAAATCCAACCTTCTCTGGCACTCTGCTCTTCTAATAAGTCCTGCCTATAAAACTTCAGCTTTTTCTTCTTTCTGGCTACAAGAACTCAGAATCTCTTTATGCACAGCTAAGAAGCTCTCTGGGTCCCACAATTACCTTTAAATTGGTAGTTACTTACCCTTGGTCTTTTATTGTTTTTCTTCCATGCATTAATAAATATTCCCAACAATAGTTTTCTTATTCTATACTTCTTAGAATTACTACATTATCTGAATTTCTCAGTTCCCTAATATTGAAGCCCGTAATGCTTCTCTTTTCACTAATATCCCACCTCAGTGTACCCTGGATGGACATTTTAACACTAGCACCATACCACATGCAAGGGACTGTCAATTAATGGGTTCCTCCATGCCAGTCGGCTTGGTTGTTCCAGATCCAAATCACAGTTTTAGAATCTGCTTCCTTGGATTATCTCCAGTACCAACTCTTTGAGGTCATGTTTTCCAGAAAATAGACTCTGAATTGGAGATTTGTGTGCAGGAAGTTTATTGGTAAATGTCTTCTGAATCAACACAGTAGGGGAGTGAGGAAAGTGGGGTTGAGCAGATGGTCCACTTGCAGTAAAATCCATGGATAATTACAAGCAGAACTCTAGACCTAGAATTTCTAGAGCAGTGTTGTCTCAAATAAAGGAAAAGAGACAGGCCTGTGTAACCCTGTTTTGCCCAGTCATTAAATGTGAGTTGCCTTTGGGGACAGGGCATGAACATGTGTAGGGAGGCTCTGTTCATCTAAGGACAAACCTCAGAAAGGGACTCAGCTTATGAACATCAACAGCCAATACTCTTTGTAGTTTAAGAAATGAGTACCTCAGTCTTGAAGTAAGGATGGATATTTGGGAGGTACACCACAACATTCACTAAGCCTAAAACAATCTATTTACTAAGAATAGTCAATCATAAAACACTTTGTGTAATTGTTTTTCCTTAAGAATGGTTGAAAATGAGTTTGATGAAAGGATTATGAGGCTAACCTATGATGTTTATTACACTGAAGGCAATATCAAGAAAGCATATCCCCATAGATAGTATAAGACAGATACGAAATAGACAGACAAAAAGGATTATCTTTATCCATCTCCATCAATTTTCCCATGCATGTGCATGAATCTACATATAAGTGCAAGATTTTATATTGTATGTCTTTGAAGGATTGGTGGGCTTCCTTTCTCTTAATCACTTTTCAAAATAATAAAGAAAGAATAGTATTAACTGTAAGTTTCAGCATGGGGAATAGCATCACAATCTCTTCTAATTAAATTGTCTGTGCTCTTGTCAACCATATTGCTATAAAATGGGACTTATAACAAAACAGTGAGAGTCAGATTAATAAATAAGATAAATGATTAAAATGCATGTTGCATAGTGATGAATCTTATAAAAGGAAAATTAAGTAAGGAAAGGATATAAAGATTGTTGGAATGGTAGAATTATAGGTAATGAGGAGGGTTACTAAAAGAATGTGACCATTTCAATATAGACCTGGAAAAGGTAAGAGAGTAATCATACAGATATCAAGGGAAAGATTGTTCCAGGAAGAGAGAACAGAAAGTGCAACAGGCCCTTAGATTGGTACATGCCTGCTGTATTCAAGGAATAGTACAAGTGGAGAAGTGGAGTGGGGAGAGGTCCAGGGATGTGGGTCCAGGAGAATAGTCAGAGCCAAGTGAATGAGGTAAGAGGAATCACAGTCTTTAAAGTTATAGTGGCTTTTAAGCCATTGTATGACTTTGGGTTTTACTCTGAGTGAGATGGGAAGCCATTTTAAGTAGAAGAGTATATGAGCTGACATGTTTTTAAAGGATCAATCTTATTTCTCTGCTGAGAATAGACTGAGGAAGGCAAAAGCAGAGATGGGGCGACCACTTTGGAGGATTTGTAATAATTCTGGTGAGCCATTATTGTGAAAATAAGATGGAAGCTATGGAATTGTGAAAAGTAATCGGATCTTGGATGTATTCTAAAGATAGAAATGCCAGAATGTTCTGACATAGTGGATGTAGCATATGAGGGGAAAGAGTCAAATATGACTCTAATTTTGGTGGCTGGAAGATTTGGAAGAGTAGTGATACAATTTCTTGGATTGGGAAGAGGCAGGTTTAGGGTTGAGGGAAGGTAAGGAGCTCCATTTTGACCTGTTATTTTGAGATTTCTCTTAAACACCCAGGTGACATTCAGCAGGTGAACATAGGAGCTTGGATTTAGGGGAGAGGTCTAAGATGAAAATATGCTTTTTATGCATTACGATATTGGAAAGTTTGTGGATGCAGATAAAAAAAAACAGAGCTAAATTGGAGCAAGTTGAGAAGTAAGAGAAAAGCTAGGAAAAGTGTTACATCTCAGATGATAGTGAAGAAAATATTTTGAGGAAAAGAGATTATTTTAAAACATAACATATAGAATATTCTTTAAACCATAAAACTTGGCAACCAAACTTGAGGAAGCATATGGTTATAATTCAGTAAGATAATTGCTAATAAGTATTTTCTCAATATATTAGGTGCAAGAAAATAGAGGCTACCCAGTCCTTAGCTGCTAAATTTCAGACAGTTCTATGGAGTCACACTGATAGTTCAGGTTCCCGGAGGAATATGATCATATCATTTAATCAATAATATCCATTTGAAATATGATTGGCATCTGTATTCCTTTCTCAATTTCTATATAGAATTTTCTTATTTATATTGGTCATAAACTGAAGCAATAGTGCAAGGAAATATATAAATTGCAGTTTCCAACATATAGGAAAAGTTTAGAAATACTCAACTTTTGACATCTAGAATAGAGTCTAGATGATGATCTCTTCTACTTAAGCTTTTCTTACATAAGCAAATAGAATGACCTCATTTTGTATTAAACACTTTAGTGTCTCTCAAGCTCCCTGATTAATTTGGGCACTCTTAAAATCTCATTCTTCTAGTTTTTGCTTTCATGTTAAACTGTAATGCTGCTAAGAGCTATTTCAAGTAATCTTCCCTCCCTGGTGATTGATGGTAGATACAACAATTATGATGCCAATGCTGGGGATAATTCTTCACAGATGTTGTCAAATTACAGGTTAAATGGGGGAAAGAGTTTCTTTCTTCCGGCCACCCACTCTTCATTCCCTTGAAATAGGTGCATGGTGCTGTGTATCCTGTGCTGTAGGTATGCCAATTACCCAGCCTGTCGCTCATCTGGTTTAAATGACTTCCATTTGCAATTTCAAAGAATGACAGAATGTTATGTTTAGAGTCCTTTGCAGGTACCCAAAATGCAGTAACTTAACCTTGAATTTTGGCTGGCAAAAGGAAGTCCATTGGGTCTGGCAGAGCCATGCTAACTTTTCCCTTATTTTAAATAACACTTGCCACTAATCATAATAATAATAAAAAAAGAAATGATGTGAAGGCTGTGGTTTGCTTTAAAATAGCATGGGAGAAAGATAGTGTCCTTGAGTTGATAACTTAAAGCCAGATAATAGGTATACTGTGTCTGCATTTCATATGCTTAACTTTTCATAATTTAAAGAAAATATTAAAAATAAAACAGAGATTATGTTCTTTTAATCCTTCAAATACCTTTATATTCTCACAGAGAGGAAGTACGGAAAACCCACAGGAAATTCTTCTCTTGTTTATTTAAAATAATGAAGTCGTATTTTCTTGGCCATTCAGGTTGGACCAATGGATTATGGTATGGCATTGCTTTAGTTTTGCATTTATTTTTCTAAGTGAGTTTGCAAGTCTCAGTGGGGAAAGGGGAGAAGGATTTGGGAAGAGGGACAGAGGACAGAAAAGGAAACTTGGGGGTGATTATTTGAGCTAGTCCCAGAAGATGTCAAGAGCCTGTATTAATGAATGTGGGTTCAGAATGTAAGATTAAAGGACGCTCCTAGATATTTCAAATATTTGCATTATCCATGGTTCTCACTGGAACAGGAATAACGACAGGGAATTTTATGTTCTATGGTATAATTTATTTTAAATATAGTCTTCCTGCTGAAGGTAGAAATATTATAAGTTTAAAAGTTATAGTCTACCTTTGAACTATAGGTAATCAAATGTTCATTTAACATAACCCAGTATGTCTTGGCAAAATTTCATTAAAGGCATTACACCAATAAAATTGTCTACTATTTTTGTAAATCTCTAGAGATAGCATTACCTTTCTTTAAATTACTTGCCAATATCTCAAATCTATAATAACAAGGAACTACTTCCAAGTGTCTAATTGAAATTGTTACCACTGTAATTAATATCATTGACCTTGAATTTTCAAGGTATTTTCATCAATCTTATTTCTTCATTCTTATTATTTTCTTAATGACTTGGATATAATTTTGCTTGTCATAACTCGAATGAGTTAAACTATAAAGCTTTCCAGGAAATAGGCTGGCGAGTGAAGGAAAGGAAGGTGGGAATGGAAGAACCCAGGGATACGGGAACCTATTTAGTGGTCTGACTACTCTCTGATGGGGTGCAAACAGCTCACATTTGACTACCTACAAAAGATATAAATTAAAGCTTTGTCATTACTTATATTCAAGAGAATACAATCATAAAGTGAGTTGTATTGTTGTGAAATGGAATCATGATTCCACCCTGTTTGAGTTAGGACCTAGCTAATGATTAGGTACACAAAGAAAGGAGGACATTTTTTTGGAAGTTACACAGTTCAAAACAGATAAAATTGTGGTTGATCAATTGTAAACATGTCCCCAACATGTCACCTTACCCTGTGCCACATCCTTTGTAACATGATGTTGCAGCTTTTCTCATAGAATCTGGGCTGGACTTGCAACTTGCTTTGGCTATATAATGCATACTTCCACCCTCTTTCTAAGACACTTGCCACAGTGATGTGAGAAAACCTGATCCATCCTGCTGAAGAATGAGAAATTCAGGGAGGAAAGCCAGGACCCAACCAACATTTCAACCAGCCCCTAGAAACAGAGCCAGTGACCAGATAGATGCCTGAGTGAGCCAGCAGACACCAGAATAAATGGCAGCTGAGACCAGTCTACATTATAGACTTGTAGAAACATAAATTAACGTTTTTGTGTCCCTACATTTTAGGATAATTTGGTATATAGCAGCAGATAACTGATATAAAGATGATAAGATCATTGACAGATATGTTTGAGTTCAAGGTGAAGTTCCTTTTCCAGCAGCAATACTATAATACAAATCAGGAAATATATCTGTGGCAGTTTGAAGCTTTTGTGGACCCAGAAAAAACATATCCTTAGGGCTAATCCAATCCTATGCATGTAACCTATTGGAGGTGGGAACTTTTGATTAAACCACTTTAGTTAAGGGCCTTTGATTACATTGTGTGACCAGAGTGGGTCTTAATCCTTTTACTGGAGTCCTTTATAAGCAGAGGATTCAAAAGCCACAGATAGAGGAAAAAGCTGCAGAGACAGAAAGAAACCCAGAAACTTAGAAGGCCAGATGTTTGCAAAGGTTCTTAAGATAATATACTACACCAATGAAGAAAATAAATGCTAATGCAAGGTTCTTGAGGAAAGCTGTGCCCTTTGTCTACCTAATTTTGACTTTAAAATTGAGAAGTAAAACCTATGTATTCTGTTATTCACTCTGAACACCTAGCAACTCTCATAGTGCCTGGCACGTGGTGGTGCTTTTAGATCTACTGACTGACTGACTGAATGAATGAATGAATTAGGAAAGGAGAGGGAAGTTTGACTGCTCATGTACTGAAAAATCATCCTAATCTATTTCAGGTGCATCTTTCAGTGTTCACAGAGTCAAGGAGATTGTGTATACTAGCCAATGTGAAATTGCAAGTGAATGCTCTCATTATCTAAATAAAGGGAGTTGAAAGTTTATTATTAACTATGGGTTCTATGCTCTATACATGTATTATCTTATTTGATTCTTCCAGTAACCAATGGAGTAGTATTAGTTTTATCCCCAAAGTATAGCAATAACCCCCATAATATAACTATAGAAGGAAGCTTTTCTGTAGTCTAGACTTGGGAAACTATCTTAACAACAGTGATTCCAGTTTGTCAGAGAAGAAATTCACTTATGTTGATCAATGCACTATTTTCTTGGTTAGTTCAGCTAAGTCCAACCACTGTCCCAAAGTCAAATTTTTACCCACTGATATATAGTTAGAAATTAAAATGGGTGTTTCGGAGAGCCATCTGAAGGGACGAGAAAAAAATTCTGTATTTGCAATCCAAAATCCTAGATTCTTTCCATAAGTTGTCTAATTCAGTGACTCTCAACATTTTATTTGAGACTTCATAATGTAGGAACATTTATTGATTTATTCAACAAATATTCTTTACCCCCTTTAAACAAGATATCCTTTAAAAACTGGAGATATAGAATTGAAAAAAAGGTCTTGCCTTCAGGGGTGTTATATTCTAGTAGAAGATTCAGATCATACAGAATAACTAAACAAGCAAATACTGTAAATTAAGGTAGGAAAATATGAAGTGTCATACTATGGGGTTGTGCGTTCTTTCATATATAATTTTTAGGGAAGGTGTCACTGATTTTGATATTTGAACAGGAATATGAACTATGTGAAGTAGTAACAAGCAACTGAGAGGAGATAAATGAGACAAGAAATAAGCTATGTAGTCAGCTCATTGCTGAATACCTTATAAATACTTCACTAATGTGTAGTTTTAATTAATTTATACATTATATTTTTGACCTACCATATCAAATATCTCTAACTCTGCACAAAAAATCAAAACTAATGCACATTTAGACATTTACTATTATGCTATACATCTACAAAATGCCACATTTTTTAATAATTACAAAGTTTTAAACATATTAATTAATTACAATTAAGTAAGTTTTATTATTTATCGTCATTTAACATTGAGAAAATAGATTCAGATTGATCGTAAGTTATCTCAGGTTGGAAGGCCTATTACTTAGCTTAATGTATACATTCAACCAAATAAATTTTGTGGAGACAAAGATAATGGATGCAAGCACCTTGTCATTTCGTCGGGGTTGTGGGAGGACCCCAAGTAAACCAAAGAGAAAGACATGGTTCTCCTGAAGCAACAAGGAAGTGTGTTTCAAGCAGAATGAATGTCAGTAAGGGCTTCCTAATGAATGTGAAGGCTGAGTTGACTTTAGAAGAATGCTTGTTGTAGGTGTTCACTAGGTGATGATACAGAAGGAGCATTCTATATAGAAGAATTGGGTGAGACCTGAGGTAATGCCACTCATGGGAACCTGTGTTATCTGGTATTATAGTAGCCATTGTAAGGGAGTGGTAGAAGAGGACAATAGAGAATTATACAGGAATTTTATCTTTTTAAAATTTTTTATTTTTTAAAAAGATGTTTAGATTACATAAATATTACATTAAAAAATATAGGGGATTCCCATGTGCCCTGCTCCCCACACCACCCACATTTACCCATATTAACAGCATCCTTCATTAGTGAGGTGCATTCATTGCAATTGCATTGCCACTAAGCATGGATTATAGTTTACATTGTAGTTTACACTCTCTCCCACACAATTCTGTAGGTTATGGCAAGATACATAATGGCCTATATCTGTCATTTCAGTCTCATTCAGGGCAATTACCAAGTCCCAATAATGTCCCTGTATTACACCTGTTTCCCCTCTCCCTGACCGCAAAACCTCTAGTAGTCACCGCCTCCACATCAATGACATAAGTTTTTCCATTGCTAGAGTCACAATAAGTCTATAGTAGAATACCAGTAAGTACACTCTAGTCCATAGTTCATTCCCCAATCCTGAGGGTGCTGGGATGGTGATGCCCACTCGCATACAACTGATGGATGGGACTCTCTTGCTTGTAGTTGTAGACTCTCTCATTTCCTTGGTATAGTGGTTGTCCATCCTCACCTCCTTGTTAGTTGTCCTGGATGAGTCCAACGAACTGGAAAGTAGGTGTTGCAACTCCATTGAGGCTCAGGGCCCAGCTGGCACATGGGCCCAAAGATTCAAGTCTCTTGGACATATACCTACCAAATTCAGCACCAACTATAGGTTCAAATAAAGGGGACAAAAGAAAAATTTGAATTTGAAGATCATGAAGGGCCCTAAGGATTAAGAAGCTTAGTTTTTACCCTCTGGATAGCTTTCATGATAAAAATCCCAACTTGCAGTCTTAGACTCACCTAATCCATGAGCCATTGCTAATAAAGGCAGGCAGAATATATCAACAGACAGGTTCTGGATTTATTTAAGCTCCTAAACCTGAATATACAACAAAGAAAAAGGATGCAATGATTCCTTGTAGTGGAGGTCAAAAAGCAACCATTACAGGAAGATAAATGATGGATTTCACATATTAGAAAATTTTCTCTGGCAACAATAAAGGTGGTGGATTATGGGACAGAAATGAGCATGAGGTTGAATCTGAAGGTAAAAAGAACACTGTCTGGTCAAAATGTTCTGAGAGTTTGTAGAAAGGAAATCCTGGTAAAGATTATGAGGAAGAATGATATTACAGAAATTTTAAAGGATAAGATCTTTTAAGACTCATTGCCTGCTTGGAGTTGGTGTTTGGAGGGGAATCAGTGATGATCTTGGAATTTAGATATGGCAAATGCTAGAGAGGAAGCTTCCAGGGAAAAATTATGAATTACTCTTAGAAGCCTAGATTGTGTGAGTCAACATAAACCTCTTCACAGATGGTGAGGGATACTTTGGGGAATGCCCAAATTATTTCCCCTTGATAAGCTACAAGGGAGTTGTTTCCAATGTTGAGTATGAAAATGATGCATTAAACATCATAGTCATGGTTGTTTGTTATCATGGGAAAAATACACCAAATGTAAGATATTGGCTATAGTTAGTAATAATGTTTTGACAATGTTCTCTCATAGTTTGTAACAATTGTTTCACAACAGTGTAAGGTGACGGTGATGGAATAATGTAGGGGAGTCCTGTATAATGATATACATGTTTGTTTTGTAAAGCCACAACTTATTGATTAATTTTCAAGATTTGTTCTGCCTATTTTCCCTCTTTTTGGATGAATACTTCAAATTCACCAGTTGATGTGGTAACCATAGTCAAAGTAAACTGTGACAAAGTATAATAGCCTGATACATCCTGAAGTCATTCAACAAAATATTCACCAAGTAAATATTAAAAGATTTTTCTACTGCTTACATTGTATTGTATTAGGCTCCTTGGAAAGTGAAAAATAAGTTCCAGACTTCCAAATAGCTGGCAATGAACTTGAGTTGGGCAGTGATCACCCGCAAATTTCTATATAGGAATTGAGTTGGACAGTCATTTAGTTACCAGGCAAGAATAAGGGTTTTGCATGGAATTACTAGTGTGGCAAACAAAATGCAACTTTGCTTATTTGTGTTTAATTAGATTGTATATTTATATGTAGAGGCACTTCTGGGAAAACTGTTGGTATCTATGAGGACTAAAGTGCTCCCCCAATCATGGCCTATGTGACTCCACCAGAGTCACATAGATTGAATTCTAAAGTGTAGTTCTGATGAAATTAAATTTAAAGTGAAAAGCAAGGGGATATGTTTGATTAAAAAATACCCCTTGAAAACATTGAGTCTGGAAAAAATATATAGTCATTGACTGAAGGAAAGTTTGTGACAGAAGGTTCTGGTAAGTTAAAGCATATGATTGAAAATAATTGCTGTTAAGATAGTTTCAGGAAATTAGCTTGACAAGAACGATAGAACTCCTTTGGTCTGGCACTGTTTGAACAAATATCTTGAATCTGAGCAAGCGAGTTGATCTTTGAATTTCCAAATTTAATACATTTACATTCACAAGAAAGCTTACCTTTTTGTACTTTATATTATCTTCCTTTTGCTCATTCAACATAATTTAGCTCACTCGAAGTAAAGAATAAGTTTTATCTTTTAGCCTGTTATGTGCTAGCTCCTATGTTAGATGCATTGGATTAAAGGAGAATATCACATAATTCATAAGATTGGGGTCTCCCAATCCTAGTTATAGGAATGTGTAAGTGCTTTAAGTAAAGGTATATGAAAGTTATATGTAAGGAGAAAAATGTCAATTATCTCTGGAAAAGAAAAGAAATGCTTTTTAAAAAGTTAAGGTTTTATTTTAATCTTAAAGGGTGAGTAGAACTTCCCTATTTAGAACCAGGAGACTTTTAAGATGGAATAAATACATATGCAAACCCATGGATGTAGGTGAGAATGTGGCCTGTTTAGAAAGGTTCATGTAGTTTAGTAAAATTTAGGTGAAATTCAGGGACTGGCAGAAGAGGAATATGAAAATTTATGAAACAGCCAGTTTGTGATGAGCAATAAATGCCAAGGTACTGATCTGAAGCATGAACAAAAGCAATGCCAGTTGAGATGGAGACATGATTATGAATAGGTTTGGTGAATAAAATGATCATCTAGCATGGACTATGCAGAAGATGGCTGTGAGGGCATATAAAATAGGACTGTCAGAGACTTGTCATCTGTTCATAAACCTTATATCCTTCATACTGGGCATAGTGCTACACTAAATTTCCCAGCTTCCCTTGCAGGGTGTGGTGGCAACATAACTGAGTTCTAGCCAATGGGATATGAGGAACGGTAATGTGTGTCATGTCAAGGCCCAGTCGGTGTGGTCTTCCATGTTGTCTCCCCTTCCAAAGAGAAGACAGAGGCTGTAATGGTAACACTGGAAGCCATATACTGAAATTGCAGGAGCTAAGATGGACAGTGACAATGTCCCTGAAGAATTATTTAGAAAAGAATTTGCCAAATCAGGAACATTCAGTTTGTACTTTACATCAGTGAAAAATAAACTTTGGGTTTGTTTGGGCAGTGAGCAAAACTGTAATCAATATAAGATCTCATCTGAAGAGAGTCTGCCATTGCATTGCAGTTTTTGTTTCTTCAGTACTTATCATAACATCTCTATAGCTATAGACACCTAGAGTATCACATATAGTGTATAGCAGACACATTTTTGTTATGCCTAGCATCAATTTTTATTTTAAAACATCCAGTGAAGATTTTCTATGGCAATCATTTAGAAACCATGACCAAAAATAAATAATGAAAAATTCAAGCTTCTGGCATTCAGTATAACGGGAAGGTAATGCCCCTGTAACTGTAGAGTGATGCGCCAAATTTTTGTTTAGATAAAGTCATTTACTTATTCAAATTTATGTCACAGTTTATACTGCTATCTACAAACAGATATCAATAGTTAAAGAGATTTTATAGCTACTTGACATTTAATATATTATGCAGGTTTAAAAGGCTTGGGAAAATGGATGAACTATCTAAGCTGAATAACTTTCCACTTGTAAAAATGTTTCTTAAGTACAGAGCCCTCAGATTTAATACTTAGTCTTGCTTGTTTAAGCACATGGTAAAATGTAGACAGGTTTTTCATTTGACAGAACAATCCTGATGGAACAATGCAGTCTCCACTGGGCTAAAGCCAAATGACAAAATGACAACCACATCTTAGTAGAGAAGATAATTTAAGGAATACTTCGTTTTAATGCTTCTCTTAAGCAACACTAGTTTGTCTTTTGACATACAGTTCTCCTCCTTACCCATGGCGACTATATTATTTACATGATCTGGGTAAATTCTTAGCCTTGAAATTAAGATGTTTTTGAGCTTGTCCAAGTACCTAAAATATTGCAGAAGCTCGTTCATATTACTTCAAGAATACAATAGCTTGTTTTATTCTGTTAGGGTCTCTATAAGAGTAATTTCAATTTTCCAGTAAGTAGTTTCGATGAAAGCCTACAATCCTGTGGCCAAGCAACCTCCAAGGCAAGGTATGAGCCATTTGATAAAACCACCAAAATCACACCAGCTGTACATCCTCAATTAATACAAATAGAAAATTTCCCAAAAAATGTTTGGTCCTGAGCTGCAAATAAAGTAGTAATTCACAATATACAAGTTTTTTCATTGGGAAGGTTATGAAATTTGTTTGTTGGAGGTAGAGAAGGAAATGTAATTAAAGCCTAAATTCAGACTCACATTTCATCTTAACCAAAAGAATGTGTGTGGTTTGGACACCAGTCACCTAGGCACTTCCTATTTTAAAGCAGTGCACTTTGTCAGCAAATCAAATTATCCAATAGCAAAACTACATCTGGCAAAGCTAATTATGCCAGGTAACCTTAAATAGAAGCTCAAGGGTAGTTAACTGTGTTGCAACAGTGAGCTTTGCTGGTAAGAGTTATCAAAATTTCTCTTTGTAGAACTGCTATTGAAAGAATAAAACAGGAAGAGGTGAAATGAAAACACAAAACTTGTGGGTTTATGCGTGTTTTAATGTGCCGTTTGCATTTGAATGATTTTGAAAGTGCCAACAACAGCACATTTGAAATAAAGCAACTCTGGAGTTCCCATATGTGTGTGTGTGTGTGTGTATGGTATGGACCAGATGCAAAAGCAAAAAAAAAAACTTTATATATATATATATAAGGTTGAGATCATAGATGTTTTAAGGAAGACCTGTTACACATCATTTATATTTAGAAAACTTAGAAGCTTTAAGTTTGGATTGACCTCAGGTACCAGTGTAATCTGAAAATGCACAATGAAATTATTGTTGTCTGTAGGGAAGCTTTAATTTATCATCTTGTCAATGGATTGTGTAAAGAACTGTTTATAATAGAATTTTTAAAAATCGTATTATACTTTTGGAAACCTGATTTAGTCTCCAAATATAAAGAGTGCACAACACACTACACACACACACTCAATCCTGAAATCTGGTGAATTCAGATCTGATAACACCTTTTTCTCTAATGGGCAGGGATATTGCTCGTACATGAGATCCAAGTGGTTCTGCATCTCTATGAGGTTGGGCATCTACCGATTGTCTGAAAGGTTTATTTTACTGCAAACCATGAAACAAAAAGCACACTATTTCCTACAGATAATGATCAGAGCAAATTTGATCATGTGTATGACAGCCAAAACATCTCATTGATTTTGCAACAGTCATAATGTTTCAGGGGGAGGCATGGTGTTTCTTTTCAAAAAAAGACCAAGAAAACCTTCTGGGTGAAATTTTGGCGACACAAGACACATGAGTTCAGAATTTAAAATCTCGCTCAGATATCCAATGTTAGACAGACGTCTTTACTTACAGTTAGTTTAGTGTTATCCCACGGATGAGTGGACATGGGGCATTTGAACTCTTTAACCCTATCTCAAATATTCTGATAAGAGGTTTAATTTATTTAAATATATTTGTTCACTGAAACACAGCCATTTTTTTCAATTTTAAACAAAATTTGGAAACAAGGCTAGAAACAGGGAAATGCAGAGCTTGGGGCTTAAGAATTTCCTACATTTGTGAGTCTACTTCTGAAGAACCTGCATATGATATCCAAGCACATTAGTTTATTCACCCTAAGACTGTCCATTCTGTAACTCAAAACCCTTTGTCAGTTCTGAGAAATGGTTTGTTTCCTTAACCTGATGTTGTTTTAAAGGGCAATACCCAGATGTTTTGGGTTTGTGATAAAGAGAGTTAATGAGTCTGTCTGTCTGTCTAACTGGAGCCCACTTATGAATCTGTACAGCTGCCAGTTGCAGAGTAAAATAAGATGCTCCTGGTGCACCCAGGACTCACAAACATTTCAGAGAAAATAAAAGGTTTTTTCTAAAAAAAATCTTTCCTTTAAACATTTTTCCCTTTCATAGTCCAACAACAAATAGATTCAGGCATATTCTGAGATCACTTAAAATTCTGATTTTTTTCTTCTTCCTTTATAAAACCTTAAAGCAATTGCCTCTGTTGTTGCAAGTTGGGTTTTGCTGTTTTCTTGCTTTAACCTTAAGGTTTACTGTAAGCTGTGTAAACTAAAATTATAGATCTCTTCATTTTCCAAGTTATTTCCTTCTAAGAAATCCCTTCTGTCTTTTTCCTAAGTAAAAAGACTAAAAATGTGTTTGAATAGAAACTGTAAAAATAATGACCTTGGCTGGTGTTTTGACTGAGCATATCCCACATGAACCAAGAGGAAAACTGTACCTAAGGTAAGCTGAAGGTCACCAGTGCCTTCTGAAAGTATTGTCAATAAAACTATTTCATTTTGTCCTTTCTTTCTTCTTTTCCCTAAGTATTGAACATAAGAAAGCATGGTACAAATCTGTTCTGTATCCACCTCTCTGATGAAGTGTGAAACATTGACATTTTGTAGCTCAGGATAGTGTGATTGCTGATTTCTATCTAAAACCCTGAAATGATCTTGTTGATTTAGTTTCTCCTTTAGCTACTTAAGGGAGTTTGTATGTAAATCCCATTTATACTAATGGGACTGTGTGTGTAAATTACTGTACATCAAGGTGAGACTGTACCCCATGGAATTGATGTGTTGTTTAGAAATTACAATGTGTAACACGTTTCTTATCCAGTAGATCATAATAATTTTATAGTGCAATTAACTAATCCCAATTTAGTGACTATATTCGGAAGGTGTTATCTTTTATTCATATCCAACCATACACCTTAGGAAATCATGAACGTCTGTATATTTAACCATTTGAGGACCAGTCTTTAACTATCCTTAGCCAAAGAAAAGGAAACAAAGAGTTTCAGTACTTTTTCTGATTATTTTTTTATTTTGAAATTGCTTGAAATCATTTCCTTTCCTGAAAGAGAGTAGATTTTAGTTATTAATAAGCACTTTTATTCTTAATCTTTAGTGATTTCTAGGACTCATTTGATTTCACTTATTTCTGTTCCATGGGAGCTGGCATGGTCCTTATAGACAATATCTTTAATAGGCAAGTTGCAAGAGGGACACAGGGTTCAGTTTTAATAGAAATACTTTAAGGCTTAACTTTATACTGTTTAATCATAATGGTTTTAATATACTACCATGGAAGCCAACCTTCAGAAAAAAATATTTTTATTTTCTAGCACAAGGTATAAGGTAATTTAATTAAAATTTTCATTTTTCTGACAGCATGCATAATAATGGGTTATAATACTAATCTCACTCCTGTGTATATATAAATAACGTTTGACATCCCGGTGTTATGAAACAAACCAAATCATAACTTTGAACCTAAACTTAAAGGGAAATGAGACTTGGCATCCTGCTTTGGATGATATAGCAATCTAATTTGTACCTTTAATCCATACAACTTAATTTTTAAAAATAATTTATATGCCTACCTCCTTTCAAAAAGAACTCAAGGCCTATTGCATAGAACTGACTTTTTTTCACTATGACTATTCATTTTTTATCATTTTCTTCACCCACATTTCTGAATTTCCTTCTTTGAACCAGGAAAAAAAGTGAACTTAATTTAAAAATTTATGCTGCCAAGAATTCCAATCCAATTTCCTCTTTCCAGAAGCTTGAAACACCTAGAGAGGTATCTGAAAATAGAGGTTTAAAGCCAATTCTAATCATTAAACAGCTTTTTGGAAAGAAACAAAACAGCAGAGATATAAAATAAACAAGGGGAAATGATACCATTTGCAGATTCTACTGCCAAAAGGAACAGTGATCTCCAATCTCATTCGTCAGATGTCCATCTTTTGAATATATTCGGTGAGCTCCTCATCTTACACCATTCATCTCCCTGTTGATTGCATTCCAGCAACGTGGGTCTTCGTTTATTTTCTCAAGCTAGTTACCCTCTTTCCCACCTCAGGACCTTTGCCCAGGCCTTTTCTTCTACCTAGTAACTCCTCCTCTGGCTTGACCTTTTTCAAAATTAAATGCTTTTCCTCTGATGCTTTTCCTGACAACTCACTTTCTCTTGCATCATCCTTTTCTGCAGCCTTCAAAGTACTGGTCACAGCCTGTAATTGATCTTTATTTGTTTACCTGCTTGTTTAATGCCTTTTTCTTTCTCTAAGCTGTAAGCTTTATATGGACACAGTTTATATTCTTGGCCATTCTCTACCCAGAGTCTAGCAGAGTCTCTGGTACATAGTAGATAATTAATAAACATTTCTTGAATTAAAGGATAATTGAGTGTTATGTCATAATCAAAGAAATAAAACCCTTCTTCAAGAAACCCAGATTGGAGTGAGATAAAATATAGGCATATGAAAACTGAAAACAATATTACAATTTTAATAGACAATTGAAAAGAATATTGCTGACTGCCACAGTAAATATTTGAGGAAATGCAGATTCATTGATATCTGGGGCAATCAGGAAAGTCTTAATGGAGCTAAGATTTAATGAAAATCACAGGTTGAATGTAGATAGACCTATAGAGACTATGCCAGGCATAGAACTGGGAAGGGAACATCATTCATTCATCATTCATTCATTCAATAAATTGTGGGGTACCAAACTGCTTTAGAAACTGGAGAATTAGAAGCAAACAAAACACACAAGTCTTTGCCCTCATTGAGCTTATATTCTACTGAGAGAAGACAGCAAAGATCAAACAAGGAAACTTGACTGGATTGTCAGGAGGTGATAAATGTTATGGAAAAAAGAAAGAAGGATAAGGGGGAAGATGCTAAATGCAGAAAGGAGACAACAGTGCTGAGGCAGGAAACAAAAGCAAAGTTCTTACAGAGAACAGTGCATGGCCCAGTTTGACTAGTTATATGATTATTTTTAGGAAGCATGAAGAGTGGTGAAGAACAAGAAGGTTGTAGACAGTCATATCAGGGTTTGAATTCTGCTATATCCCTTATTTGGTCGACCTTTGAAGAATTACTTACTCTTTCTAAGCCTCAGTTTCCTTATCTGTAAAACTGCGGTAAAAATACTCCTTTGTAGAGAGCACTGTGGGTGGCCCACTCATCCTCATAATTTTCTTTTACCAGTTCAGTGTCACTCTCTCCCTGGGGTTCTGAATGCTTTTTCTGCTAAGGGCTTCCAGCTTTTTCAACTTTCATGGTGACTTCATTTTATTGGCCCTGGTTGCCAGATTGCAGCACTATACTGAAAAAATATATATTCTGCAACTGCTTTCTGGATCATTGACCAAAAAAGTTGTGATTGATTTGTTATGTTTGACTTGGACACAGGAGGGAGGAGTTTTAGTATGAAGTTATATGTCTCCACATATGCCAACTACAGACAGGGAGCCTGCTATGAGACTTTTAAAATGATGCAAATTCAAAAATGAGATCTGGAATGGGTTGGAGACAGTTTGCATGGTGAGAGGAGAATGGATGTCAATAACTTTATGAAAGAAGAATCAGCATGCTTTGTAGCTAATTGAATGAGGATATTTAGCAAATGTAGGGAAGGGAGGAGAAACAAGACAAAGGAATTGAGTTAATATGGAGATCTGAAATCTTTTGACTAGGAAAAAATGATTATTGAGAGAAATACATACGTATTTTGACAAAAGATGATACATTTAGTTTTAGGCAAGATGAGATGAACCTAGAGAATGCTCTGGCAGTTGGGCATAGTGGTCAGAGTGGTGAAGAGGCTATAAATGTTATTGGGGATGAATATGAGAATTGGGTATTAATAGGATGGTATTAGGCCATGGATTCAGAAATATGCAACCTAGCTCCTCTGAGGTCACTGAGGTATGTATGGGGATTACTAGTAAAGAAAGCAGAATGACATTTTCTCAGTAACATAATGGAGATTCAAACTTTAAGGCAGAATCTAGGTTGCAACTCCTAATAGGGTTACTTAAACTAACCTATACTTTACCTAAGCTAATACTTACTTAACCTTTTTCATGATCCTATTAGTTTCTCTACATTCACCAAATACACACATTCATTATCTAAAAAGCTAATTAGATCCTGTATCTCTACTAAGTTTCCTTCACAGCCAGCCTTATCAGAGTGTAATACCAAGGAAATCTGCCCAGGTACTACAAAAAAAGGAAGCAGAGGTAAAGAATGTGATATTGAAGTTAGCCTCAATGCCAAAGGAAGAACTCATCTGAATATTCAACATAGAGATAAAATAGAGGGAGTTATGGAGGTCAGCTTACCATTTCATAAGCCTTGAAGAGAGAAAAGATGGCATTTTCATGTCATTCAGATCTTTTGAAAATTCCACCCCTAGAAATGATAGACTAATCCTTTCCTTAGACTTTAGCCTCAATCCCTTTCACTGAGCAAGAGAGAGAGAAAGGAGGAAAATTGAGTTCTCCTAAGGGCAAGAGATATAGGGAATAACCCAGAGGAGATAATAGAAACCTTGAAAGAATGTCAATTATTTGAGGAGAAGCATTTAGAGAGAAGAAAAGGAGTGGCCTGAGAGTTTAGCCTTAATCAATGCATCCAAGTGGGAATGGAAATAAGCCATGAATCAACAAATGAACCAAGATTGGGTGAAGACTGGGGAGGTTACCAGAATCCAGGAAGGCTAGCACTTCAAAAGGTTTATGCCAGCAGTCATATATGATGCAAAGGTGAAGGAGAATGAGGCCTAAGGAATCCTTTGGACCTTTGGATTTGATAGTAAGGAGGTGATGACTGTGTTTTTCTAGGGTAGCATTGACTAAAAAGTATTAAGTAAAGTGTAGCTGGATAATAAACATTGAATAAAGTATATAATACTTATTAAATTATAACTGTATAACTGGTGTTATTTTATTTTATTTTTATTTTTTTTAAGATTTATTTATTTATTTAATTCCCCCCCTCCCCTGGTTGTCTGTTTTTGGTGTCTATTTGCTGCGTCTTGTTTCTTTGTCCACTTCTGTTGTCGTCAGCGGCATAGGAAGTGTGGGCGGCGCCATTCCTGGGCAGGCTGCTCTTTCTTTTCACATTGGGCTTGCCTCACAGGCGCACTCCTTGCGCATGGGGCTCCCCCACGCGGGGGACACCCTTGCGTGGCACGGCACTCCTTGCGCGCATCAGCACTGTGCATGGCCAGCTCCACACAGGTCAAGGAGGCCCGGGGTTTGAACCGCGGACCTCCCATATGGTAGACAGATGCCCTAACCACTGGGCCAAAGTCCATTTCCCAACTGGTGTTATTTTAATGTATAGAACATATGTTGGGGGTGTAGGAGTGTATAAGAGTACTTGATCAAATATTTCAGAGAAACTGAGAAACAGGTTTCCCCCTGAAGGCCTTTTCAGAGCTTTTATTATATTAATGTAGATTTTGGATCTCCCCAGGCCAGAGGACACAGTGGCTACAGAATTCTGTCTTTCCCTAACTTATTTGCAACTGAAACCTGTTTATAGTGAGTGCCTTGTAAGGCCAGAATGCTGAGGAACACACTTTGGAAAATGTTCACTTGGTTTATTTCATGCAGGAATGAGATTATAGGGCATTCAAAGTAACATGGTAAAGAAATGGAGGTTTTTGTGCAAAATTCATTTATGAATCTTGGCTTTTACTTGAAAGAGATAAACTAATTAGGGTGGAAGCCTAAGGAAAGAAAGACTGGGTAAACGTTTCAATAGGAGTCAGTGGAAAGGAAAGAATGGAGAGATATGGTGAGAAAGAGAGAGGTTTGAAAGGTGGAAAGGGTCACAGAGCTAGGTCCCAAGGGAAGTGGAAGTGGAGGTAGGACTGAGAACACAAAGGGGATGGAGAGACCCCTTTCTGCCTCCTCCCCATCAACCCTTGACTTGTACTTACAGGCTGAAGTTCCCTGAAACGAAGCTTGTCAGGACTCTGTGAAACTGCTCTATCCTGGATTGCTATGGGAAACCCACATCTAGGCATTCCATCCAGCATAGAGTGGCAACTAGGCTGAAAACAGGGGCATGGCCTTTTAATTTTTTGTAGTTGCTTTGCATTTTTAACCAATTTCTTGACCGCACAATAATTTTTGTTTCCTCAATAAAAAAATAACAATAGTGGCTTGGAATTCAGAAAAAATGATTCACAGGGAAGAGTTTCAGCCTCTCTATTAGATTACTTTAAGGTCAGCATGAATCAGCCAAACCTGTTCTTAATGTAATGTTAACTAGGATTCTCCACCCTGTTTCTGTTATTTTCTCTTCCATCCAGGTCTCTTTTGCCAAGAAATCTTTCACATCTCCAGCTCCACCATTGATAGGCTAAACTTTCTGGCTAAACCCTCTGGGCAAAAGTACTCTCTCACAACTTCATTTGATTTTGGTTATCCCTGTGCTTTCTGAAGAAAGAACTTTTTAAAGAAAGATGATCACATTGGTCAATTGAGGTGGGTGTTTGAAACCAACAACCTTATTTCACTTGTGCAGAGGGGTTGATGCTTACAGGATGGCTGGAACCCACCTAGCAGCATCTTACAAATACAAATTTTCAGTTACCTCACCATATCCCCCAAAACTTACTACTCAGAGATTCCATAGGTTGGAGTCCAGGAATCTGTGGTTTGAGCTGCCCTTCAGATTATTTCAAATCAGAGTTATAGGCCTGGGGTTAATAAACCACAGTCCATGGGCTAAATCCTGCCTATTTCCTATTGTGGTAAAGCTAGCTGCATTGTTAAATAGTTAAAAACAACAACAACAAAGATGGCTGATTTTTGTGACATTTGAAAATGATATGAAATTCAAACTCCAGTGTCCATAAATAAAAAATTTTAGCACACATGTTGTTCATGGTTGTTTTTAAGTTTCTACAGCAAAATTGAGTAATTGTGGCAGTAGCACAGTGAAAGCCTTAAATATTTATTATCTGGTCCTTTACAGAAAAAGTTGGTCCACTCTAGTGCTAGGGCATAAGCTCCTAGAATCAACTACATGTGTTGGTGACAAATAATAAAAGTTTACTTTCCCTTGGGTCCTCTTCTATTCCTTCAGGTATAATTTTCTACTGATCTTGAAATCCAATGACATTTCCTTTCAGTCAGCAAGGAATGTCCTAACAAAGGGATTTCTCTAACTTAAAGGTAATCATTAGTTACTTGGCTAAAAATGGGAACAGTTGGAGATACCCTTTAGATATATCTTATTGCTGGTTTAGCAAAGTTTTTTGGACTTTGCTATGCAAAAAATGGTCTGTGGGGCTTGATAAAATTGTAGATTCTGAGGCAAACCCTAAAAGATCTGTGTCAGGAACTCAGAGTTGGACACTAGGAATTTGTATTTTAACTGGTGCCCTAGGTGGATCTGATGCTGCTAGTTCTGAAGGACATAATTGTGAGAAATTGTGAGAAATTGTGGTTTAAAGAAAAGTCATAAGAAAAGCCTTATTGGTATGAGAGAAGAAGAGAATGACAGTTTAAATAATCTTCACTGGAAATAATTGAATTCTGTGATCGTTTTCTGTTGCCACTGAATAGAGATATACAGGCTTTGTGACTGAAGCATGTGGTTTTTGATTAGAGACTGAGAGGCAACACACTTTCTTAAGAGAATATGTATATAAAACTTTAGCTGAGTCTACAAACAGGGTGATCCGAAGCAGGTGAGATTTTCAGATCTGATGGGAATGTCTTCCTGTAGGGACAGAGCTGCCTGTGATGTCTCTATCTGCTTTGTTATTTAAAATATGTCTTCATAATTTAGCCACTTTCAACCCTTCACTTCTTAATGCTTTTAAGGCTTCTCTATAAAAGAAAAAATCAGTCTGTTTATTCCTAGCATTACCTGATTTTTACTGAAGTCTATTTAGTGTACCATACCTTGGTCTCCTCCCTGTTATCATTATCAAGTCTCTTCTTTCCATTTTATACCTTATTTCACTAAATTTGGTAGAATGGGGTTTTTTGATATATTTTCTGCCTGAGGCATTTCATATGAAGAGTGAAAATTGCAAATGAAAGAAATATGGACTTTGAAAAGGAAGCATAGCCCTTAAAATACTTATCTTTTCTCACTTCTCTATATTTCTAATTATATTTATATTTCTACAAATATTAGTAATATGGCTCAAACTTTTCAAGATATCTTTTAGTAGAAAGTCTACCATTAAATAAGTTTACGTCCATTAAAGAAATGATGTTTTTACAAGTTTTCCCTTCCTTTCGGGTGACTGATAATTCTGGGTTGCATTCTGCTCTTATTTTGCCATTGAATGAACTCTTTAATAAGCATCACGAAAAGCACACTCATTAATTTAGTTTCATTTTAGCCATATCACACAAGCAATTGCCCAGGGCAAGTGAGTCAATATTTTTGGATCTAGATAAGGATCTTTCACCTCAACTTTGGGAGTTATTTGGTTCAGCAAAGTCCTAAGTGAATAAATAGGTGGTCCCCCACTCTCCAACAACCTTGGGGACAAAGGCATTCCTACACCGTGACGTGAAGGAGGTTCTGCTTCTCCCTTGTCAGTGAGAAGAGCATCTGACACATCCCAAATCACACCTAGAAGACGGACATGTCCTTCTTCTTCCTTTCCTCAAGCTTTCCCGTTAATCCCTCTGCCAGCAATCTGAGGGCGATGACTCATTTCTGAGGAAGCAGCACTCATCTATGGCACGGGGTGGCTATTTATTTATTTATTTACTCATTCTGTGCATAGGCTTTTCCAGATTTGTAACATACACTATCAGCCTCCTGTCTGAGTTCCAGAAATGAGAAGAAAAAAAACACATCATAAATTGAATGCACATGGAGAAGCCCAGTCCCCATCCAAGACCGCACAGGCTCCCCACCCAGCAATCCAAGGCCACACCCTTATGGTTTGCACAGCACCTTTCTTCCAAGGATTCCAGAGAACTGCTCCAGCACAAAGGAATTAGGCTAAGGGAATGATGCATTTGGATTTCCTTCTAGATTAGTAAAAGGAACTACTAGGCCCTCTAGAGTTGAAGGCCACACAAGCAGCCTGTCCATACAGCTAGGAATCACTTCAATTTTTAGTCTCTAGATGTTCTATTTACATTTAGAAAGTACGAATCACTCCTGATTATTTCTACACTTGGGAGGAAAAGTATGAAGATTTTGCCTTTGGAAATATATTTCCTGGCACCCTCTTTCTATTCGATTTCTTCCCATTTGTCACACTCTGTTCCCAAATTTAAAGTGCTGTCATGCTATCTTTCTCCCTGCAACTACCCCGACAGAGCAATCCCATAAACTCACTTGTGCCAACAAGTCCTGACATGTACTGTTCATCCCATGTAAATCCACGTTTTTTATAAAGGATACATCTTAAGGAATGATTGCATGGCCAAAGAAACAACAAATGAAGGAATTTAGTTCATCTGTAGGATAGAATTTTGGGGATATATAGGTCTTTGTGTAACCTACATGGGTGTAACCTACTACTTCCTCTGCCTCAGACTAAGGCCCATGTGGCTCAAAACCAAGCTGCCATGTAGTAAAACTCATGAGTTTGTCAGGGTCAGCCTGTTGAGAGGTGCCACTTCTCACTGCACACACCATCTTCATCCTCAGGTCTTGCTCTAGATTTTTTTGAGCATTAATTTCAAGCCACATGTTTAAGTGGAAACTATATAAACATCTAGAATCTGAGGCATAGTTCAACTCAGTACCTTGCCAAAGCTAAGTTAATAGTGGTCCATTGTATTTATTTCTTAGTCTCTTAGTTAACTTGTGGTGACTGCTGACTGCTTTGTGATTTGTCTCAGTACCTAGACTTGATCCATCAGGCTCTGGCCATCTGAATGGTTACCTGCTCCCATTCCGATGCCTGATTTTGTTGCTTTGTGGTTCTAGAAATGCAGGATCAGGTCTTGGCTTTCCAGTCTGGCATCTTTACCCTTTATTTGCAATTTGTTCCTTTCCATCTTCTAGAATGACTCAACATTAAGGGGAGAGCATCCAGTGTGATCCTGAGACAGAACATCAAATCCCCATTACCTGAAATCAGTGCCCTGAGAATACCAATTCCTTCAGACTCCCTGCCATCTTCCTACCCTGCTTCATTCTGTTTGGTGGAAGAGGCAAGTGCCAAGAAGACAAGCTGATACTATTAAAGATTTACAATGACCTTTGGATTAATGAACCCTAAATATGTAGAAATATTGACTTTTGAAACAGAATCTTAGATATTATGTATTCTTCTTTCCAGCCAAGGATACTGAGACCTCAAAAGGTAAAATTAAATTGATTAATTACAAAATGGAACCAGGAATAGGATATTGTTCTCTTGAGTCTTAAGATAATGCTCTTTCTATTATACTCTCCACTCTGCTCATTTCTAAAAATAACAGTAATATCTTTATAAAGCTTGGGAAGCTCTTTTGATGTGAGCCTCCCAGATTTCTCAGCAGGCCTTACAGATGTTTGGCCAAGCAACTGCAAATGGCTTCTGGATACAAACTTGAGGATTTTACTTGTTTTAGATAAATAAAGCTGAAGCCACCAAATTTAAGACTATCCTAATCCTTCCCACTTCAGTTCAAATTTTGGTCGTATTTGGCATTTTCACTTTATATTATAAGAATAATCACGAACATCTAAATTTTCTATTAATAAAATTCTGTTTGGTATTCCCATACCATATGTAAGTTCTAGTTCAGGTAATTGTGTTTCTTGTTTATTACAGATATGTCTCTACCAAATAAAGCATGAGGGTCCCTACACTTTCAACATCTTCCCTCCTACCTTCCATCATCTCATCACCACCTTCAGGAGAATCGATGCTCATAGTAACGGCACATATTGCATAATACAACAGTCAAGTGCAAAATGTCAGAGAAGGGTTCCTTTTTTTTTCCCATAATAGAGTGTATGTATGGATTGTTCTGAAAGCTGACCAAAACCTTGGAGCTCAGATATTCACATTTTTTTGCAAAAGAAGAGTTCTCATTGTTTCACATCACTGTGCTGGTTAAAACAGGCATAGACCAGAATGCACCCCCTTACTTAGCTGGTAAGTATAGGAAATTTGGCAGAAATTTAAAAGAGAATTGAAAGCAAAAGAGTGTGAGGACTAACACCAGAAACCCAAAAAGTCAGAGCCGCTCTATTTTCTGAGCACTTCAATCACACATTATTTTAGAATCCATCAAATTGGGGCAGTGGCAAACATTTAAATAAAAATAGCAAAACATTCCCTGTCCTCAGGAATATTAGTGTCAATTTACCAGGGCAGAGCATGTGAAAAGATACAAGATTTGCAGACTAGAAAGGATAACTATATCATCATTGTTGAGGTACTCGGCGTAGAAGGGTGAAGTATGATTCATTTGGGTTGCAATATTAAAATGCTTGTGGTATTAAAAAGTCAGAGCTTTCCTTCTGAGGGGAATTGAATAGTTCTGTTGCTTGGAGAACTGAAATTTTGCAAATGCCGCATTATCTTGTCATGGTCAAAAACAATCAGTGATTTATCTGTCCTTTCCTTAGATGCCTGCTTAGGTCTTACTGTTGGCCATTTTCTTCTGTCTGCTAATACCACAGACTTGCTGTTTACCACCCACACAAATGCTGACATGTGGACCACATGTGCACACATACTATTTCTTTTTTTTAAATGTGTTATAGCTAAGTTAGAGTAAGGTTTTTGCCTTGGAATGAAAGCAAGGGTATTTCCTTTCATATAAATATCATTTATCTCCTTCTACCTGTGAATAGTAGAATAAATAAAACATTCCTTTATTTTCTCTCCCACCCCCAACAGGGGTACTGCTGTCTTCTGGTGTGTAAAGTCTGGAGTAAGCATATACCATCATTGCATTCCTTTACCACACTGGTGCTGTTTATCAAATGTTTTTTGTAGGAGCAATTCCAAATACCAAACAAGCACATGGAAGAAACTCTGCTCTTTCTCGCAGGCACACGCCAAGAGGCAAAAAAAAAAAAAAAAAAAAAAAATTGCAATAATCCTAAATCAAGACAAATTAAGAAAAGGAAGTTGAAAGTTCCTTTTAAAATGTATTCTTAAATTGTGAAATTAGGGTGAAAAATAACTGGTTGGATGTCATCCTATCTCTCAAGGGATTTCGTATTTTAAAAAGTCTCTCACTTCAGAGAAAAAGTTTGTCTATTCATGCTAGATTTAAAAATAAAACCAATAACAACAAAGAGAAAATACTCTAAATCACCAACAAGCTTTCCTATTCTTTTAGGTAATACAGATCTTTTACTTAGAATGGAGCATGTATTAAACTTTGTCTACATCTTTGCTAGCTCAGCAAACCTTTGTTCTGAATGCTTTGTGACCATTAGTGGCTTTGATTATAGATTACACCACCATTTGATTTATTTTTTTCTCATGGGCAACATATTTCTTTCATTGAGCAACATTCTGAAACTTGGAAATCTAACCTGTGTTTTAGTCTTAGGAAAGGAACATTCATATGGTAAATCCTCCCCAGTTGGACTTGGTATTCATTCAACTCTTATATGGTTGATTTCAGGCCAGGTTTAATTATGCAATCACCCTCCACTCAAAGAGGATAGTAGAATACAAAAGCACTTTCAGAGCTTGCATGTAATACAGTGCCAGTTTTCTGGAAAAAAAAAAAAAATAGGGAAATAAATGTTAGCATTTAACAATGTAGTAATCTTTAAATGCAAGTCTAGAGGACAATGATATAAATTTATTGTGTAAATTAGAGATCAGTTAGGTCTCAAATCCAGGCAGACCTCCGTGTCTGACTCTGGCAGTCCTCAGAAAAAAAGAAAAATATATATGTATGGTTTTTATCCATTTGTTTACCATGGGAAAAAAGGAAATCAGGCACCTGACCTGAATGTTTTATGATTAGAAAAAATATAAATACACCAAAGCCGTCTTTGAATTCAGTTTTTACTTCCAGAAAATTGTGGTCTCTTTAAACAGTTTCCAGGGAAGTATTTTTTTACACATTCTGAATTGCTTGTCCAGTCATTTTCTTGCATTACATTACTCACATCCCCTGGCTGAAGGAAATTCCCTCTTACCAATGCTGTATCACTGGGATGTATGTTTATTTATGTAACCCCAGTGGTTTTGTTTCTTCTTAGGCTAATTCAATGGCACTGTCTCCTGAATTGAACTCTGTTGTCTCCATTAATATTAACTTCACATTCATAAAAGTAAAATGCACTAAAATCTCCCAAGCCTTTTCTTCATGATCTTTGTAGCTAACCGGCTCTGATGTGATGAAGAGATTTACTAGAGAATCCCCAAACTTCCTGGAAAACTCAACAGTGTAACGTGTTGGCTCAGCGCTGGCAAGACGATGTTTCCCTTGCATAGCTGTGTGCATTTTTCTTACATTAATGATCCAGAACAAAGTTAAATCAGAGATCCTCGGCCCTAGCTAAAAGAAGCTTATTCTCCAAATAAACAAGCAAGGAAGTTGAGCACTGAAGAGAGCCAAGACCCCGCAATTGTCTGGCTCATTTGAATGACCCAGAAAGGTTATGCAGGCTTCTTGTCTTACAAGAGCCTAGAAAGCCCCCTGGGAACAGCTACAGCCTCAACAGTCGTGACATGCTTGCCATAATAGGGTAAAACAGCCCGAGACTTGCCCTCTAGGTGATAATATATTGGGACCTCACATGTTACATGGCCTAAACCAGAAACCTGGAAGTCATAGATTGCAGTATATGGATCTTCCTGTGACATGAGCCCTGTCTCTCTTTCTTGCTAAATGGGGAGGACATTGAGGGAAGGTTGCAGGGTTAACTGCGCACTGGTAGTTAGGTCCACTTTTTCTATGCCCTTAGACAACCAGACAAAAAATGAGCTTATGTTTATAGATACCCAAGCATTGCTTTGGCCTTTAAATATGACTTGAAGGGTAGTGCACCCTTCAATAATGCCAGTAATCCTTTTTTAAAACATTGTGCCCCATATCCAGATGAACTAATGTGACTGCTGGGTTTCCTTCTCTCTGCTCCAAACTTGGAAATAGATTTCTGTCCTAACCGTTTATTTACAATTTTTCTGAATGGTACACTTAATTCGTATGTGAGGAAAAAACTTACATTTGCTAGGGAAAAAATTACAAGTGGCCCTTTCCTGACTCCTGTCTAAGCATTACATTGTTCATGCATTTACGTAAGTTCCTGTGGTCGTAGAACTACAACATTTGCCCAAATACTTAAGTGAGAAAGGTTCATGCTGTTATTCTTCACCAGTTTTCTAAGAACTGCTTTCTTTAAAGGTATCAGTCTTATTTCTTACTTTTCTTGAAATTTGTGATCTCAATACTGAAAGAATCCCTCTGAATCCCTTTTTATTACTCACACATAGTTGATCAACTTAATAGGCTTAGAACTATTTAGTAATTGTCCCATGTTCCATGATTTCATGCAAGGCAGCAGAAAAGCAATTATTGTGGCATTCTTTTTCAAAAAGAGAAAGTTCTCCTCTGATTTGAGAGTTGGGTGGAGCTTAGGGTGTGTCTCTTCTGGTTTCTGGTGGAATTTATTTTTTTGGAGGAAGTCTCTTTGTTAGATGACAAAAGTCTATTAGCATATTGTGAATTTTTTCTGGGCAATCATAAATTCATGTTTCATCTGCTCTAGAATCAGTTAGGAGACAAGTTGGATTTTGAGAACCATTTTGCAAAATTGGCAGTGAAGGTGTTAGGTGATAGGGATTTGGGAGAAGGAGAGAGTTGGTGATTTAGCAGAAAGCAGGTTGCTTGTGCATAGAGACTGCATACCTGCACTTAACAACTGTAACTTCAGGGAATGCCCATTGGACTCCATTAATTTTTCAGCCCATTTCTTACAGAGACTACCTGGGTGGCCAGAGTGAGCAAGGAACAAAAGAATTGGGGGTTAAAAAAATCAATGTGGAAATGTTGGGATTGGGGGTCAAATTTTTCATTTTGCGTTGACAGAGGAAACATGGCTTAGAAATTAGGACATGGACCAGAAACTTTTCCCTTTTATCCCTTTTTCTCTGAGGGAGAGTGTGAACTACAATGTAAACTATGGTCCATGCAGTGTGGCAGTGCTCCAGATGTATTCGCCAAATGCAGTGAATGTGCCTCACTGAAGAAAGGGGATGTTGATGTGGGAGGAGCAGGAGGGAGTGGGAGGTGGGGTATATGGGAACCTCTTAGGTTTTTTAACATAACGTTTTGTGTGATCTATTTATCTAAAATTTAAAAAAAGACAATGAAAAATAAATAAAAGATTTTTTAAAAATAGCCCTTATAAAAATGATGCATCATTTCTCAGATAAATTTAATTTAATATTGTAGAGGAATATATTCAGAAACATTCATAGTCACTTATGTGCATATGAACAAAACTACGACAATAATAAGAAAATGCAAACCGAACACTTTTCTATGCCAAGGTTGAGAACTTCATTAGGAAAGCATATCTTTATCAATCCAAAAGGACATACCTGCCTTACTTAATCACTGCCATTATGGCCTCCTGTTTGATTTTTCCCTCCCCATAGAGATTACACAGTTGTTATCTATCCTATTTCAAGGTCTGGCTTTAAGGAGGCCTTTGGGATAACCCCTGAATCTAAAACTACTTTTTTTTCCAATGCATCCCAATAAGTGAACCTGGATCATGATCTCCCCAAATGCAAGCTGGTTATTCAATTGGAAGCAGGCTATCCTCGGTGCTCTGCTCTGGTTCACTTTTGCCCCTACCTTCTACTGGTCCAGGCCCTTAGACCTCACCTGAAACCTTCCTGTGCCATGGACAGAAGTGACATCCTGTGAAGTTCATCAACTCTCAATTACTTATGAAAATCAGCAAATCAGAAAGCACAGATCATTAAGTATAAAGATATAGATAACTCAAACTCTTCATTGTAGGCATAATCTTTAGTCCCTGAGCCCCATCATTTAATAGAATTGCAATAATTTGAAGGATTTCATGTTTTTTCTGTTTCCCTCATTGTTGCTCTGGCAGAAGTCCTAAAGAATCCTGGAATGGCCAAAATGCATAAATTAGGAATAAAAGAAAAAGAACAGAATCTTTGTCAATCCACCAATGGAGTACTCTGTTGAAGTTTTTTAAAAAAATCACGTATTTATAACTCTGCGAAGAGTACTTTTTTCTCTTGTAATTTAAGTTATTTCTTATCCATGTAAACAAAATCAATTACCTTGTTCAGTTAAAAATAGTGGTATTTCTATCAAAAAGAATTCTCTCCTAAACATATACATATATAAAACATACACACACGCAAACAATCCTATACACACTTCTCTGCCACTTCTATGTTGAACACCCATTACCACAGTTCCACATTTACAGCTACTGCTAAATCTGACCCTCATTCATGAAAGCTCCTGCTGCTTAGCCTTAAGCTATCGGGCTCCTGCCATTTCCCACTGAGCACACTGGGGTGGATTTAGGTGTCCTGCCCTCATTTACAACTGAACAAAAGAAACCCAAGCCAAGAAAGCAGCTGGCACCATAAAAACAGTAAAAGCTCTAGCTGGCGTCTCTGGTTGCCACTGACTAGCCAAATATCCACAGGGAATGGTGCCAATATAGATTTCTGGGACAAAACAACAAAATAGATTTTTGTCAATAAACATTGATTTGACAAGAAGTCAGACAAATCCATCCATACCAAATGACACATACATCCACTGAGTTCCAAACCAATGAGCACATTATGGACGAACTGAAAACTTGCCTAAGCTTGATTCATACATGACACATGCTCTCCAAGGTCTTCATCTGCCAAGTATGGTTATATGTTAGGTGTCAATGTAGCATTCTGATTCTGGTACCAGCTGACAACCTCAACCGTGGATACTGACAAAGCAAACACATACCATCACTCTGGGGGTGGTCTATTTCAAACTTTTTTATCCTAACACAATGAAAAAAATGCATTGGGCAGTGCAGGCTGATACATACACAGCCATTCAACAACCAATGAAATAACATTTCATGGAATAATACTTATTCCTACTGTGTGTGGTGCATTCAATTTTATTCTCTGCTTTTCTATTCCATAGTGCTATATTCCATTTTATATTTTTCTTTTTTTAGCTATGGTTATGACCATTGAAGTTGATTACAATCCTTTATTGGTTCATGACACATAGTTTCAAAAAATGTCTCAGGGTTATGTAAACTTCCAGAATCTACTTGCATTTCCTAATGAGTTTGGGGAGGGAGCTTTCTTTTAGTTTCTTTTCTGGTTGCATACAAACTCATAGCTATTGCTCTAACAGTCCATTTGTGGCTCAGGAATGAACTCTAACAAGGTAATATACATTGATTGGATACCTACTGTGTGTTCGGCCCTAGGACAAGCATTCTAAATATACCAAAAGACCAGCTCAGAAATTGTAACTAGCAACATCGATATATTCCTGGAAAACATGTTCATATTCTTAATACATTCTTCTGTGTATAAATAAATTGAGAATAGGACCTTTTGATGAAGTGACTTCATTTAAAGTGTGGCACGGCTGACTCAGGATGGTCTTAATCCTGTTATGGAGCCCTCGTAGAAGTGGCTACAGAGAGAGAAGCCATGGGAACAGCCGGAGCTGTAAGCCAATGGAATCCAGAAGATGCCGTCATGTACATCGCCATGTGATAGAAAAGTTGTTAAGACGGCTCCTTGCATGGTATAGTTTTTTAGCATTTGGGAAACTAAAGCTAACATCTATTACATCTAAATTATTTAAACATATTTACAGAATGAAATTCAATTAAGCAAAAGCTCTTTAGGGATTAATTATCTAAGGTCCACCTCCTTGGGGAATATAAGAAGGTATTGGTGAGTAAGGTAGAAACTACACAAAGTCCTTACTTTTTCTTTTCCTTACTCTGGAATGAAGATTTCATTAAAAATTTCCCTGAATTTAGGGATGTTGGTGATGGTTAGGGTGGAAGGGCATCTGTTTTGCAATTAAGAAGGGACAAGCAGATCTCTGGGAACCAGCAGTCTCCCATTCTCCATTTGTGTAGTTATCAAGTAACCTCTTCCTCCTGCTCCAGAAATAAATATTTGAACCTGACCCAGTTGAATAGGGTTTGCCAGTGTTCTGGCCACCAGAACGTGCTCAGGATTTGGCACACATCCAAAACCAGCCAATGGGAGTCATTGCTGAGGATAAAGCTTAAACTCTCTTGGGAAAAAAGTCACACTTGTACAAACTTTTTATTTGCTAGTTTTTTTACCTGTGATACAACATAAGCTTTGAACAACGAGTGGCCAGGGTTAAGCATACATTCAAATGAAGCCTGTACAGTAAAAAGCAGAAAAACAGATTTTTCAAGGTCATTAGTTTAGACCCTGGATCTGATTGTACTTGACACTGAAAGCACTTTTATGGCCATCCAGTTTAGAAGAGCCAATTTCATTTTTTTAAATATTAAGCCAATTTGAGCTGAGCTTCTCATAGGAGCAACAGATAAAAGGCCTGGCCAACACTGCATACTGTGTGCAAACTTTTTCCAAAGATCTAGTTCCTATACTTTCTTGCATTCCTTCAGTAATTAAGGCTCTCTCATAAATGACTGTGTGATTCTAGCGAGTCACTTAACTCTCTGCTTTCCAGTATTATATGTGTTAAATAAAGGTGTTGCTGTTTTTATTGTACTGCCAATTCACTCATTTGGCTAGAGCTGGGATCAGTAAATAGTTATTCTTATATTTAACCCAAGTGCAGATTCATAACCTTCCCTCTTCTCTAGCCACTGATTGTACCTCCTTTTCTGATTCTTCATTTCATAAGTGACTAGTGACCACTTTGAACAAGCCTGAAAATAACGGCCTCAGTGATTCAGTAGAATCCTTTCCCATTGCTAACTAAAAGCTAAGTGTTTCTTATAATGCTAATAATAGACTTCTACAGGCATTTTCAGTCCCCCAAGAGACTGCACTATAGTTTTCTTAAGGTAGTCTTTCAATATCAATACAGAAGTTTCCATTGGATATATTTTACATACAAGGAGACCAAATTAAAGTATATGCAATTATTTCCCTGAAATTAAAATCTTAGGGGTTTCTATTCAATACTGCCTTCAAGGCAGTATTGGGGGGCGGGGGTGGTACCTGGAGAAATAAAAACATACAATAAAAAGATATTATTTTAGCCAAAGTTATGGATAGGGAAAGAATCAGTGAAACTTAAAGAACTTGGTATATAGTCACAACTCTTGGGCCAAGTTTATGACTTAGGCACATATTTAATATAAGAATAAGCAGGCTGAAAGTGTTCTCTATAGAATAATGAATCAGGTAATCACATATACATTCATCCCTTCACGCATTGTATCATTCATTCCAGCAACAGCAGACACTATGTTCTTGAGCAGTTTTGCCTTTTTTCTGATCAGTCTACACATTGGCTGTTTTTCAGCATTCTCCCTTCAGCAGTCAGAGGAGCGAGGACCTCCCACGTCTAAGATGGACAGACCTTTAGCTCATCTGTCAAAACCACCTGCTTGTTCACCGAATGTGTAGTCACCAGAGAAAATGCCCTTCTGTTATTTCCCATCTTTTTTTCCTCCCAAAAATTAGGAACAGAGCTTCTCTTTTTCACCCACAAGCAAACTTATGAGCAACAGGGTGGATTTTCAAAGCTAAAGAAGAGAAAGCATAAAACTATATGTGTTGGCCTGGCAATGCAGCTCAGGGTGATATACACAGTTTCAGAAAGCCTAAAACTATCTTGCTCTTTCTACTTTATTCTGCAACATTCCATATTTACAAATAAACATATCTGCTTTCTCAGCATATTTTAAAATTAAATAGATAATCAGAAAAGATAGAGATAGGTGGGATGCATATTCTTTTCATAATTTAGACCACAAAAACCTATGTCTTAATGCCCAATATTTTTAACCATCAAAGCATGTTATAAGAGCTAAATGTTTAAAATAAGAATTACTTGATCTGTTCTTGGGAAAAATGCTTTATTCCCCCTAATTCATTACTTTTATTCATTCATTATTTAGTGCACAGCTATTTCTAAAGCAGTACAATGTGCAAAAATATTTTGTAAAGTCTTCATTATTCATAAAAGACCAAATAACTATTGTAAAAAAGAAGAGAAATTATACTGTCCATTAAAAAGTATTTTCAAAGCTGACAGTAAACCAAATAATACTTCATTGTTTACCATCATGTATTTTTCTGGTTTGTCTGTGTATTAGATCTAGATCTGTCTTTAACTGACTTCTTGGGGGAAGTTGCTTAAATTTCTAACCTTCCATTTCCACATCTGTAAATAGATAACATTAAACTAATTGCAATTTAGGTTACACTCATTATATAATGCCAATGGTCTATCCTTTACGATTTTTATTCCCATTCAGAGTACTAGAGTTCCTTGAAGCCTGTGACTGAACTTGATTTTCCTATATCCTCAAAACAATCATAGCAAGAGGCACTCACTCAGTACTGAATTGAATTGAAATGGTTTATCTTAAGTCATTTGCAATTCTGAAAAGTGAGTTTGAGTTAAATATAGGAGACTATGATAAATTCTCTTTTCTGTGGCTGGTTATTCAAACCAATTTGAACTACACTGCTAGGATACTGTCTGTGTTCAAGGCAGCAAGAAGAGTTGAGTCAAAGGAAAATCGTAAAAGGTAAAGTACCATGCCCATTTTGAGGAACCCACAACCCTCACTCTCCCTCTCTCTCATTAGGACATTTTCTTAAAACATCTTTCATACAGTAAGATGGTTTTCAGTCATTCGACTACCTCTCCTCATTACATTTGTGTTTGAAGCCTACTGCTGGCTATTGAAAGCCCTGTCCTATAAAACAGCTTTAGGTATGAGAGAATGGTCAAAAGGAGGGCTGGGGGATGTTTGGGAAGGATAGTTAAGAAGGCAAAGAAGGTCTTCCTGACTTCTTGAACTCATAGCAAGTGCAATATTGATTCTGTAGGCAGCCTGGATATCCAAATTCAAGAGATTTGAACAAAAATAAAGACCTTCCTACATCCACCCCAACCTCTTGCTGATTAGCTTTGATTCTTGCTTGGCTCTGCAAGTGCAGATTCATTGGAGAAGAAAGAGAGTCTGCTTTATTCTTTCCATTTTGGCTAGAGATCCATTTGCGCCAGTATGTCAGAAATTTCTGTATGTTCTAAATCAGACCCTGGTGATTTTGGTGTCTAAGAAGTTTATTTTATGTGGCTATCCCAGAATTAATTACCTCTGAACCACATTTATCAAGAATGTGAGTGTCTCAAGTATAGGTTGTGAGCAGATTACAAACTAGAAGACCATAGTCCTAGCTCTCAGAAAGCTGACAGTTTAATTATCCCTCAGGTATCATGATGACCAGAAGACTTCCCAGGAATTGAGGTACCTCAACGGGCATTTTTGTTTTTTAAATTAGCATTCTATTTCAAAGGGAAATATTGTCTGTGGGGAAGACACAGCTGTGGGGAAAGGCTGCAAAAAATCTACCTGCATTACAGAAGAAAAAGCCTTGAAATTCTGCAAGGAGAACAGCTGGTTCCATTCCTTTCAAAGAATATGAGAGCCAAGAGACCCATCAAGGATGCTGATAGTGTGGAGTCAATTGGCAATGAGTAAATCTTCAAAGTGAATAGTTTGGGCTAATATCTTTTTATTTTACTCATGTCCCAAATAAAGACATTTTATATTACTGATTGACATGTCCTCATCTCCTCCAGACCTCTTGGCATAATAAAGATTGGTCTTCCCAAAGATGAGAGACTTTATTCATTTCTGATCTTGAGAAGAGGAGGAGCAATCTCTACCTGGGTGTGTACGTGCATCTTCTAAAGATTCTCTAAGCATTCATTAAGAAATCGCCCACAGGCAAGCATGTGATATACTTTGGACTCTTCAGGTTTATACCTTTTGCTTTATTGGCCAAATGTATTCCTCTTTTGCCATGTCAAAAATGTTTCTCTCTTTCTCTCCTCTTAGTTTTCTTAACGCACTCCACTGGGGTCTATGACAAGGAATACTGATCATGGTGAGGGTCTCCGTATTTTTGTATGAAATAATCTTTCAGCCAGATGTTAGAAACCCAACAATTATTTCATATTATATTGGAATTGACCATTCCTTTCTCCAAATACATGTATGAGATCAAAATGATATTTCAGAAAAAATTGAGAACAATGAAAAACATTTATTAAAATGTCTGAACTTTGTACCCAGATTAAATTAGCTGTTTGATTCTCTCTCACTAGCTGTCTGTCTATCTTTCTATTTATCAAGATGATTGCTAGGTACTTTGGAAAGAAAATCAGGAAACTTCAGAAAGCATATTGTAATCAGATACCACCAACACACTGGGGTCCATATGTAAATAAAATTAGTCTGGTTCACTAAACAATTGTTCTTTCCTTGTCTCATTCATTCCACTATTTGTGGGTGTTACAAAAGTGTCTAATAAAAAAAGAATTGAGGAAAACATGAAGGGAATTTAAGAAAAATTTAAAGCAAAAAAATTACCAAAATGCATACAATTTACAAAAATATCCAAAGTGGTGACATTGGCAACATATTTTCATAATTCCCTGTAGGTTGAATTCTTTGAGGAAGAAAGCATTTGAGGAGAAGAAAAACAAGAGTTTGTCTGGAAATTTATACCACACCAACACTTCTATCTCTTTGGTTAAATTTTCTTTGTGGAATATGGAATCACTGATAATCTGTCCAAAGTCATAAATTGGTATATAGAATGATTAGGATTATAATTGGGTCTTATTCTATTTCAATGTAATTTTACTCAAATGTTTAAAAAATATATCTCATTATCAAAACATGGGGAACAGTACTTTTGAAGTTATTTCTTTCTCTAAAGGTTTTTTCTTTTTTTCATTTGGCCATCTTCAATACAGAAAATGGAAAATACATAGATAGTAGTTTAATTTGGTATTTCATAATAAATGAAAATATTTACTGAGTTTACTCTATATGCCAAGTACTCTTTTAAGTGGTGAGGATATGGCAATAAACAAAACAAAATTCATGAAGTTTACATAAAATAATGTCAGAAACACAGAAGGATAAAACCACGTAAGACAAAATAGGGAGTTTGACTTTTGCTCTCAGTGACAAAGAAGCTATTGGAGGATTGTAAGACAATGAATAAAACCATGATCATTCTGGCTGCCATGTTGAGACTAGGCTATAGTAAGGCAAAGTTTGCATCAGAGAGAACAATTAGAAAATCTTTGCAAATATACAGGTAATTGATGATGATGGCTTAGACCAGGAAAATGGAAATGGATATAAAGAGAAAGGGTTAGACATTGAATATTTGAAGCTTAAGCTATTGGGACTTGCTGGTAGATGGGAGTTAGATGAGATAAAGGATTAAAGAAGAGAACAAGAATTTCAGCCTGATAAACTGAAAGAATTGAGTTACCGTTTATTGAGATGAGACCCACTATATGAAAAGCAGATTTGGGGTAGTGAACAGAAACTGAGAGTCTGATTTTATATATGTTAGATTTGAGATGCCTCATCAACACCCAAAAGCATATTGTAGGTACAGAATTGTGTACATAAGAATGGAGTTGATGGTGGATATAATTTGTGGAATTGTCGCCATATAAAAAGTATTTAAAGCCATAAGAAAAGATAAAAGCATCTGAATAAAGTGGGTAAATGAGGATTTAAAAAAGGTCTAAAACTTGAGTTTTGAAGTCCTCCAATAATAATTATATAATGGGTTTGGGTAGATGAAAATGGACTAGCTAAGGAGGCTGCAAAGTTATAGACAGTGAGGGAGGATGACTGCGGTGAGTAATGCCCTGTAAACCAAGAGTTGAGAAAATTTTAAGATTGAGAAAGTGACCAGCTTTGTGCCAAAATACTGCTAACTGTTCAGTTAAGATGAGAATGGAGAATTGACCATCGGATTTAGTAATATGGGAGACTGAAGGTAATTGTTTGTTTGCATGAATATTATCCAACATACATTTATCCCTTATCTTTATCTTACTCATAAGTTTCCCTCATTTAGAAATAATATACATAATCAACTGAAATGAAAGTTTGTATTTCCTCATTATGTCACTTCTTCAAATGTATATTAAGTTTTCTGAGAGACCATTTAATTTCTACGATCATAGTATTAAAATTTAACTTCTAAGGTTATATATAATATTGTGGCAGACTGTATTATTTTGATAAATAGTTGCTGTCCATTCCAGTGGATGGATTATACTTTCTTGCCCCATTAATGACTTGTCTGACCATGTGACCAGCTTTGGTCAATGAAATGTGAATAGAACTGACTTGGGCAAACCCTAGAGACAGCTATTATTTCACCATGCTCTTTTTTCCCTCTGGCACTCTAGCAGCAATGTTCCAGATAGAAGCTGTGTTGTCAGCCTTAGCTGTTGAATGTTGAATAAAGGAAACAGAGGACCAGGCAACCTGTGATGGACACGTATCATGTGTGTAAGACATATATACATATGTATGGAGAAGTACAACTCCTCAGTTACTGTTGCATAATCAAGTTTGCACAAAGTGATGTAAACATTTTGACCAATGTTAATCGAAGGTATTTTTGGTAAAAAACGTTTGGGTGGGTAGGCAAGAAGAGGGCAAGGTGGAAACAGTTTTAGGGAATTTGGGACCTGAAATGTCTGACCCCACACAATATGGCTCTCCGTGGTTTTTCTGCCTCGGATTCTACTTTCACACTTGCTCATTCTGCTCCAGCCCTCTGGCTTCCTTGCCATTGCTAGAACTTCATAAGTTTGCTCCCATTTTGCACGGGTAAGCCACTAACTGGAAGACTTTTCTCCCAGATAGCTTTATCATTCTCCTCATAGCGCACTTAAGTTTGGCTAAAATGTCACGTTCTCGATGATTCTTACCATGATCACACTATTTACAGTTTCAAACCTCCCCACCACATATTGCCATTATTGCCCTTCTTACTCTACTCAATATTTCCGTAAAACATTACTTTAGCACACTAATACTTTAATTTTTATGTTTTATTTATTATTCCTTTACTGTCTCCCTCCACTATGTAAGCTCCATTAGGGCAGAAGTGTTTAGCCATTTTGTTTCCTAATGTATCCCAAGCACTTAGAACAGTGTCTGACACAAAGTAGATGCTTGATAAATATTTGTTTTAAAAATGATTTTTTATTTCTCTCATCAGTAGAGTTAGGGATAAAAGAAAATGGAGCTGGGAAACAGGTAAAACACATTGCACTTTGTTTTCTTTGTCCCAACCAAGCATTGGTTTCTTAAAGCATATCTGTACTATGGTTTATCATTTTAATAAAAGGAAGTGAAAAATTAAACAATAAAGAAAATATGTTTTTGGGATGGCTTAGAATCCCAGACTTGTGTTGCTGTCCAAATCTTCTTAAGTGACTTATTTTTGCATATGACAATGTTCACACCACTTCACTAAATGATAAGAATGGATTCCTTTAATAAAATTCTTAAGCTGAATATTTTAATCATGGTTGCACAGATAATTTATTTACTCAGTCTTCACTCTACAAAGGGAAAGTTAAGAAGCTTCAAATCTGAACTTCTTACTCAAATTTTGTAAAAGGGTTTAAGATAAAGTTAGAAATAATTACTTCAAAACTATGAACTCTGTATAGAAAATAAATTTTTATTAAATTAGAAAATAAATAGCTTTAAGAGCCACATCTTGGCCATTTTTCATTTTTTTTCTTTTGGTCTGATCATTATTGAGCATCTAAAAGGGAGTACTGAGGATAGAGTCTCTGTATGAAACCCTGCTAGTTGCATACATCACAAGACTTTCTTCTTTGTTGGCAAAACCCATATTTTTTTAAAGGGGAAAATATGCCCAGTCCAAAATACTCATCATCCCAAAATGTCTTGTAGCTAGGGGTGGTCATGTGATGCAATTATGGCATTTAGACGTAAGTGGAGGTCTCCTAGATATTTCAGAGAATTTGATCCCAACATTAGCTTCTTCCTTCCATTCCCTTCCCTTCTTGACAAGTGTGAGGATGTGACATCTGGAAATGAAGAAGCCATCTTTTTACCACTAAACAATCAGATGAGGATAGAGGCCAACAGAATGGGGAAATATGTCCAAATATGGTATCACTGAGTTGCACTAATAGCTCTGCACTACCTATCTCTGTACTTCTGGTTTTATGAGAAAAGTAAACCCCTTACTTGTTTCAGGCATTGCTTCTTGGATTTTTGACTGATGCAGACCCTATCCTCAAAGATGTCACAATGCAGTGAATAAACCATGAAGGTAAATTCTAAATTATACTTCCAGCTATTAGGATCGTCAAACGAGGTCAGCGAAAACAAGGGACCACACAGAAGATGGAATGAACAATGCTACCTTGCAAGCACAAAAATGGGTTTATATTTAATTTAACCTTTATTTAAGCCAAGTCTTAGAGTATGAGTAGTCACTAACCTAAAGACAGAAGAATGGATTTTTTTTTTTAAGGAGAAACACCATAACTCAAAATGAAGGAATTGTTAAACAGCATGGCATGTTACATAAATTATTCTGCTGTGGTTAGGTTACCGTGGAAGTAGATCATTATTAAGAATTCAGGCAGAAAGTCGAACAAAAAAAAAGAAAATGAAGGGTCATTTGGCTTATGTTATGGAGGTTGGGAAGCAGTAGGAAATCACTAGAGGGTTTTAAGCAGAGACTGACATTATCAATTTGTGTTTTAGATAGAACTGGCAGCAATGTAGAGTATGACACATAAGTGCTATCTCCCTTTCCTCCGCATCAACCAAAGAGATATTGAATAAAATCCAAATATGTGGAAACTAAGGGATAAATACTGTCATCAAGTATATGAAACATTTATGAGAAGGATGTTCAGCAATTTGGAGTGTCTGTGACAGACCAAACACAAGGGAACACACTCAACTAAAAGCAGTGAGAGTTGAGTAGGACCTTTTAGCAAGAGCATCTCAAATGAGGCTGTCCTGGAAAGGGCTACTGCCAGAATGGGCTGCAATTGGACAACTGGAAAATTTCCCTCCTTAAGTAGCTGGGGAAAGCAAAAAGGAGCAATGATTTCTGGAGGACTTTAGATAGTCATTTCTAATAACAAAGGATGCCATAAACTATGCTCTGAATGTACTTTAGCTTCATTGTGTTATGATCCTTAAAGTCTAGCAGTGGATTACCCCATTGTCTCCTAAACAACCCTCAACTACTAAGAACACAGGCAAATAAAATGCCTATCACCAACATTTGTAACTATTTCCTAATATCTCCAGGAAATAGCTATTTACACTCACAAATTTACATCGGCATTACCATCCATGAGGTTTCTCACAATAACCTGAGATGCACTTTTTCCTACATGATGTGTTTCTATTTTACTTGGGGAGAAAAAAAGATTGCTCCAAAATAATTGGTAAATGTGGTAACAAAAACCGAAAACATTTTTTTAACTGCAGAATCCCTCAGAGGCTTTAATAGGATAATATTGCTCATTATGAATCTCCAATAGAGTCATCTAAGATTTTATAAAAGATGATGAGGAAATATGCTCTTATCCACGTTTATTTGACCATGGAATTCCATCATTGTAAATGCAGCTCTTAGTTATTTTGAAAAAATATACTATGTATCAAAAGACTGCATTTCTAGCTTTGAAATATATTTGACAGAAGAAACAGATTCTTCAGAAACAAAGGAGAAATGTCACGTGTTGGGTAGTTATATTCTATACTTTTTACAGTTAAATACCAAGATATGTTGTAGTATGTTATCCCATGAGGAAACTGAGTCTTAGGGAGATTTTTTTTTTTCATTGTCTCATCTGAAGTAAGCAAATACTAAATTGGTTTTACCAGTGGGATTATCATATAATTTGTCTTCTGAGATCTTTTTGTTAGAAAGGTGGAGTACTAAAGCTATGAAATTATATAATTTCTAGAATATGAATTTATTAACGAATAAATTGGTTTTAATATCTGTAGTATTATAAAGTGGTTCCATTTATAATTATTTAGGAAATAATATTTCCAACTGCCAAACCAAATAGTATGGTGAGAGTATAAAATGGACAAGCTGGAACATATAGTCATCCCAATTCAAGGCCTTCGACAAATGAGTTTAGCCTTTCCAGCTTTACCTTCCATTTTTCTATAAAAAAATATTTATACACCAAACTAGATACCTTGGACTCCCCTTTGAGACTTCTGGCCTCCTCAGGTTTACTAATGTCATCCTTTCTGCCTGAAATGTTTTTATCAAACAAAAAGTCCTCCAATTCCTGATGCAGAATGCAGATGCTATCTTCCTGACTTCTTTCCCTTTCTCATATCCTGCTAGCAATGATCCTTCCTTCTGAAATTCTCTGACACTTATTTAAACCACTAACATGGCTCTTATCCTGTTGGCATTCTATTGCAGCTATTTATGTGGTATCTTCTATATTAAATCAAGAACTGTTTGAGAGTAGGCATGTTTTAAGCACTTGATGTATCAAGACAGTTTTATATCCCATATGGTATCTTGCATTCTAGGTGCTAGATAAATATTTAATTTATGAATGAGTGAGTGGATGAATGAATGAATGCATTCAGGACTTTGAATGAATATTAGACTTGAGTTATACTGCATTATTGATTTCTATCACTTCCAATCTTTACATGTTAGTGCAGGGCTGAAAGAATTGGCAAAATTTAGAAAAGGGTAAAAAAATAAAGATGAACTAAATAACAGACATATGAGACTGAGTGTTGAAATATTTGTATGACACTAAACATTCATAACAGATTTAAAAACCTAATCCACTCTTTGGATGTTGACATAAGGCAAAGTGGCTATCATAAAAAATATATTTGTTTTCAGCTTTTTGTTTGTTCCTTTGTTTGTCTTTGAATTGTTGCTCTTAAATGGACTAAATCTAAAAACCTGCAGCAACATTCAAAACATGAGCAGTTAGAGGATATAGCTTATTGGTTTTCATTTACGCATTCTTTCAACACATATATTTTAAGAAAGCTTTATGCATACATGGAGCTTTTAAACAAGTGATGAAGATAGACGTTAATCTAATGACCACCAAAATAAATGTAAAATTGATAGTGTTTAAAATCAGCAATGTTTGGCAAAATGAGGGCACATAATAACATATGTGATCTGGTAAGGAAAGACAAGTAAGGTTTTCCTCAAGAAATTATGAGTATTGAAGATATGAGGAAATAGAAAGAGTTAACTGAGCAGTAATTTGAAGAATAGAATATTCCATCTAGAGGGAACAGCATGTGCTCTGTGGTGGGTGGGAGCATGGGGAGTTTAAGAAATTGATGAAAGTGAAATGAGGTGATGGAGGCGGATGGGGCCTGACTAAGAAGGCCTTTGGGGCCATATTAATTATTTGGGCCTCTAGAAACAGGAAAAGTCTTTCAAGCATTTAAAAGGGCAGAGTTAGAGTAGTGTTTCCAAAAGATTACACCCTCTGAAGGGTGATTATGTGTCATCCCCCTGTTTTATATGGGACCTTGAATATAACAAGAACTTTATGTATGCATGTGAGAATAAAGAAATACAAATTATTTACAAAGTTTGTTGTAGAAGTGAGTAACTTTTTTTTTCTTTTCTCTCTCTAGCTATATAAGCCCAGTGGCTTTCAGAAGTATGAGGGAAATATCTGCCATTTTTAAGTTTCTTAAATCATGCATTGTGGTATATTAGGAAACATATAATAGGCATTTTTGATCTTGACTTCCATTCAAAAGATGTAGTTTTCCAGATAAACACTCAGTAAGTTGCTCCCAACCAGTTCCCTAACAGAATTTTTCAGTTTGAGTATTTAGAGGATCACCTTCACTTGTATGTCTTTACTGTAAGCCAGCAAGTATTATAGGTGCTGAGAATATAGCAGGCAGGGGATGTAACAATTTCCCTGCCTTATGGAGCTTTCTTTAAATATGGGAGAGATAGCCTTTTAAAAACAACATAATAACATAATAACAAAATATAATATTATAACATAATATAATAACGTATTATATAATATAATATAATAACATAATAACAATAACAAAAAAACATGATTTCTGAGAGTGAAAACCTTACAAAGAGGAAAAAAAATATGGTAAGGGTAGAGAATTATTGATGATTTGGGGGATGGTTTCATCAATTGGTCAATGAAAACATTGGTCAATCTATTATTTGGCCATGACCATTTGGCCAATGGCCATAACGAAATACTAGAGTGATGTTTGGAAATGCCTTCTTCCAATGTCTTTGTTAAAGAGCATAGCTATAGACTTGAACTTCAACAGTTTAATGCATTTTGTTTTGATTTGGTTTGAGTTTTCACGTCAGCTATGCAGAATATGTCAGAAGTCCTAAATCCTCTAACATATAGCCAAATAACATTAAAACTCCTCACTAGAAATTTGGCCCTTTTTCAAGATGAGGAGCATAGTTTTTTAAAAAGTGACATTTAAGTTAGGTTATCAAGTTGACCTGTCAGCCCTTGACAGTGAGCTTTCGGGGTCATTTGGTAGTCTCCTTATCCTGCAGTCTTCTGAAGGAGTTATACTGCCATTGAATGAACTTCACAGTCAGGATGGATTAACCAGATCAGAGGAAGTAAGGTCTATTGTGAAAGTCAACCAAAACAAACTTTTCTCAGAAAGGGAGAGAGAAAGAGGTAAGAAGAGAGGGAAAGAGGGAAAGAAGAAAGAAAGAGAAAATGGGGGAGATGGGGGTATAAAACAAGGAAAAAATTAGAGAATGAAGTAGAGAGAAAAAGAGAGAGCAAATAGTACAACATGAGTGGTCAGGATCCTAGAAGGTAAGTACCAGCTGCTTCAGGCTACTGCCCGTGTTGGGCAGGGGCTTCCTTTTCCACAAGGTTGCTCAGTTTTCATACCTTGTTCTTTCTACTTCTATCACCATATGCCATTCAAAGTGGAAAAATGAAAAATTTCTTTTTTTAAAAAAATTATTTGGAACTCTAACTGGTGACTTTTACCAACAAAGATACTTAGGAGCAGATGAAATCCCAATGTTCTTCACAGAATATGCATTCAAACCACATTCTTGAGAGATTGGCTAAATTGAAAAGAGCAGCCATAATTAGGAAGCATATTCACCTCCAGACCTACAGCATACTTGGAGACAGAACATCAATTACAGGACAAAGGTGGGAATGGTTGAGATTTTACATAAAATTTCACATTGATTCCTCTCTCTTTCTTATTGAAAGTGCTTTACAATGTATTTTGACAAACAATGAATTATCTCTTCTCTCTTTGGAAGCATTATTTATTCCATTTTAACAGAGTCATTCCTTAGCTATTTGACCTTAAGCAAGTTAGTTGACTCCTCAGGATCCCAATTTCTTTGGCTTTAAAATTAGGTTAATAATAGTACCTACCTCATAAGTTTGCTAGGACTATTCCATGAGATTATTTGCATAAAAGTTTACATCACAAAAATAGTCATGATTATTAGGTTCCTAAGCAATTCCAGAATTGATAGGCAATGAGAGTGTAGAACAACCTCAATAACTTGATAGTGAATCTCCGGATGACTTGACTAGAGCTGCTTTAGGTAGGAAATAAAAATATGTGTGCTATATATCCCAATATGGTGAAACATGTCATAGCATATGTGGGGGCCTAAGAGAGAATTAAGAATGTGATGATATTTAAATATAGGTAGAAAAACCAATATGTTTGGAGAGGGAGAAGGAGCTAAAAGAAAGATAATAGAAAAATCAGAAAATGTCAAACAAATACAGTATTTCAAACAAGATGAGTTAAAACTGTCAAATGCTATATGATATAAGCCTGGCAGCCTCCCTTGAAATTAATTAGGTAGTTTTATGTGCCAATGAGATGTATATGAAAGTTACATCAGTACCTAAGGCTTGGGTCCAAAATCCTCCACAGTCTCTTTCACTTCCCCCATTTGCTGTCCAGTTGCCAAAGATCCAGGGGAGTTCTTTCTGGTCCTGGAAAGTGGCACAACCACAGATGCAGAGTCTTCTGTGGAGTTTCATTGGTCTGACTCTGTTATGACTTACAGAATTTTATTGTGTTAAGTCTCCATATAGTGAGATTTAGTTTTTGTTGTTTTAGCTTTTTTTTTCTTTTCTTTTCTTTTTTTTACAATAGGTATCATTACTTCTCTGACCAATGCAATTTTTCTTCTTTCTAATGACTGTTGACTTTGAATATATTTTGAATGCTGATGAGAAGAAGCAAGTAGGCATAACATTCCAAACAGAGAGAGTGATAGAGGTAGGGATACAGGTACTGAGATAGAGGGGCAGGAGAACAAGAGAGAGCTGGTGAGCAGACAGCAGCAGAAGACCTAGGATCTAGAATCTAGATAGATTCTAAGGAGAGCACAAGTGTGATTAGTCTTATTGGGGGAAGAAGGAAGGAAGGGAAATTCTGTGTGAATGAGGAAAGTTTCAGGTTTGTTCATAGGAAACTTGGAATTAGTCCACACCATTTGAAAATGTCTATTTTGTCTGGGAACAGGTGTAAAGTCGTTAATTGGAGAGATGGAGAAGAGATTGGTCAGAGGTCTCATGGGAGTGGGAAGGAATGAAAATAGTCACTAATGAGAACGAGAAAAAGTCCTGAGTAAAGAAACAATAGTCTTCCAGACAACAATGGACATCCATGTAGAACTGTAGACCATGCCCACCTGTGGTTTACCTCAAGCACATAAATCAACATAAAACTGAATATAAAGTAATTAATCTAACATTAAAATGAGGTTAGAGTTTTTATATAGAGATTTAATGATGACTGATAAGATGAGTAAATATAATACTTGGCATAATAATTATTGAGCTGATTAGCCATGTGCCATTCATCCACCTCAGATCCATTTTTCTAGACTTTTGTGCAATGTGCTGAGCCCTAGGAGGCTGACCTTTATTAACCGCATTTGTCAAACTCCCTTGGCCTTTCAGGTTTTGTCAAATGGAGGTACCAACTGGAAATTCGAGGGAAGAGAAAGAGAGGATGGAGTATATGTCCCCTTTCTTCCTCCCTGCTTTGCCTTGATTATGCTAGTGGTTGCATTTCAGTTACATTTTCTGTCAGACTGTCCTCCCATGGCCCTGAGCTCTCTCTGGACTCCAGCAGCAATGATTCATTCCTCTTTACTCTTCAGATCTAGGAGTGATCATTGTTTCTCTTTGTAGCTTGTCCCTGGATGCCTTGCTTCCCTTGTTGGTTTTCTTCACCCTACCCACATCTCTGTAATTGATCCCATTATTAAACACTTCTCAGTGAAACACTTGTGTGGACTTCTTGCTTAGACCATGACAGATACTGCTGTGGAGGCTATTGTAAGGACCTTGGATTTACCTTGAGTGAAGGGAGAAACCATTGGAAAGTTTGAGCTCTGCAACTAATTAGATGCATGACTTTGAACAAGTCACATGACCTTTCCCTGACTCAATGTACTAATCTGTAAAAAAAGATTATTGCACTCTAAGATCACTTCAAATGTCCATTAAATCTTGAAGAGTATTTAATGTATTAATGATATTTACACTAGTTACTCCAATTCTTTACTTTATTAACTGAGCAAGCTAAGGGGAGATACTCTTCCCCAAATCACAGAACATTCATCCCAAGCAAGTCTCAAAAAATCATTCCCCACAGATTATTTCCTCTCCCCTTTTAAATGCAATTACATACATACATCTTACAATAGGTGAACCTTATTTGTTTTAATGGTTTTCATTTTTATGTTTTAGAAGATCTGTATATAAGCTATGGTTTTTAAAAGAAATTATTACTGATGTGGAGATAAACTGCAAAGCTTATTCTCTAAATGCATTAGATATAATATTGAATGAGTAAAAAAATAACCACAAATTTAAAAATGATCACACTTGCTTAGCCACTTTTAAGACATCTTTTCTACAGATTACAAGACCAAGAAGATTCTGAATATGCTCTTACAAGCCTATTTTGTGTATTAAACATGTGTGAAGTAAAAGTATTTATAATTCATCAAAGCCATTTTTAGCAAAGGAAAACAGTAATTTAACCTTAAATGTCCTTTTTTATAATTTTGATTGGTAAATATGGTCAATTGTGTTCTCTAATTTATTGCTCAAGACTTTTGCTCTTGGTTCGGCTTGAGAAATTACCAGTCCACAAATTTAAGTTACTTTTCAAAGAAAATGTATTATTCCTCTGTTCATTTAGCATTCTTATACCTTCTCATATTATGGCCTATTTATTACTTTTTGGTCTTTAATATTTCTAGGTTTGACCTAGAAATTGCAGGTTAAAAAAAATCATCCTGGTTTCACTGCTAATTCCCTGCCTTCTCATCATTTTAGCAAATGTTCATCAACATCAGTGGTAGTATTTAAGGAGGGGAAAAATGAAGAAAGAAAGTACAACAAATTCCTTTCTGCCTAGAAAATGTAGATAAAAGGTGAATGGAAGAGCAGCAGCTACTTTTTCTTATAATGTTAGGCAGGTTTTATGGACTCATTTTAGATGTTTTTAATGTGAATCATCATTTTTGTATCAAAATGTGGAGCATCCTCTTGTCTCACTGGTGAATCTTGAACTGTTTCTCTTATGTAGAACTTAAGTGCCCACAGTCAGTAAGATCTGTGACAATTGTACTGATACTGATAACCTACATCCTCTAAATAAATGTAGATCTTTCTTTTGAGGCCAGGGTAGAGAAGAACAATTACAGACTACTGAGAGGAGTACCTGCTAAGCTTTTCCTGATATCACTACTCAAGCTGCATCAGTAGTTGCCTCTTTGGTTGCCTTATGCCCTACATGATATATTTTTGAGGATAGGGATAACTTCATATTTGCTGCTATATATGTAACAAAATCACCCACCTAGGATTATACTATTTAAATTAAGTCATAAATAAATTTCTTCCTAAAACAGAGAAGAAAATTGATGCAGAAAAATCAAATCTCCTTTTAAAGTCTTATAACTAGTTGTAGCAGAGCAGGGGACCAGAAACCAGATCTCCTGATTTTCAGACCTATTATTTATCCTCTATCTCCCTCTCACTGTCTTAGAAATTCTCTATGAACTCTCTACATCCTACCTCTTGCCTTGGACTCACTCTGACTAGTGCATATCTTTAAAAAAAAAAAAAAAAAAAAACACACACACACACAAAAACTACAGTAAAGATCTTGGAAATCTCAAGAAAATTTTCTCCACAAAATATTTGCACTTCTGGTACTATTGTCAGGAGAATGCATTTGTGGTGTGTTTTTTATGCTCCTGTTCAGTTCTTGTCTGAAGGATGAAATATTGGACTTGTAATGTGGCACATATGTTATGTAAATTATAGTAGCATTTTGTATTGCTTTGACCTTTACAACACTCTATAATTTGATTGGCTGACTAGTCAAGTTCATAGTGTTTACAGTCTTGCCCTTACTTAGATGGACATGATGAGATATTCCAATCCAGCCAATCAAAATATAGAATATTGAAAAGGTCAAAGTAGTATAATGTTTTCTTAAACTACAGTCTTGTCTTTACTGGTCAAATAATGTAATCTCATAAAAGCAGAGAAACCATGTGAAATAAAACATATCTGAAAACAATACATGTAATGAGTTTTCTTTTTTTTTACTTGATTAAGTTGATATCAACTTTGTTGTTTTCAAACTTGATTTTCTTAGGAGGGCTGCTTAGGTTTTTATTAAAGCTGCGTTTTCATTGACTGTGCATCATGTTGCTTGGTTCTCCAGCACCTATAATAATACCATAGTCAGTGCTCAGTATATATTTATGTAGTAGAAGAATAAAACTTGTAAACTATATTGAAACTGGCCTATTCTCTTCCCTTTGTCTCTACGACCCCCATCTTTCTGGTTTTCCCCCTACTTAGTCCAACTTACCTTGTTCTTTCTGCAGTAAGTCAAGGCTCAGTACAAGGCCCCATTCTCACTCAGTTTTTCCCCTGGGAAATATCATTTAGGTCAACATAGTTCAGCTATTATCCATAAGCCAATGTCTTTCAAATGTGGATCTCTAGAATTCTCTTCTGAGTTCTAAACCTTTCTATCTAATCACCTACTAGAATTTCCCAGTTGAGTTCCAGGGGTAACTCACCTTCCTCATGTGAAAACCCAACCCACAGAACTTCCTCATCAAACTGGTTTTTCTCCCAGTACCCTTATCTCAGTGAATGACACCACCATTTATTTGGATGCAAAAATAGGAAACCTAGGAGTCATCCCTGACACTCCCTTCACTGTCATCCAACCTATTACTAAGACTAGTAGTGTTTACACCCCAAATATCCCTTCAACACATTCACCATTGTTTTATCACTGCCACTTACTTAGTCCATCTATCACCAGAACTACTGTTTAGCCACTTATTGTTTTTCCCGAATCATTCTCATAAAGCAACCAAGGTGATATTTTCAAGATACACACTTGACAATGTCATTAAATCTCCCACCCCCTTCTGCAATGTTTTCCCATTCTTCTTCAGATTCAGATAAAAATCTTTAGACTGGTCTATCATACTTTGCATGGTTTATCATCTGTCTCATCTCCAACCACCCTCAAACTCCTCCTCTATGCTTCAGTTATGCGTTCTGGTTCATATAATGCTCCCTGTTACTGCAGGGCCATTTGTCCCTGTCTGACTAAAATCTTTTATTCTTTTTAGTTCCAAGAGTGGAGCTATGAACAGATTATTTGTCCAGTAAATGAGTGGACCTCCTCCCAGAGGATACAGATTCACCAAATGCGAGGAACACAAATGCCAGTTTAATATTTTGTCCCATGTTTCTGAGAGCCATTGAGTACTATCAGAGAAGAGCTTTAGTCCAAGCAAAATGTGGAACCATTCCATGCAGATATGGGCATATGAGTTGAAAGCTAAATATGTGTTCTATGAAAATTATTGCTTTTGAATCTGATCACTGAGAAAATAACAAAAATATTTCAGAATAGCAATAATATCTATGTCTGTGCTCTGACTCTAGGCCAAGTATAATTTATTTTTCACCCTCCCCATAACATTTGAGGTTGATTAGGGAAGACAGTTTGAGCTTTCCTAAACTATTTTGTATTTTTCAATGTCTTTGACACTTTCAAAATTTATACTTCCTTGAATTCTAAGTGTTTCAATTCATTCATTTTTTCATTCATTAATTCCTACTTCATCTATTAATGCATAATGCAGGAAATCTTTATTGTGAGTATTTTGCTAGGAGCAGGGATATGTAATGTAAGCAAGTACAGACAAAGTTCCCAGCTTCATAAAGCTCAGAGTCTAGTGAAGGAGAGATTTTAATCAAATAAACTGACAAATACATCATATGTTATGACATGCCATATGATATTAAGGAAGGTATCATACTGATATGAAAAAATCTAACAGAGAATCCTAGTTGGCTAAGGAAGGATACCTGGAGGAAGTGATATTTGGGACTGAAATCTGTCCCATGAGTAGGGAATTAGCTTGAATAAGTCTGATCATGTATGGCACTCCTCTGCCTAAATACCACCAGCAGCTTCTCAAATCATACAGAGATATCCAAACTCCCGATGATGGCATTCAAGGTCCTTTCCTGGGAATCCCCCACCCCCTCACACTTTCACATGCTTTGTTTTCTCTTGGTCATTCCTTTTCAGTTTAAATACCACCTTTGTAAACTCCCAAATTAAAAACAGAACTGTGCCCAATTTGTTTTTCCACAGATCTTGTTCTCTGAAATTATCTTCTTATTTATCATCTGCCTCTCTCAGTAGAATACAAACTCCATGAGGGAATAATCCTGGTGTCTTTTGTTCACCACTGTAGCTTAACCACCTATAGTTCCTGCCACATAGAAAGAATTCACTAAATATTTGTTTAGTGATTGGAAATATCCTTTAAGATTTTATGTAGCTTTATCCTTTGGAAATCTATTCAATTTAAGTTTCAAAAATTTAAACATACCAAAATGAATATTTAAGAAGATAGTGCATATTTCATATAATCAAGACACTTTAAGTCATGTGTTACTTTTCCTTTTCCTATATCCTTCCCAATCATGTAAGATATATATTTAGATATAAGCGAATTGAATTTCTGTTCACATTTTAAAAGTGATTCTCAAAGTACCAAGGTTATGATCAAATTTGGTGTTCTGGGAATATTTGCCCTTTCTGACCCTTGGTCAAGTCAGAGTCATTTGTCATCTTCACAAAGATCTTCCAGCATCTGTGGGTTCCAAATTATGTTGTGGGAAAGGCTGGGGATTATTCCTTCAGGCATTTGTTTCAGTTATACTTTTTGATGAAACTGTCAGTTAATTATCAAGGGTGAAAGAACTTAGGGTTTAAGTTTGAAAGAACTTTTTTTTTTGTCCCTCACTTTTTCTTATAGGATAAATGCAGAATCTGTAGCTTTTGATTTCTTAGGAAATATACCAAAATCAGTAAATTTCGCATATTCAACATCATTAATGAACTGTCTTAAAAATAGGTACTGTGTTTTAGGGGGAAATCATTAGTTTTCGTGGGAATATGAATGATTTAAACAACATAAATTAAGTTACTTAACAATATTTATCAATTGAAATTCTGTAGAATTTATCTGACAACCACAGACAATCATGGTGCTTTCCCTCAAGCAATGTCTCAATTCCAAAAACCTTATCACCTAAATGATCTTAATAACAAAAGAAATAGACTTGCAGGGGTTCATGGCTAGAAACCAAAGCCAACCAACATAATCAAACAAGTTTTGTGAAATCTCTTCATTCATCTTAAAATTCATGGGTGTGGTTGATCACACCCATGTGTTTTGTAACCACAAAAACAATAACAACAGTAGCCTATTCTTAAAACTTTGTCCAGGTCTGTGAGTGTGGACCCTTATAATTAGGCCTTTTGATGAAGCTACTTCAGATAAACTGTGGACCCTGATAGGTCTTAATTCAATTACTGAAGGCCTCATAGAGAAGATCAAAGAGAAAAAAAGTCACAGAGGGAACAGCCAGAGCTGAAAGTCCACAGAACCCAGAAGCAAAGGGAGAGTTCAGGAGAGACTGCCACGTGCTTTGTCATGTGACAGAGGAAGCAAGGGCCAAGGATCACTGGCAGCCAGTCCTGGAATGCCAGTCTTTGGGAAGGAAAATATTGTGCTAATGGCACCTTAGTTTGGACTTCTCTGACCCTCAAAACCATAAGCCAACAAATTCCCATTGTTTAAGATAACATTGCATTTTACTTGCTTTAGCAACAAGGAAGCTAAAACAGATTTTGGTAACAGGAGAATGGGTGCTACTATTGCAAATACCAAAAAAAAATGTGGAAACAGCTTTGGAATTGGGTAATTGGTAGAGGGTGGCAGAATTGAGAAGCGCTTGATAGAAAAAGCCTAGATTGCATTTGAAGAGACTGTTGGTAGAAAGATGGGTAGTAAAGTTACTTCCATTGAGGCCCTAAAAGAAAATTATACATGTGCTATTGAAAACTGGAGGATCCTTTTTTAAAGTGGCAGATAAGTTAGCAAGATTAAGCTCTAATTTTCAATGGAGGGCAGAACTTAAAAATGATGAAGGTGGATATTTAGCTGAGGAGATTTCTGTACTAAGTGTGGAAAGTGCAGCCGGGTTTTTATTTGCAGCTTACAGAAAAATATGAGGGGAAATGGATAAACTGAAAATGTAAATCTTAAGCACAAAGAAACCAGAAATTTATGGTTTTAAAAACTCTGAGTCTATTGAAATTGTGTTCTCTGAAATGAGAGCCAGAAGCAGATCTATCAGGGAACTTTCTGACCTTCCAGAAAGCAAATGTGCTTCATGTGAGGGTTTAACTGAACACAGATCTAGGTAGCCATTTCAGTGGAAGTCAGGATCAGAAAGGCATCTTTGCAAGAAGCATCCCTGGAAAATTCTGTCTAATGGTTTAAATCCCTGTGAACTGCCTGCATGAAATGTGCATGACCAGAACCACTATCAGCCTGAAATGAAAGGAAAAGAAAAGGGATGTAATGAAGGGAGAATGACTTCAACAGCAGAAGCCTGGAAGCTGAGATCTAGGGCCATGAGAGCAGGCCCACTCGTGTGTGAAAAGAGCAAATATATCCCTGAGTTTAAAAGGTGCACACCATCTGTGGTTGAAAGGTGGTAGATTTTACACCCCTTTGTTCACGGGGAGTGCTGGCACCCCAGTGCTTAGTGAAGGTGGGGCCTATGTCCAGTCATTTATGTAAACCCTGGCCACCATCCCAGTGATTGGAGAGGACAGCGCCAGTGTGCTAGCACTCAGAGAGTGCCTGACCACCATCTCTTCTCTTGGAAAGGGTGGAACCTCCACCTTAGTGTTCAGGTAAAGAACTGAAACTGAGCAGCGCTTGGAAGACATGGGGATGCTGTGCCATCAGGCCTGGAAGATAAAACATCAATCCACAGATGACCATCAGAACTTAAAATCTAATGGAATTTGCCCTGCTGGGTTTCAGAATTGATTGAGGCCAATAATCCCTGTGTTCCTTCTAATTTCTCCCTTCTGGAATGAGCCTATCCTATGCTTGTCCCTCCATTGTATATCGGAAGCAGATAACTTGTTTTCTAGATTTCACATGTCCATAAACAGTGGGGACTTGTGCCCATAACCAATTGCATTTTATCCCAGAAATACATGTTCTGAAATGCAATTCATTCTTATGGGAGTGAAGCTATTGTAAGCAGGAACTTTTGTGGATTGGTTACTTCAGTTAAGGTGTGGCTCACCTCAATCTGCCTGGGTCTTAATCCTATAACTGGACTCCTTTATAAGCAGAAATGAAATTCTGACAGAGCACAAGAAAACCATGGGGAACAGCTACAATTGGAAATTCCACAGAACCCAGAAAAGAAGGGACAGTTCAGGAGAAGTTGCCATATGCATTGTCATGTGACATAGGAGGCTTGGGCCAAGGATCACCAGCAGCCAGCCCCAGAACACCATTCTTTAGGAAAATAGCATTATCTTTCTGACCCCTTGATTTGGACCTTCTCCTTGCCTCAAATCTATGAGCCAATAAATTCTCATTGTTTAACCCAACCCATTGCATAGTATTTGTTTTAGCAAAGAGGAAACTATAATGGGGATTCGACTTTGTCAACCACAGAAGTTTCTTTCCTGCATTCTCGTATTACTAATTCTCCAGTCTATGAACAATTTGAGAAGAACTAATTTAAGTGTTGCTGGCTAATGGAACTATCACAGAAGGTTGGGGGTAGAAGGAGATCTAGAGTTATGGCTGTACCCCTTTAGTTTTAGAGATGGTGTGCGCTGGCTCAGCTAAGTGCCTTGTAATTATTTGCATGTGAAATGACCCTTGAACTCTGATTTCCTGCCACACCATCTGGTCAACTTCCTACTAACCTACTGCTTGGCCTCCAATTGTCACTCTATATTTGTTCATAGAATCTCATTTCTGTGCATTTTATTTAATAACAACTGAAAAATAGAATAATCAGTAATATCACATGAAGTTCACAGTAAGTTCATGATAGACCTGGAGAGATGTGAGCTTATGTTAAATAATCTTCTGCATGTCTCACAGCTTTCTCTAATAAGATGCTAGACTAAATATGGACTACACTAAGATGTTATATGATAAAATTTACAAAACTGGGCAAGCTATAAAAAATACATTATAGTAGTAAAGACTTGCTATCCCCATTAATTCTAAATTCTTTACTTATATTCTTTCTAGAATGGCATGGTGAATTTCAGCATTATCATCAACTATTCTGAACAGCCTGGTAGTCGACATTATTCATAGAAGCACTGTTTTTCAAGAAGTAAAGGAAATGCTTTCTGACCTATCCTGTTTTAAATATATGCTTGCTTGATGAGAGACAAACTCATTATCACAAATTTAAACAAAAGTTTTGACCATGTGAAACATGCACCTTTTTTCTTAACAAAAACAACAAAGGCAAGTATTCTAAAATGAGGCAATTGACCATAGAAAAATAGATGAAGGATGATTTTATTGGAAGATGAATTGCAACCTAGGCAATCCTTTTGTCAATAAAATTTTTAACTCTACTTTTTACCAAATGTCAATATTCAATAACTGAGTAGGAAGGGAATTCTTTTCTGTTCCTTTCCCCCTCCACTACTCATTAAGGATAACAAATTCCTTTCTTTATACCCCGTGGAAAGCTGTCTAAAGACCAGAAGTGTATTAATATTGAAATCTGGCCTATAACTGCAAAAGGGTGTATGTTGGGTCCTTTTAGTGATTTATTGGCAAAGACACTCCTTGTAAAATTGAGAGAGGATTTTGATACAAGAGAAACATTTCTAACAGAAGACCTTAAACAATAGTTTCCTTAGATTTCAAAGCCACGCCCCCAACACGTGATTATTCTCTAATTCCTTGGCTGTGCAAGTAACCATTTTAATTAGATGCTGAGGCAAGCAACATTGTGGCCATGGTAACAGGTATAAAAAGAACTTTAAAAAAAGGAGAAAAAAAGAGAAAAATGTGATAACTGAAAATGTGTTTAAATCATGATAAAAGGATTTAAACAGATGTTATTTTTTTCAAAGTGTTATTTTAAAAAAGAATTTTAAAGGGCTCTTGATATGAGAAAAAATCATTTTTGGATGTGTCTTTAGGGAAGGTTTCTCACTCCTAAATGCTGTAGTTCATGATTGCCATGGGTGAGGTGGGGTGCCTGTTAAATGAAAGGAATGCCAAGAAAAATCATAAAAGAAAACCAATACACCTTCAGTTAGATGCTGAAAGCCAAGAGAATTAAAGTTTCTTCAGTGCTATGTAATGGAATGGATGTGTAACAGAGTCCTTTTTATCACAGTTTATGTTAAAAAAAGAGTAAGTGCAGGGAATGTCATTTGGGGACTGATAGGGATGTGGATAAATCTGGCAATATTGTTTAGGAAAGGGCATGACAGGAAGGGGCATAGAGCAGTGCCTGCTTAGATTTGAGATGTGATTGCTTTCCACAGCATTAGCGAGGCCTGCAACAACCATGACAAATGATTTTCTGAAGGTATGAATTTGGCCTTCTTTATATCTGTGCATTCATAATTAAACATAAAAATGGTAAAAGCGAGGGAAACATGGACTAGGGATTATGCCTTCCCTAACACCCAGGTTATCAGAATTAGCAGAAAGCATTCTGAACAAGCCAAAATAAGGAGGATTGTTCTTGAATTCTTTTCTTTTTTCTGTTTTTTTTTTTTTTTTTTGGTCTTCTGCCAATAGCTCTGCCACTTACTTTGAGGTAGGCAATGACTCTGGAGTTAACTGTTCCTCAGAGGTCTCAGGCAAATTCCATATAACTAAGTGAAGGGTAAAGTTATAAGTATCAACTCAGGGAGAGCAGAAGGAAAGGAGACTTGGCCTGGCAGAAGGATGGCTTATTTTGGCTGGACTCCTCCCAAAGTTTAATGCCTACTGACTGAAAGCAAATTGGATGTTAAAGAAGGCTGCGTGCCCATGCAAAGGAAGACAAACAAGCGGTGACCCCTAGTTGGTCTTGGGGAAAGTCAAACCTCTTGTTGCTTGGCCTCAAATGTTGAAAGAACTTATATACTGCATTGTGTGTAACATATTTAGTTCTTTGGTTTCGGTAAATAAGTTGGTTACTTGAGGACATACCAGCCAGTGGAGAAGAGGGAGAAAAAGTGGGAAAGCAGAGGTTAAAAGACTTTATTTTAAATTTTTATTCTGATCTGATATTTAAATTATAGACTTTCTAAGACTCAGCCCATATTTATCATATGCAATAAAGAGTAAAACAGCACAACAGTGATTGTAATGGGGAATTATATTTCATAAATATTTCTCAATTTGATATAGTAATTATACAAAGATATTGCTACTCCACACACATATGTGCATATTCACATGAACACCTAAACACATATTTATACAAACCCACCCATACGTTCGCACATTTACATGCAAACAAAAAATGGTGGTGGATCATAGCTGTACATGTGATCTTGTATGGTATTATAGATGGATTTCATTTCTGCCACGCCCTCAAATGTGCATACAATACTTAAATTCTGTACAATTAAATTTCATTTCATGGTATCTCTATTTGCTTAAAAATAAAACCATATGTATTGTTAGGATATTAGTAAAATAAGCAACTTTTCTCAAAGTACACTTCTTTGGAATATTAATTCCAGGATATTAATAGGTATTCCTTGAGGAAAGAGCCCCATAGTAATATTTATTTATGGAAATGATGGCCTAAATGAAGTTCAGGTGTTTATTTTCCATAAAAACCTTCTTCAATATTTCAATATGGTTACCATTAATCTCTAAATGAAAATGAACTCTTCAGTATTTGACAAATGAATTTGTTCAAAAAGCCTTATTTTTTCATAGCATCTTCTTGGAATAATGGAATACAAATGGGATACCTGGCATAGAGGATAGTGCTGTGGTTACAACTATTGCTTCTCAAAGACGACATGCCTTTCAAATGAACGCCAGTTACATTTTTTGCACACTTACTATGCCAAGCACTGTGAGATACATATGATTATCTACATTTAATGGACAAACAAACAGAGACTAAATATTTCCCCCAAGCTTGCCTGATAGAGGAGGCAAAGCTAATATATGAGTCCCGCTTTGTTCTTCTCCTATGCTGTGTTCTACTCAGGAAGATAAGCTGCATAATGACTTATTTTTCAGGTCTAATGTATAATCAGATTCCAACAAAGAAAGCGACACAGTTTCCTGGTGCCTTATGACAAGAACGCAAGTGGACACAGAAGAACAAACAGTGAATGGACACAGAAAGCAGACAATGGGGGGGGGAGGGGAGAGAAATAAATAAGTCCTTAAAAAATAATAATAATAAGTCCCTTGGGTTTCAGTGTCCTCACTTGATAAATGGGGATACTAAACTTCCTCAAAATATTGTTATTATATTCATTAAAAGATGTAATGGATGCAAAGGATTATTTGTGTACTACTTACCTGTTGTTTAATCTTCTGTCTCATCTCCATTCCATGGAGATATATGGAAGTATTAAGGCAGTAGTTGTTCTAATTTGGGGAAAGATAGGGTGCTACAAAGCAAAGCTAGGAAAAGGTACCCCCTAGACTTTCTGCTTTCTATATGTAGAATTTTTCCCTGGGTCTTTTTCATAGCAGAACAAGACTAGAGGAACATATTTGTCCTGGAGTTATTTTCCTGACTATTTTTGCTGAGTTGGGATCAGATTCACCTTGTCTGAGGGTTTCTTCTTAGCATCTGGTGCCACTTAAAATAAGGGTAAGATTGTAATTTAGACCAGAGCAGGCTTAAAGGTACATTAATGTCCTTTATTCACCTGCTATTTGTGCAGGCTATTGGTTTGATATATGGATAGAGTCATATGAACTATTTTGAGAATTTAAGGAGTAGGCATAAAAAATAGTCTCTTAAAGCAATTTTTTTATTCCTAAAAAAGTTCCAAAAGTTAATAATTTAGAAATTCATATTTGAGTATACAAATAGAGATTTTGTAGTTTTAATCAAATGGCCAATTTATTCACTGAAGAGCACCATGTAATTCAGAAACTTAGATTTTTTTTTTTTTTTTGCTTTTGATTTTTATTGTTTTTGGTTTGTTGATTTTGAGCTCTTTGACTTGGCTCATCAGGCCAAAAACATTGCTCAGCAATTTAAATAAACCCAAATTTTTTACACCACATTAAGTGACTAACTTATACAGATTCACATTCATAGATCTATTGTTGAAGACGTTTTTCTTCTCACATATTAAGAATTTCCCAATTTTCAAGTGCAAAATATTTATTTTTAACATTTATAGTATGTCATCAAAGTGCTATTAAAGAAAACAATGTATATCTACATAAAATGGAAGGATCTAAATCACTGTAATATTTTAAAACAAAATTAAACTCATTATGTTTCTCTAATATCAGAAATAATTTTTAAATTGTATCTAGACTTACATATTGATAGCACAACTTTGGTATTATAAGAACAGCCAAAGTCAATGATTTTCATACATTTAAAAAATCTCCTTATGGGTCTTCACATAGAAATTATGAATCGAATATGTGTTCAATTAAAAGAATCACCTTCAGCTGAACAAGGTTATTAATTACCTATGAAAAAAACTGGCCAACCATAATGCTAGACGGTATTATAACAGCTCAAAGAGCCAGTTAGTAGCCACAGCCCACTTAACTCATGGTCCAGTTTCTCTTTCTTTACTGAAAACAATGCACCCCAGTAGGAAGTTGATCTGTATGAAATTGCCAACATTTGACCATTTTTGTTCTGCAAAAATGGCGATTTCTTATGATTCAATTAAATATTAAGACAAGTGTTTAGCATTGGCTGGTCAAGTTAATATTACCAAGCCGAGCACAAAGCACATATAGCCTGGCACCCAAGAAAAAGTAATACAAAAGAAAAATCCCAAGGTCTAGGCAAATTCAAATAGATAAGTACATATATATTGATAAAATTACATTACTTATAATTATACACATTATGATTGTTTGCTGAGGCAGCCATTCTACTTGTTAGTATTTCAGAAATGGCATTGGGGAGAGCCAATAAGATTTTGGAGCCAAGCCCAGATCTCTTTTTTCCTCTCAGTAAAGCTTCTCCTAACTAGTCAAACTGTTTCCCTTTGTGAATCATCCTAAAGCAGAATATCTATATAATATGTTTCTCCTGTTTAAAGATAGATTTTATACCACAGATGAAGCCCTGTGGTTTGTCAAAATAAATATCTGATTGGGAATTTTAAAAAATTATAGGGCCTTTCTTTTGGCTCAATTTCCATGTCCTTTCTTTCTCCTTCTGTTCTCCCGTATCCCTTTTAAAGTTGATGTCCATTGTGACTCACACTCATATTTACTATTGGCATTTAATTGTGGTGGAAAGTGAGAGTGAGGAAGATCTCAGTGAAGTAAACTTTATGGTTTTCAGTATATCAATCAATCAGAAACATTTTTTTAGTAAGCAAATTTCACTGATAGCAAGTCTAAATTTACAACCATGACCTGGCCACACAGACAAAATAGAACAGTGCCCTATCCCCAAAATTGGAGAAAAGTAAAAGGAACAAGAAAACAACCCTTGTTCTCAGCTGATGAGACCAAGCACCTGTGAGCAGACCTTAGCTCGAACCTACAACAGAAACTCCATGCCAAAGACCCCCTGGGAAGGGAAGGAATGCTTTGGAGGGAGACCACTGAATATTTAAGAAGCGCTGCCTCTTGTTTTGTTCTGTTCTGTGTTCATGTTTATCTTTCTCACCCTGATTGTGGATGCAGAATGTAACCTCAAGAAATAAAGTTTTCAATTGGTATCTTCAATTACTAAACACACATCCTTCTGTTTTAGGAAGATTCCTGATCATCTAGTTGCCTGATAGTGAATTGGGTAGAGGTTTTTAAGAGGCGCTTATCAGAAAGTTCGTCTAGATATGCTGTTTAGCCTAAATGGCATTCCTTTTATCATAAGACTTACCAAGCTATTTTTAGGTTTGGTCTGGTTTATTTTAAAATTGAAATTCCCACTAACATACTTTATTTATGGATGTTTTAATTTTAAATAAAGTATACTATGCGTGCAATCATTTGCAAAAAGTACCAAAGCATGTTGATTAAAGTATCAAAAAATGCAGTCCCTTCCTAGTTATAAAACACCATGATGATGATTTAAACCTGGGAAGCTTCTATTTAATTGTAACTCACTGTTACTTTTCTAAATGTGGGAAATCATTACCCATATTATTTTTTGTTTTGTCTTACACCAGTCAGAAGGAACTTAAAATTTCAAGTCAAAGTTGCTCTTTCATGTAATTCCTGTTAAAATCATGTTATATTTCTTGCTCATGTCAAAAATCTTATATCTAAACTTAAATGTAAGTCACATATGCAGCCTTGGGAGATCCCAAGTACCCTTTAATGTTCCATAGGCCTCAGCCAAATGAACAATTGTCCATAGCTTGTGGTTCATTAGGGACCACAAATCAGTTGAGTGGGAGGTGTTTCATAGGAAACTATCCAAACCTAAGTTTTGCTAGATTCCTGATGAATAGAGCAGCCTAGGATAAGGAACTTTTATGTAGGAGCTACAAGGTAGTTAGGCTGGTGATAGCTAAAGCCTATAAAGCTAATTGGGCAGATAAGAAAAAAGGGTAGCAATATGGTTTGGACATGGAAAGGAGCATTCCTCAGGGCTTATTGGGGAATAGAAAGCTTAGCTAGAAGGGTGACCTATAAATGAAATTCACTAAAGCATTAATCTAAAAGAAGCATCCTCCACTGAAAATACAGCAATACATCTTGCAATTGTTTTGCTTCTTTCTTATTTTAATTTAAAAAATATATATTAGAGAAGTTGTGAGTTTCCAGAACAACCATGGATAAAATTTAAGATTCCCATATACCACCCTATTGTTAACACCTTGCATTGCTGTGGTACATTCGTTAAAATTAATGGAAGCACATTTTTAGAATTGTGTTATTAACAACAGTCCATGGATTAATTTAGGGCTTACTGTGTTGTACTGTTCTGTGGATTAAAAAAATTTTTTTTATTCTAGTAACATATATACAAGCTAAAATTTCCACTATTAATCACATTCAAATATGCAATTCAGGCCTGTTAATTATGTTCATAATGCCATGCTTATAACACTGCCATCATTCCAGAAACTCTGTAAATTTAAAGTCTTAACTCCCTATTCTCTACACCCGTCCTTTCCCCTGGTAACCCATATCCTAGATTCTGAATCTATGAGTTTATTTATTCCAATTTTTTTTTGCATTAGTGAAATCATACAATATTTGTCCCTTTGTATGTGACTTATTTCACTCAACATGATGTCTTTAGTTTCATCCATGTTGTTGCATGTATCAGGGCTTTATTGCTTTTTATAGTGGAAAAATATTCCATTGTATGCATAAACTACATTTTGTTTCTCTATTCATCAGTTAGTTTTTTGTTTTTTTAAAGGGAAGTTATTTTTGTATATCTTAATTGTAATTTGTCTTACTTTTATTAGGACTATCTTATCTTATAATTAATGGCTTGATTTATTAATAATCTTTTGGAAATCATCTTATCTAAAGTTAGTTCCAATTGTTGCTTTCAATAGGCTAGTATTTTAAGCAAAAGAAAACTATAGCATATTCCTAAACAGATTATTCTTCTCATCCACGTCTCTATCATTTTCTAATCTATCTATATGTGCTGAGAAGCATTTTATGATGTTTTTTCTCTTTAATCACATGTAAAAATACCTGTGCCAGGTCTCAGAAATGCATGAGAAAAAATCAGGTACCTATGTTAAGGTTAGATGATATTAAGAAAAGCTTTGGAACTACTGAAACTTACTAAACCCAAGCAAATAAACAATAACTTTATGCATCATTCCAAGGAGATGCAGAAATATTCTGCAGAGTTTTTCAGTTCCTAGTGATTGTAATATTTAAAAAAAAAAAAAGACAACGTATCAACTAATACAAATATAAGATGGCTTGTATTTGCATGTACATACATATAAACTATTGTAATTAAAGCATACTTTGTTGAGTAGGTTAATTGGGTAATTGTACAACAAACCATCTAGGCTTTCTTTCTGCATGTAAGAGAACATTAACCCCAAGAATACTTTGTCTTGTATTTCCTTTCGGAGAAATCTAAAAGGCGTATTTTACCTGGGAAGAAAAGGAGAATTCTGAGAAATCTGTTAAAACACAATTTACTTAATGAAAGAAGTTAATTTTAATTTTATAGCTTAAAAAGAAGGTGTCCCTTATTGCATGAGAAATGGGCCAGAAAATTTCAAGTATCACAAACAAGAGGTATGAGGCAGTCACCATTTCCTCTTAGAAGTTATTATGGGTGGGCATTGCCTAGATTGTGGCTGAAGAAAACAACTAAATCTTTCACAATTTTTCTTAGGGAAGGCCAATGACAAATGGAACTTGGAACTCATAGTATCACATTGACCAGAGGAATTATAAAATCCTTCACTTTCCTTTTCATGAACAACTGCAGAAATAAATATCTTCAAAAGCGAGGAATAAAAGCATATTATGCATTTAAGTAACTAGGAGTTTTTATTACAATGTAATTTTGGAATTTTTAAACAGTTGTATTAAGAAAATTGATTCAACTCAATAGGGTATCTGAATTTAACTTTGCTTATAAAAGATTGACGTAAGGATTTTAGGACTCATTTACAAGTTAGGTTATTGAATGGTTTTTTAAATCTACCTACTTTCCATCTCTTTTATTTTACATATTAATATACTCCCAAGTAAAATTATTATAGTACATTAATATAAAAATTTTATATGAGATGAAAGCTCAATGCATAAGGCTGCTCTTATTCATAAGTGTACTCATTCAACTTCGAAAAAAAGTATTTCATAGGTACATGGCAGAATGTTGAGTTATTGTTGAAAGTAATTGTTATCCTTGCCATCTTTGGCATCAAATGTGTATATTTCTCAGAATTTCTCACATTTGGGGGTGGGGGCAAACTACACAGAACAATTCTTCCACAGTGAAAAATAGCAAAAATCCACACCTACAACAAATTGCAAATTTTCACATATTTGCTCCAGGCAAACATTTGCAATTTTCACAGCAAATAAGGCTTTTGGCTCCAGTACCCAAAGTTTTTTTTTTTGTTTCCTCCCCACTTGGAATAAAAAATCACTCTTCCTATTTTCAGAAAACCAGAAAAATACACAAGAAGAAATTACCAATTATATCATGCTTAGTGTAGATATTTTAATTTTGGTATCTTCCTACTTGGGTAAAAAAATGTTAATATATTAGTTAAACATAACTCTACTTGATTCAAGAAACTTAACTGTTACTGTGACCTGAGATACCCCGTTCCATTCTGAACAGAGGGCTTGCTCTTAAAATAGCCTCTAGTGCTTTCAGGAATTAGTGTTGTTTTTTTTTTTTCCAGTATTCAACCAAAAAGAGAAGTTGGGTTTCCCCTAAACAATTATTTTTAATTTTTAATCATTTTAGTACTATAAAGTAATGATTCTCAAGTGCTTCCCAAAGAGCTGTGAAATTCAGAGAGAATTTTTTCTACTAATATTATATAAGCATTGGTTTATATTAAAATATAAAACAATATAACAAAATAAAAAAACTCGACACAGAGCAAGGCTATCTCTGTATTAATCTAATTAAACAATAATTTTAATTGTTTCCTAATGTCTTCTAATATATTTTATGGAATGCAAATGGGAGCGTTAGCATTATTGCAGTAAGGACATTGAAAGTTCTACATAACCCTCCTCTGGGATGTTGTCTCCTAAGACATCATCATCCATGGCCCATTTGTCCTGTGGTTAAAAAAGGAAAATGTTCAGGACTGCTTTCCTGTTATAGAGAGAACACGTGTCATTTAACCAATGTTGGTTTGGGTTTTCAAATCTATGAATTCTATTTTTATGTTATTCAGTTGATTTATTACTTAGGGACCACTTTATTTTATGGAGTGATATAGGTATATCTTTTGTGTGCATTTTGAATGTGTGTGTGTGTGTGTTTCATGATTGGGAACTTTCTGTTGCATGGCTGTCTGCTTTGTTCCTGGATTCTGTACAGGATCATTAAGGAATTCTGAGCAAAGCATTTCAAGTACAGAAGAGATCCAGTCCCTTTCCTCTTCAAAATGTGACTTTTCTTTGACAGCAGAAAACATTTCACTTTCTGTAGTACCGCTTTAAAGACAAACCATAGCTTGATGTCTGTCTACATTTCCAGAATATTCTTCCATATCATTTTTCTGTCTATGCTTTGTGCTGCCCATACCTGACCATTACATAGACTCCAAATTTATTGTTTTTGCCTTTCCTAGTCTTGCATGTACTCTTCCCAGTCAGTTCTCTCTGTTGAATGCCTCAAAGCTCAGCTAACATGCCATGACTTAAGTAAAACTTTCCCAACTTCCTGTTTTGAATTCTTTTCTTCTGTACCTCTACCACTACAATATTACTTTTCTCATTAATTCATATCATTCATTTGTCAAATATTTATTGAGTAACCATTATTGTTGAGATCTGATACAGACAAATAATACAAGGTTTATTAGATACATTTCTTCCCTTTTAAGAGTTCATAATGGAGGACATTGTCCCAGTCCAAGAATATATGTAGCTCAAAAGGCAGACACTACCTCTTTATCTGGACTTGGAGTTGTCCTGAAATGATATTGCAGGGACAGATGCAGGACATTATATATCCTGCCATAGCCCACTGGACAGAGAGAGAGCGTTAACCACAATGTAAACTATAATCCATGCTGTGTAGCAGTGCTCCAAAATGTATTCATCAAATGCAATGAATGTATCACACTAATGAAAGACGCTGTTGATGTGGGAGGAGTGGGGTGTGTAAGGAGTGGGGTATATGGGAATCTCATATTTTTTAATGTAACATTTTGTGTCATTTATGTATCTTTAAAAAAGACAATAAAAAATAAGATAGATGGTATTATAAACATACATATAAAATCTTTGAGATGTACTTCATATTACATAAAATTCACCATTTCTCCCCCATCTCCCTAACCCTGGTAACCTCTAATTTACCTTCTGTCTTTGAAAATTTGCTTTTCCTAATCATTTCTGTAAGTGATATCATACACTATTTGTCCTTATGTGCCTTGCATATTCCACTGAGTGTAATGTTTTCAAGGTTCTTTCATGTTGCAGCATGTCTCATAACTCGATTCCTTCTTATGGCCAAACAATATTCCATTGTGTGGGTATGCACAACATTTTGTTTATCCATTAATTTATTCTTGGACACTTCAATTGTTTCCACCTTTTGGCTAGTGTGAAGAATGCTATTATAAACATTGGTGTACATGTATCAGTTTGACACCATTTTCACTACCTTTGTATATATACCTAGAAGTGGAATTGCTGGGCATTATGGTAATTCTATTTTTAACCTTTTGAGGAAATGCTGTATTGCTTTCCACAGTGTCTGCACCATTTTACATCCCCACAGCAATGCACTGGTATTATTATTTCTCCAAGACTTGCTATTTTCTTATTCTTCTTATTCATTTTTTAATAATAGCCATCCTTGTGGGTTTGAAGTGGTTTCTCATTGTAGTTTTAATTTGTATCTCCATAATGACTAACGATGTTGATCATCTTTTCATCTGTATATTTGCCATCTGTATATCTTCTTTGGAGAAATGTCTATTCAAGTCCTTTGCCCATTTTTAATTTGGATGCCTTTTTGTTGTTGCATTGCAAAAATACTTTGTATATTCTGGATATTAAGCCCTTATCTGGAATAGGGTTTGCAACTACATTCTACAATTCTATAGGTTGTTTTTCATTTTCTTGATAATTCCATCATGCACAAAAGTTTTTAATTTTGATGAAGTCAAATGTATTTATTGCTCACACTTTTGTTGCTCATACTTTTTGTATCATATCTAAGAATCCATTGCCAAATTCCAGGTCATGAGTATTTGCCTATGTATTACCTCCTAAGAGTTTATAATTTAGTTCTTATATTTAAGTCCTTGTTCCATTTTGAGTTTTCTTTTTTATATGACATAATCTAGGTGTCTAACTTCATTCTTTTGCATGTGGATATACAGTTTCCTGAGGATCATGTTTTGAAGAGACTATTCTTTCCCTATTGCAAGTACTTCGCACCCTTGTCAAAAAAACAATTGTCTATAGATGTATGGATCTCTTCCTGGACTTTCAATTCAGATACATTGGTCTACTTGTCTATCTTTACGCTAATATCACACTGATTTGATCACTGTTGCCCTATGGTACTATTTGAAATCCGGAAGTATGGGTATTCCAACCTGGCTGTTTTTCAAGATTGTTTTTGCTATTTGTTTATTTGTTTGTCTGTGTTTTTTTGGGGGGGGGGGTGGGGTGGGGTGGGGAAGAGACTCGGTTTTATTTTTACAAATGGAAGCATTAAAAGCATTTGGAATTTTATCAGACAGGCATGTTTTCTGGAGCAGCATAAACTCTATCACTGGGATAACCTATATGCTATAAACACCTAACAACTAACAGTATACAAAAATGTTTTATTTGAATAGGGCCATGACCGAGAAACATCTTAAAGCAATCTCATTTTTTCTAGGGCCAAAAGAACTTTAGTGACAACTTACTTGCATATATTTGTGGTTTGAAGTAATATTGACCCCAATAATTTAATCTCAAATGCTTAGAAATCAAGAAAGAGGAAAGCAAATCTTGTTAATTCCCTTCTCAAATTAAGAATTCAGAAGCACGGTAAACACCAAAAGTCAAGTTAAGCTTTTTGGCATTAAATAAAATCGTTACAAAAGGATAACATAGATTACCGAGATTTCCCCCCAGCTCTCTGCCGGTGGCCGCGGCCCGTGGGAGCCGCCTGGGGGAAGGCTCGTTGCGGGGACTGTGTCAGCAGCCCACGTGGTGCGGCAGGCCGAGCCCCTGCTTGCTGGTCTTTTGTTTCAGCCCCAACTTTTTCCAAATTCTCTCCGTGGCCACTTTTCTCACGAAGAAGCGATGGCAAGGCTACGCTTGTACCAGTCTCTGTTATAACACACATGCTTCTGGAAATTTTTATTTTAAAATTCCTTGTAAAACTCAGCCATTTCCTCTGCATTCAGTGTTGCTTTTGACCCGAGCCAGCTCTCACTCCCTGGCCTCTGGCGCTCAGTCTCGAATGAATGAATTCTTCAATTTTCCTTCCTGAAAGTCAAATTCTGGTTTGCCCAGAATTGTTGATTTCCATTCTTGGGTTTCTTGTCTCAACTGTCTCAGCTTTTGTTCCAATGGTGATTTATTTCCAGGGATGTGAAAGTGAACAGGCCGAAGGTTTGCATATTTATCCGGGGGTCCTATCCAATCCCGTGGGAACTGGAGGCCGGCGGGTGCCAATCTCTGAGCTCTGAGCCCGGCTCTGGCGCCAACTGGCGAAAGCTCAGCACAGAAGGCAGGAGAGTTCTCGCGGGCTACAAGGCCGCCGTGGCCGCGCGACCACGTTTGACTATTTGGGGGCCTGACAGTTCCGTATGAACTTGACTATTGGTTTTTCCATTTCTGCAAAAGAAGTCTGCTGGAATTTTGATAAGAATTGCATGGACTCTGTAGATCACGTTGAGTAATACTGATAGCTTAACAAAATTAGCTCTCAATCCATGATCATAGAATGTCTTGCCATTTATTTAAATTTCTTTTAATTTTTTTTGAGCACAGTTTTGTAGTTTTCAGGTACGAGTCCTTTATATCCTTGGTTAAATTTATTCCTAGATATTTTATTCTTTTAGATGCTATTGTCCATGAAATTGTTTTCTTAGTTTCTTCCTTGGATTTTTAATTGTTAATGTATAGGCGTTACAGTGTTTCACTGTATGAGAATACAAAGTGCCAATTTCCTCAAAATTCGATATGGGGAAAAACTGAGAGCAAAAGAGCTCAGAAGACGGGAATTATTTATATAACTGCACTTTTAAAAAGCACGATCAGCAGTTCCACAACTGAAGCTACAGTAAATTTACAGAGGGAATTACCCTGCTGGGGTGTTTGGGGAACTTCCCCTTTACATCAGCAGTGCGGTAGCAATAGTTCCTAAGGCAGCTTCCTATTGTGAGTTAATTTGTCATTCAGAACTAAAAAGAAAAAATTAGACCAAATAATAATATGGTGTTCCCCACATATCTTATCTAATAGATATCTTACTTAATAGATACCTTAAATTACCATATACAGTTCAATTATCCTTTTTGAATCTCTACTACATGCACCTTTTAAGTTTTAGGCTAATCGCAATAAACAAAATAGGGCCAGGCCTTTCAAATTCCAAATAAATCAGTCAATTCAATGAAGAGAAAATAAAAATCAAAGTTAGTCAATTGTTATTTTTCTTTTTTGCTTAGTTATAGGATAACTGCTTAGTTATTTTTTACTAAAAAGAAACACTTTAGTTATATAACTAAATATTTATTTGATAATTATATATCTAATTCTATATCTACCTTATTATTTAGCATATACTAAATTCATACTATGTGCCAGACACTATATGCCAGGCACTTTCCTCCATCCCTGCTCCAATTCAAGTGTTTTTCTCTCATCTGAACTGCTGTGACCCCTCCTAACTGAGTGCATTCCCTATCTTCTGGCTTAATGACAATATCAATAATAATTGCATTTATGGAGTGTTTACTATATGCCGGGCTTAAGCAAAAAGCTTTACTTTATTAGCTTATTTGTTCTTCAAGCCAGCCCAATCAGAGAGAGATATATTAACATTTTTTTTTCAAATAAAAAATTAATGCCCAAGGAGTTAACTAAATTGCCTCAAAAATTTCCTAGCTAGAAAGTGTTAGTTAGGGTTTGAACCCAGGTGATCAACCCAGAGACCACACTTTTAATCACTATAGTACCATCCTTTATTTTCTCAAGCATACATCTGTCCTTTTTTATGTGTCTTGCACCAGCTAACTTGAGGATCAAAGTACTACTCTAGTCTGCGTAGATGATACACTTAATTAGTCCCCATACTGCAGAGGATAAACTGTAGCCTCAAAAGGGCTTGCATGACTTGATATTCTTCTTCCTTTCTAGTCTTATTTTTGACTAGTCTCTGTCTCACATTTATTTTCACACAATAAGGAACTGCCTGTAAGCTGCTTTGCACAGCATACTTAGCTGCAATTCTTTGCCCCTGTTCTTGCTGTTCCTTCTGCCTGCAGTCTTTCCTACTCTTCTTTACCAGGATAACTCTGATAATAAGTCATGGAAATCTCCTTAATCACAAGAACTAAAAGAAATGCAACCCCACCCCACCCTATGTGCCTAATACCTCTAAGGCTTATTTTATTTACATTACTATTTATGTTCCCATTTGCACTAGACTATAAGTATTAGTGGGAAAATACTGCTTTTTGTTAATTTCCAGTGTCTTCCACATTGCTGATATAAAATAACTATTCAATGACACTTTTTTCCGACTGAGATGGACGTTTTCTTTTCTTTTTTAAAACAATCATTGAAATATATCATTCATACATAAACATATGTAAACGATATGTATATAGTAAAAGTTGTGAACTTACAAAAACAGTCATGCATAACATCATACAGGACTCCCATACATTACCCCACCACCAACACCTTGTATTTTTGTGAAACATTTGTAACAAATTATGAAAGAGCATTGTCAAAGTATTACTACTTAATGATAGTTCTGTATCTTATGTTTGGTGTGTTTTTCCCCAGTCCTCCCTATTATTTTTTTGTGCATAAACCATGCAGTTTATCTAAAATGTACCATCAATAGCATTTGGTATAACCACCAAGTATTTTCATTGCTCCAAAAAAGAAACCAGTAAAAAACAAACCACTATCATACCTACATGTTAGTGCTACTAATTATAAATCCTATGTTATACTCTCACTATTTCTATTCATTTCCAAAAATATTTTACCAGTTCTGCACAGATTAAATCTCAGCTCTTTATTCTCTAACCACATTCTTTTCTCTGGTGACTTTTATTCTAACTCTTAACTTCATGAATTTGCTCATTATATTTAATTCACATAGCAAAGTCATACAATATTTGTTCTTTTGTGCCTGGCTTGCTTCACTCACATAATGTCCTCCAGGTCATTCATGTTGTCATATGTTTTACAACTTCATTTCTTCTTACAGCTGAAGAATGTTCCATCATGTGTATATACTAGTTTACCCATTCATCAGTTGATGGACACTTGGGTTGTTTCCATCATTTGGCAATTGTGAATAATATTGCTATGAACATCAATATGCAGATATCTATATGTGTCACTCCTTTCAGTTCTTCTGGGTGTATAGCTAGTAGTGGTCTTGCCAGGTCACACAGTACATTTATATCTAACTTCCTTAGGAATTGCCAAACAGATTTCCACAGTGGCTGTACCATTCTACATTTCCACCAGCAGAGAATAAGTGTTCCAAAATTGTGAATATTTTTTCTGTTTTTTTTTTTCCACCTGCCTTTTCTATTTCTTTTTCAAAAAAGGTCTATTCAGCTCTTTTTGTCCATTTTTTAGTCAGGTCGTTTGTCTTTTTATTGTTAAGTTGAAGGATCTCTTTATATATTATGGATATTAGACTCTCATCAGATGTGTGATTTCCAAATATTTTCTCCCATTGAGTAGACTGCCTTTTTATCCTCTTCACAAAGCAATTAGAGGTGCAGAAATATTTAATTTTGAGGAGGTCCCATTTATATATTTCTTATTTTGTTTCTTGTGCTTTGGGTGTAAGTTTTAAGGGACCCCCACCTACTACAAGGTCTTCTAGATGTTTCCCTACATTATCTTATAAGAATTTTATGATGCTGGCTTTTAAGTTTAAGTCTTTTATCTATTTTGAGTTGTTTCTTGTATAAGGAGTGAGATAGGGATCCTCTTTCATTCTTTTGGTTATGGATATCCAGTTCTTCCAGCACCATTTTTTAAAGAGACTGTTCTGTCCCAGAAAAGTGGACTTGGTAGGCTTATTAAAAATCAGTTAACCACACAGGTGAGGATCTATATCTGAAGTCTCAAATCAATTTCATTGATCAATTCCATTGATCAATGTATTTGTCTTTATTCCAACACCATGCTGGTTTGACCACTGTAGCTTTATAATACACTTCAAATTCATAGAGCATGAATCCTCCAATTTTGCTCTTTTGTTTTAGGTTGTTTTGGCTATTTGGGACCCTTTTCCCCTCCAAATAAATTTGGTCATTGAATTTTTCTAGTAAGAAGTGGGTTCTTGGAATTTTGATTGAATTACATCGAATCTATAAATTGATTTGAGTAAAACTGATATCTTCACAATGATTAGTCTTCCAATCCATGAACACAGAATGTCCTTCAATTTGTTTGTCTTTTTTTACTTCTTTTAGCAGTGTTTTGTAGTTTTCTGAATATAGATCCATTATATTCCAGGTTAAATTAATGTCTAGATATTTGAGTCTTTTTGTTGTTAATGTAAATGGATTTTTAAAATTTTTCTCCTCAGCTTGCTCATTACTAGTGTATAGAAATGCTATTGATTTTAGCATGTTCATCTTGTATCCTGCTACTTTCTTGAATGCATTTATTAGCTTAAATGACTTTGTTGTAGATGTCTTGGGATTTTCTATATATAGGATTGTCAATCTGTTAATATGGTTTATTACATCAATTGATTTTTTTTTGTTGAACCACAGTTGCATATGAGAGCTTACACTTATGCATGTTTCAGGTGGATCTCAGTGACTGCCACAGGAAACAACACCTCAAACAGGAGTGCCCCTGAGGGCTTTAGAGTCATCCAGGCACTATATGCAAGACACACAACCCCATGAAATCAGCACCCTATCAGTGGCCTTACCTTGGAATATATAACCTATTTCCCCAATGTAACAGAGTTAGATTCATTCATAATTTCTCTACACATGGCTCTTATGCCCCTTTTATTTGAACCTATAATTAGCATTATGCCCATTAAATATATGTCCCAGAAACTTAAATATTCAGTCTTTTCATATGCCAGTTGAGCCCTGAATCTCTGAAGAATTACTGCCAGCATCTTCTCTCCAGTTCATTGAACTCACCCAGTAACAAAATACTAATGATAAACAACCTGAATCCAAAAATATAAGAATATCTACTACAGAAAGTAAAATGCCAGCAGAAAGGTAATGAGTTTAATTGCTGAGTTTGACTTAGATAGAGGACACATTTGAGTAACAAGGAGGCTTTCAGAAGATAACTCTTAGGCAATAGATATTTTTAGGCTAAATGTCAAGTTTACAAGAGTAAGATTCATAATTATAAGCATTAATAGCCAAGGTTTTATAGAACTACTGTGACTAGCAATGGAAGAAACTGTAGCATTGATCTGGAGAAAGTGGCCACAGCAGTTATGAGAAGGGGAAAGAGAAGAAACAATGTGACGTGGGGGCATTTTGGGGACTTGGAGTTGTCCTAAATGATATTGCAGGGAAAGATGCTGGACATTATATATCCTGCCATAACCCACTGAATGGACTGGGGGAGTATGTAAACCACAATGTAAACAGTAATCCATGTGGTGCAGCAGTGCTGTGAAAATGTATTTACCAAATGCTATGAATGTGCCACAATGATGAAAGAGGGTGATTTGGGAGGAGTGATGAGTGGTGGGGGATGGGGTATATGGGAACCTCTTATATTTTTTAATGAAACATTTTTTTGTGATCTTTGTATCTTTTTTAAAAAGGCCATTAAATAAAAAAATTTAAAAAAAAAATAGCAAAGGTTTAACATATTGGTCTGTTTTCTTTTATTAGGCACTGCCTATGAACTCTAGAGATTCTTGCCCTGCTATTTGAGAACATAGCAGAATTCCCCCGGATGGGAATTTAATATTTTGTTGGTTATTGTGTGGGTCTCCAACCACTCCCCAACCCCACTGTCACTCATTCTCCACAGTTGTTGACCCCACTCACATCACTGCAGTACCATCATCTCATTCCACTGCCAAAATACTCCCATCCACCTTATCACAGATTCTGCCCAGACTGAGCACCAGCTCACCACTCCCTTCTCCCATTCTATCTCCTGGTAACCTATCTTCCAGACTTTACATCCTCAAAATAATATGATGTTTTTAATTTTATATGCTTCCTTTATACCTTTCGTGAGATGGGTATAGTGGCCAGAACCTATGAAACAATATAGTTATTAAATGTGTTCACTAACAAGTACTAGTTCATTCCCACACATATTTAGTAAATATTTCCTATGTTAAACCTAGCATAAGCCAAAAACTGTGTTCTAGGATGAGGTTGGACAAAGAAGAAGAAGCTATATTCCCTTATGTTTGCATTTCAATGGTTCTGTAATTGAATATGGCTGAGGGTCATATCTGGGATATTAGTTTGAGTTAGAAAAATTCTAATGACCTAAAATTAACAAAGAGATTATTATTAATTTGATTGCAAAGTGTAATGAACACTGAACTTAAAGCATAAGTAGAAAGTAAAAAGAAATGACTGATGAGAGAGACACTACCACAGTGGGATTGATAGAACTTGACCACGTGTTGGATGGATATGGTGAGGGTGAACTAGGAGGAGATGCCAGGACTGCTGAGTTGGGTGAGAGTGACACCACAGTATGAGAAAAAAAGTCCAGGAATTAGAACAGGTTTGTAGAGAGGTTTTACAGTCAAATTATAAAAATATTCAAAGTCATCAACCAGAAATTAGTTAGCTCACAAGTAAACACATACCTATGCTTATACATACTTGTAAATAACTACATTGGATTCTTCTCAGAAAGCCACCTCATTCCCCAAGAGCCAATATGATCCTACAATGAATTCTTATTTCAAGGGATATAAGCCCACTTGACTGTATCAAAGAAATGCCCTCATTCCTGCTAAATGACAATTAGGGTTTCCAATACATGAACTTCTAAATATATGTGACTTGAATGGAATGTGTATATCTTTGCAGGACAAAAGGGGTGCAAACATTTTGTAAAAGTAAAGTGTTGTAATTACAATGCTAAATTTAACAACAACAAAAAAGTTTAATGTAGACTTTAAATAAACACCTAAAAGAGTTTCACACTTAAATACCCAAATTAGGACGTGTCTATGAATAATAATAATACAGAGTATACTTGTTTACCAGTTTTATTTCCAAAACATTTCCACATCTTATTTAATTTTTTGAAGTGTACACTTTTAGTATGTCTGAAAAGGGTGCTTAAATTTCTTATGCAGAGAACCCTAACTGATCAGGGGAGTTCAAATGCCAACATAAGATTTTGGTGATATTCTTACTTTCATGTCCCCAAATGGTGATTAAAAGAAAAAAAAAACCGATGCTGTTTTCTGTTTTAATTAATTATCTCTCCAGATACTGATTATAGTACTATCTCATCGCCTCCTGAAGAAATGTTTACTGAGCATTTTCTATGGGCAAGACACTCAGGTAGGTGTTTATGGCCACATAAGACAAGTATTAAGGTCCAGATAGTTTAGAAGTCACCCTTTTCTCAAATAAGTCATGCCATGCTTGCCTACTACACCCCAAATTTTGCTATTTCCAGCTTTTTATCTCTTTGTATTTATGTCCCACTTTTCCAACAATCATTTTTATTAATTATTCCAAAAACCTAATGAAGCCCCTGTATGTTGGTATGCCAAGTGACAAATCTGATTTGCTGATTGATGCTTTATAGATTTTATAATGATCTAATTCATCTTAGAGTGATTAGGCCATCTTAGTTACCTGGCAATCAACAGGCAACTGTTCCAAATCCTTTAAAAATGGTACTGGTGACAGACACCCAATGACAGTCAACCCTATGAATAATGCTTCGGAGCCAAGTTTTTGAAGCCACTGAAATGCAGAGCTAAGAAGTCTAAACATTATCTATAGTTGTATACCTGAAAAGCTATTTTCTCAACAAGGTTTTTGAAAGGAACTGGATATCAAACAGTTCGGAGGTCATGTTTTAGAATGCCTGGGATTCAAGTTCTCTACATTGTTAAAAGGGGAGAGACCAATGATTTGGAAGTCAGATAAGCTGGTAATTGAGTGGCCATTCTATTGTACAATTCAAAGAACATTTCATTCTTGGAAAGATGTTTTTTGTAAACTCAATCCTCTACCTTTCTCTTCTGGGAGATGCGTGGGAGTGGGTAGTAGAATATAAAATAGTAACTTTCATTGGTAACAATCATAGTAGTGATAATCATATGCTTTCAACTTCAAAGGATTTTAATTAAATAATAAATAGGTAAACAGAGTAGTGCATAAATACCTGGGTTTGATCTAAACTTTACTCTATAGTGTGTGATGTTGGAAAAAATTTTATTAAATATTCCTGTCCCTAGGAACCCATATATAAAGGGTGCCTGGGGGTTGCATCTACCTCATAGACATGTTGTTAGGATGACGCCCAGTCCATTGTAAGCACTCAACAAAGGTTAGTTAGCAGCAATCATCCTCACCATCTTCCTCTCTAGCATTCTACAAAGGAACAATGCATCCAGGATCTGCATGGAGAAAATGCTGAGAGAACCTGGTTAACAATCTCTGTGAGGAAAAAGGCAGGATGTGGTCTCAATGAACATTTACGAATCCGGTATGACAGGGCTTCTTCCTTCTGTAGCAATCGTAAAAACAGAAAGTTTCTTTCTGGCAGCATCAGAGAAAAATACTACCAGATCTATAAAAAGAGGTGTTATGTCAAAACAAGGGGACATCCCTGAATAGTTAGAGGAATTCACTTAGTGCAGTAGATGTACCGTAAAAACAAAACAAAGCAAAATAAAATCCATACAATAACAGAATAAAAATTCTTATGACCTCATTAAGATTTGAGAGAATATTTTATTTATTTAAATGGAGGAAGGAAATGTGAAACAGGAAAAATCTGAATTTGGAAAAATTGCATGAGAAAGAAAAATATGATTGCTTAACTGAAACTATGATGGGAATCAAAAGCAACATATAAGAAACAATAGAAAACTGTTATATAGAAGTAAAAGTAAAACTTAAGAAATTCAACCAGTACTTGGAGGAAAACTATAAAAGATAAATATGATGAAAGAAAGAATGTCACTGATATAGAAAGTAAGTCGTAAAAGTACAAAATAAGTACAAAAAAGGAATGTAATCAAATTCATTATCTTTTAAAATGTACACTTAATTGGGATGGCAAAAAAAGGTCAGACTTTCAGATTAATGGAACTCAACAAATATTATGATAAAAAAATTGGAGAATCTATCACTTAAATATATTGATTAAGATAAAAGCCTTGGGATGGGGTGGGTGGGGTGGGGGGTATATGGGGACCTCATATTTTTTGAATGTAACATTTAAAAGAAAATAAAGAATAAAAAAACAAGTGAAAAAAAAAGATGAAAGCCTTAATTATTAACAAATTCTATTAACACCAGGATGATAATCAAACCAGAAGATCATGATTAAGTTATTGTGAATGAACTGAATATTGTGAATGATAATTTCACAATTAGCCACTAGGTCAAAAAGCTCAGGTTTTATCAAATATTAAAACGAGTTGAGGCAAGAGTGAGGGGATAAAAAACATGCTGAATTTCTCATGTCATGCAAGAGGCTATCAATAGTTTTTCATTCAACAATTACATGTTGAATAGTTATAAGTGGCAGGCAGACTACACTAAAATCTGTTTGTGATCTGCTTCTTTCAAATTTTAAAATATTTCCAAAATATTCTCGTTGAAAGCATTATAAGAAAAAAAGTAAAATGAAAATTAATTTTAAAAAGTAAAAGGAAAGATAAAGGGCACAAGAAAATTTGAGAACTACTACTCCCACTCAGATGACAAGGCAGGTAGCTAGCTCATCTCTTCATGGAGGTGGGTTCTGCTGTTTTCCGAAGGCAAGGCTTTCTCATCTTCACCCAGCCATGTCCCAAGGAGTAGGAGCCAAGGGCCAGGCCTCAAAATGGTGCATTTCAAATGCTTGGAAATTTACTCACATATTCTGCCCCCCATCCCTGCTATTCTTTTACACTACTCTGAGGAGGACAAAGGTACTCCTCTGTTATTATTCCCTCCTGGATCAGGCTTCTATAATTGTTGACTCTATGGCCTTGCGCAAGCCACTTCCCCAATCTGGGCTTCAATTTTCTTTCTCGAGCAGTAGTTGGAACAGGTCAAGGTCTGCTAATATTCTTCACATCTTTAATTTGCACATGGTTTCTGCATTAGGGCAGTTATTTTCAACCATAATTAGCATTGGAATAACAAAGAGTTTTTAAAAGAAATACTGATGCCTGGATTCCCATATTCTCCTGTAAATGTCCTGGGTATGTGACCTGGCCATTAGGATTTTAAGAACTGATCAGGTAGAGAACCAGAAAACTGAATTAATATATTGGAAACCAAGTAAGTGAATACATGGAAGAGCATTGTACTATGGATGGGGAATTATATTGCAGTAACAAAAACCTCGGTTATTTGCTTTTGTGGGGAGGCAACATTTGCAAGAAAAACAGATGCCTGAACATCAAGATATTTTACAAAATAGTCATGTCCCTTAAAAGAGGGCCTTCTGTGACAAGGAAGGCAGTTACCTTGAAAGGATTCCCTCGGGCCCTACCAATTATAAGAGCAAAAATACATTTTACAGTAGCTAAGAGAAAACATGTCAGGTCAGAGTGAGACCATTGACTTGGGAGAAGAGGGAACAGGAAGAACAGGTGAGACTGAAATTAACAAGCATGTTGGAAATCTCTGAAAAAAAAAAAAAAATCTGCCTCAGTAGGACACGACTCGTGGCCCAGAAAACTTTTGTAGATTACCTACACAGCTCTCTTCTAAAAGGCTTTCTTATCTGAGAAGCATATCTATTCACTCTATCCCAAATAAAATGCTCCGCTCCTTCTCTATACTTCTCCATACTTTTTTGCTGATTTACTTTTCTTCATAGCACCAATTGACTTAGGATATACTTAATTGTTTTGACACATGTGGGTACTATTATCACTCCATTTTAAAGCAGTATCTGCCATTAACATGAAGTCAATTAACATTCATTGTCAATGTTGGCAAGACTGGACTTGTCATTAAGAATCAGTTTTAAAACTGCTTCAAGAATTAGCCCAGTTTTCAGGATTTAGGAATCTTCCTGAATGACATTGCAAAGACAGATACAGGCCATTATATATCCAAATATAACCTACAGAATTGTGTGTAAGACAGGGTAAATTACAATCTAAACTAATTCATGCCTAGTGGCAGTGCTCCAAAATGTGTTCATCAATTGCATGAATGTACCACACTAATGAAGGATGTTGTTAATGAGGGAAAATGTGGGAGGTGTGAGAAGCAGCGCCCATGGGAATCTCCTATATTTTTATGTAGCATTTATGTAATATATAATATATATATATATTTTAAAAAACAGTTGAAGGGAGCAGATGTAGCTCAGTGACTGAGCACCTGCTTCCCATGTATGACAAGTCCTGGATTCCACCCCTAAAAAATAATCAGTTGACCGTAGAGGTGAGGGTCTGTTTCTGAACTCTTAATTTGATTCCATCGATCAATGTGTCTCTCTTTATGCTAAAACCATGCTACTTGGATCACTGTAGCTTTATAATACACTTTAAGGTCAGGAAATGTGAGTCTTCCAACTTTGCTCTACTTTTTAAAGATGTTTTTGGCTATTTGTGACCCTATTCTCCTTCCAAATAAATTTGGTAATTGACTTTTCTATTTCTGTAAAGTAGGTTGTTAGAATTTTGATAGTTATTGCAGTTACTCTATAAATCAGTTTGGTAGGAAAGGAAAAGAAATTAGCCCATTTATCTACTAGACTCTGTTGTCATTATGGAAAATTGTGGTAGGTTTTAACAAACAATATCTAAGAAGATGTAAATAGGTGATATCTTCAAGCAATAAGTCTTTCAAAGAACATTTCATTACAATCAGTATCTTCTTTGAGTAGATTCCCACCCAATCTTCCACTTGATTTAGCTTTAGATACAAAGGGAATTAATAAGAATATTTTATAAATGGAGAAACTAAATTAAATAATTTTATATTGATCAAATAACATAAAATTATTTGTCAAGAATATAATTTGAGGGAGAGAGACATTATTGCTATGGATTATTATAAGCCTTGCTTCTTTATGATAACAACCAATCAATTCTGTTTTCTCAAACTATTTACCCCTAGTCAAATGGTATCATCAGGGTACTTTATATTATCTCTGTTCTCCATGGCGTGCTGCAATATCCATTGAAACTAAACATCATAAAATATTAGTCAATAAAAACTAACACCTGACATCTGCTTGCTTCTTATATAAATTATTGAACTCAGAGACTCAATTGTGTAACTTGTTAAGAATAATTAAGAAGTCACAGTTTATACACAGTTTATAGTCAAAAGGCCAGGAAGTAATAGGCATAAAGTTTGAGGGAGTAAGAAGTCCTAAAAATAAGTAGGTAAAATATGCCTTGAATCCATACAGACGAAGTCATCTCTGAGGAGATAGTTTAAGTTAATTTGACAAGGAACCAGAGTCACAGTAAGAGGAAATTTTAAGTAATTCTGTCATTACATCATCTTTCCCATATTTTATACAACATGAATGAAAAATAGCTAAATTTTGATTAAAGGAAATAATTGTGATGAAATTGAAGGAAGAGCCTGTTTAGACTTCAGGGAAAATGCCCTAAGACTTTTGTCAAAAGTTCTTTCCTGACCTACTCAGCCCTCTGCCACCTTTCCCGAATTATTACTATTATTATTAAAAAACAACAATAATTCATTTCGGATTAGAATCAAAATCCCTGGTGGGTTTAACACATGTTCACAATTTATGTGACATTTCTTCCTTTTAGAGGTCTTCAATCTGGGCCACCCTTAGTGATTTTTTTGTGACAAGTATCATGCAGTGAATGATGTAACCCTGTTTGACTTCTGAGTTTAGGTCAGAATAGAACATTCAGCTTTCCCCCGTCTTGTGATATTTGATTTGGGAAAGTCAGCCTCTATTTAAGAAACCTGTCTACTCTGATACCATCATGATCAAGAGGCCACCTTTAGATGTTCTGGATGACAGCTCAGCTGAGCACCTAGTCAACAGCCAGCACCAATTGCTAGCCATGTGAGTGAGCCAGCTTGGGAGTTCAGTGCAGTCCAGTCTACAGATGAATGCTCTCCCAGTGGACATCTGACTGTCATCACACAAGAGACCCAAGCAAGAACTGCTCTGAGTCACTTCCAAATTCCTGGCACTGATCCAAAAAATCAGGACCAAATTAAAATGGTTATTTTAAACTACAAATTTGTGGGATAATTCATCTCACTAGAATATTAACTGTGACAGATTAGAGGACTATATTTCTACATGTTTTTTGACCAAAACTTTAAGTCATGAACACTTAATTTTTCAAATTGTGTGCTTATCCTAAATTGCAAAACTTCTCAGAGGATATTTTAGGTTCACATATTTTTAGAGTTTTATGTTTCTTGCAACTGGCTTTATATTAAATGAATTCTTGTATTCAGATAATCCTTTTGCTATTCCAATATATATGCCAGGTGTCTGTTAGTTGTGGATTTTTTTTCCTTTTTTCTGACAATCTTTGCTCTTTAAGGTACCTCAGGGAAAGCATCCCTCAGCTTTTATTTAACTAATATTGGTTAACTTTTATGTAATGAATAATGTTTTCCCATTGATTTGTCCCTTAAACAGTCACTTATAGGTGTTAAATAATGATATTACATTTGGCTAACTCTTGGATTTAGCTAAATATCCCCCAAAAGGAGTTGAAAATATCTTGTCTATAGTTTAATATATCATTACTATTACAGTTACAAATATATAGTTACCTCAAGTGCAGATAAAGTTTTGGAAATGATATTTCCAATCCCTTCTAGTAGTTGTTCAGGACTAATTATACTATCTACTTGTTATATAAATATATGAGGAACAGAAGGCTCTCCACAAGAGACTGAAAATCTAAAAAATACAATCTATATTTTCTTTAACAGGAAACAAAGTATTAAGACACACTAATTCCATTTAATTATGAGATGAATAAAATAGGTAAGGTACATTCCTGGTAGAGGAGGTTTAAGTAGTCTAAATATTGGACACCAGAGCCAGACTCACTGGGTTCAAATCTAGCCTCTGCCCCTATCTTAGCTTCCTAGCTGCTCAAAGAAATATTATGCAATGGCTTGGCTTAAACAATGGGAATTTATTAACTCATGATTTTGAGACTAGAATAAATGCAAAATTGAGGAGTCAGCAAGGTGGTGCTTTCTCTCCAAAGACTGTGTTATTCTGGGGCTGGCTGGCTGATGGCAACCCTAGTAGACTTGGTTTTCCATCATGTGACAATATACATGGTAGCATCTTCTTTCTCTTCTGGGTTCTACTGACTTTCAGTTCCTCCATGACTTTCTCTCTCTATGTCAGAATTTCATTTTAAAAAGGACTCCAGTGATGTGGATTAAAGCCCAACCTAATTCAGTTGGGCCACATCTCAACTGAAGTAATGTCTTCAAGAGAACTTATTTATAATGTGTCCACATCACCAGAATACAAACCAATACCAAGAACACTCCCAGAGTGGGGTACACAATTCAATCTACCACAGCCTCTATAGGAGAGACTGCAACCATTTATCAAAGTTATCTATTTCCTTTCTCTCTAAGCATAATTCTCAGAATCCTCTGCTGTTAAGATGGCCATTTGTTCTTTTTAGCTCTGTCCCATAAAGCCGCCTCCTTCTATTGTCTGTATATCACCTTTTAAGATGACTCTGGGAACCAGATGTTTGTTTAGCAGAACTTTTATTAGTCTGGGTTCATTCATGACTGTGTGGAAGAGAGTTTCTTCACCCCCAAATCACCGTTGTCCTGGGACTGTGATGCAGTATTTACAGAAAAAATAAATGTCTACTATATAAATCTGTGTCAGTTTGAGATTATTTATGAATTCCAAAAAAAAAGAAAGATTATGTTTGTAATCTAATCTATTTCTCTGGATATGATATCTTTGATTTTACTTAACTCAAAGGATTTAAGTTTACTTGATAAAATCAACTTAGGGCTTTTGATTCCACCACATCAGTAGGGTGGGACTCAGGTAGAGTCCCTGCCCCCTTCATGGACTGATAGAAATGGACACTCACTCAACAAGACACACAGAAGTGAGAGAGCTCTGTCATTTTTGATCCTGGGGCCCTGGGAAGAGAGGAAACATTCACCTGTTAGTTTGCTCCTGAAGAGAACAGAGCAGCTGAGCAGCAGAGGAGGCTGGGGAAGAAATGAGCCCTATGCCACAGACTGATACATTAGAGGAAGCCTTGAAATACCAGCAGAGATCACCAACCATCTTGCTTCAGTATTTGGCAACTGACTTTGGTGAGAAAGCAACCCTCAGGTGGACTCTTTAGGGCCTTGTAACTGTAAGCTTCTATCCCAAATAAATACTCCCTATAAAAGTCAACGGGGAAGTGGATGTGGCTCAAGTGATAAGGCCTCTGCCTACCACATGGGAGGTCCCAGGTTCAATTCCTGGAACCTCCTGGTGAAAAAGAAGAAGATAAAGCATGCCTGTGTGGCAAGCCAGTGCCTGTGTGATGAGTCAAGCGCCTGTGTTAGTGCCTGCATAGTGAGCCAGTGTCTGTGCAGCAAACTAGTGCTTGCACAAGTGAGACATGCAGCAAGATGATGATGCAACAAAAGAGAGATGAAGGAAAGAATCAAAGTGAAGTGCAGCAGAGACCAGGAACTGAGGTGGCACAATTGACAGGGGAACTCTTCCCATCAGAGATCTGAAGGATCAAATCCCGGTGAATCCTAGAGGAGAAAGACAAGAAGAGAAGACAAAAAGAGAAATAGATACAGAAGATCACACAACAAATGAACAGACAGAAAAAACAGCAGGATGGGGGAGAGGGAAGGGAAGAAAGAAAAGGCAATGGGTTTCTGGTATTTTGCATCAGGACCCCTTTGGCAGACTAATACAAAAGTCTTTCAAAATTCAGGATTATATATTACAATGGCCACAGTACCCTAATATAACCTCTTAATATTCATGTGACTTTCAGAAAAATTATTAAATATATATAAAATGGCCATAATAACAACATTTTGTAAGGTTGTTGAAAGGATTAAATGAACTAATACATGTTAATCACTTAGGAAAAAGTGTGATTCATTTATCATTACAATCATCATGAAGCTTTAATTTGTAGAATGTTTAGTTGGTTTAAGTAGACTTATATTGCAAAAATAAGTACTAAAGATTACTTTCTACATTTGACCTATAAAATATGAAAAAGATTGATACTTTCATTTATTCATACATCAAAATATTAAAGCCCCACTATTTATGAAGCATAAACTAAAGACTGCTGGGATTACATTGAATATGGCAGACACCCTTCCAGCCCTCACATAGCATGTCATTTAATGGAGAAAACAAGCAATTACTCAGCCATTACAAAACAATGGAGCATGTCCCATATTCAGGATAGGGAAGGATGTAATAGAAGTGTATAAATAGGACACCTAACTAAGCCTTGAAGAAGCAGGGACTCAGTGATAAGTGTGAATTCTCTAGTTGCAGAGGGTGAGAGGGTGGATGGGGGGCTGGAGGAGAGAAAGGAGGGTTCCATGCCAAAAGAGTAGCAGGTGCTGAGGCTAGGAGCTATGAAGAAGCATGTTAGCATCTTGAGAGGAGTTGGAGCAATGGGAGCAAGCAAAGGGGAAGGGTGGGTGCAAGGAGAAAGAAGAGTTTGGAGAAGGGCACAAGGGCACGATCATGACTTCGAAGGCCTGTTAAGGCCAAGGCCTTTGGGTTTTATTTTAAAGGCCATGGATTTTATATGGGGGAGTGACATGATAAGATTAGGATTTTAGACATGTGGTTCTGTCTGAAATGTGGAAATTGGATTGTCAGAAACAATACTGTAGACCCTGAGTACTAGGAGAACTGTTAGGAGTCATTGCAGTAAACCAGATGAAAAGGAATGGTGGCCCGGAGGAGACCACAGCAGGATTGAGTGAGAGCAGCGAGTGGACTGAAGGGCAAGCTCTACAGATAGTGAATGAAAGCTGGCCGATTATTTCTTAGGGTGTAAAGAAGACACAAATAGGGATGGTCTGACGCAGGACGGACTCCTGGGGAATGTCTGAATGCTCATTTTGCCAGGGTGGGTTGTACCATTGGGTAGAGACCCAAGTAGTGAGAGTGGGGGTGGACCCACATCCTGGGGAGGACTAATGCCATCAAATAGAGGGAACTGTGTCTCTCAAGAGAAAGGATGGCTCCCAGGGCATTGGGGCAGTTGAGCAAGTCAGGCCCTGAAAACTGTTGCAAGTATCTCTGGACGTGGCTCCTTGGGAAATGGAGATTGGCTGTCGCTGTGGGCCCCAAGGGGAGGGGAAAATGGATGTTGAATGGATGGAACCAAGGTAAATGTGGGGGCAAGAGAGGAGTTTCGCAAGAGTACACAAGGATGAATATAAAACATGTATTATTACACCAAAAACATATAGGGGATGACAGACTAATAATGTAAACCATAATGTAAAACATAGGATAACTAAAAAATTTAGAAAACTGTATATCCTAAAGTATGGACCACAATGTAAGCACAGATGTCACCTTGTTTGAAAGCTATTTTCTCGGAGACTGTACATCAGTTTCAGTAAATATGATATGAATAAGTTAAAAGATTATCGCTGTGGAAGGGAAAAGGTTTTATGGTGGATGTGTGGGAGTACCGTATATTGTATATATGAATTACTGTGATCTAGGGCTCCTGTGAAGAGAAGCTCAATAATTAGGAAAAAGAAAGAAAAAGATAGGATGTAGAATTTTTCCAAATCAATATGTATTCTATATCTAACCTTTAAACTCATCGCTACATTCCATTTTACTAGTAAGGAAACCTGACATTATATTGGGCTTCACTTTTCAGGAAGTTCTGGATCACAGAGTGGTTCAACAATGGCAGTGGAGGAATACTGATATGGGATGTTATGGACAGGCGATATATAGTTGACAGGGAGTTATACAGGGCATATGTCCAGGGGGCATGGAAATGGTTGGATATACTCATAGTGGAAACAATTAAAAACAACAGCTGGGGGGGGGTTACTGGGTTACTGGCCAGGGGGGGCTCTGTCGTGTTCCCTAGGGGAGCAGCGGCAGTCCCCCAGGTGCAACGGTAAGGATCAGGAAGGAATGAGGGTCCAACAGCGAGCCCCTGATACTAATGACTATGCTTGTGAGCCTATACGCCTGAAATAAGAACAAGGCCTAGAGCAGCACTGTGCCTAGGAGTTTCCTCCTGACAGCCTCCGTGTTACTCAAATGTGGCCAGTCTCGAAGCCAAACTCAGCATGTAAATGCAATGCCTTCCCCCCAGCGTGGGACATGACACCCAAGTATGAGCCTCCCTGGCACTGAGGGATCACTACCAAGTACCAGCTGATGATGCAACTAGAAAATGACCTTGAATTAAAGGTTCAATGCGGACCAGAAGAATATCCCTGTCTACATATAATAACAGGAGTTAAAAATGCTGTTTGACCTAAATTAAGGGGGAAATGGAAAGGACAAATGAGTTTTTATGGCTATGAGTCTCTAAAAAAGAGTCTGGAGGTTGTCAGAAAGATTGCCCTTATGCACACCTGAGCAGAGTCTCAGAGACAGATAAAGTAGATACAACCCCAGGTATTGGTCCTTTTGAGGGCTAAAGAGACCCACAGGTTCTATGGTGATGGCAGATGGGGTTCACTGCCATGTCAGTTGGCCCTTCTTTGGAGCTGGTGTTTCTGCGTGATGGAGCTGGACTCAGATGGGATCTCTTTTCACAAGCCTTTCATGCTACTTTACTGGAATTGTAGTTGGTGCTGGGGCTTAAGATTTGAATCTCTGGACTGATAATATGATAGCCAGGCCCTGACCTCAACAGACTTCAGCTCCTACACTGATTTATTGGACTTACTCCACTCAGCTAACTTGGAGTTGAAGAATGTCAACCACCACACCATGAAGCCTAGAGTGCCTACAACTGAAAGCAGGAGGATTGCATCCAATATTCATGTGGAATCTAAGCCCCCTCTTGACATAGATGTGGAATGGACACAACCAAGCCAAGGTCCACAGGAAGGAGGAATACAGTAAGGATCAGAGTGGACTTAATGATATTCTATTCATGAACTATTGTGGTTAATAATCGAGAAAATGTGGCATTGATGTGGAAAAAGTGGCCATGGTGGCTGCTGGGTGCAGGGAAGGGGAGGGAGAGAAGAAATGTGGAGGCATTCTCGGGACTTGGAGTTGTCCTGGGTGGTGCCCCAGGGACAATTGCCGGATGCTGTATGTCCTCCCATGGCCCACTGGATGGAACGTGGGAAAGTGTGGGCTATGGTGTGGAACACGGGACATGGGGTGCAGCGATGCCCAGAGATGTACTCACCAGACGCAGTGGATGTGACATGATGATGGGGGAGAGTGTTATTGGGGGGGGAGTGGTGGGGTGGGGGCGGTGGGGGCGAATGGGGACCTCATATTTTTTTAATGTAATATCTTTTAAAAAAATGAATAAATTGAGTAGAATTTGAAGGAAAAAAAAAAAAAGACACAAATAACTTCCAGGTTTATAATTCAGGTTATTGAGCGAGCAGGCAATTTAGCAAGAGCGTTTGCCATTTTGAGTTTTCAGCGCAAGGCAGATTTCCAATGGAGAGAAGCAGGCTCTTGTGTGTGGAAGCTCAGAAGTCATCAGTCCATAGCGTCAGTCTTTTCACCCCAGAGATCGTTGTAAATGGCAAAAAGGAGCTTGTTCTTGGTCAACTCAGTAGGCTCACATGTGGCAGACTGAAGGTCAGGAAATGTAGTTAATGTAAGGTTTATATGTTTACATAGCTAATAGAGCCACCTGGAGTGACAGGGATTTGAATACATATTTATTGGGATGATTTAATAAAGAAGAAGATTCCTACATTCTAAAACCAATTTTAATGATCATTCCAGTCTTGGAAAAATCTCTCCTTAGCTCTCATCATTACTATAGAGAATTGGGAAGTCTAAAAGGAGACCTTAATAAAACCCTGTTTTAAAAGAAAGAAAATCAATGCAATTGTTTAGAAGATAAATAGAAAAAAGACCCTAGTAGCCTGAGAGGGTTTTTTAATACTACCTTATTGAAGTGAGTCTTGCAATTCTTTCAGATGTTTTCTTATTTAGAAAATATTTATAAGTTTAATATCTTTTCTGATTACACAAGTAATTTTTATGAAATTTGGAAAATATTGAAAAGTTTAGAGAAAAAATTCCCAAATATTTAAACAAAGGCCATACCCTTGTGTGCATACCCCTCCAATTCTTTTAGTATGGATACATGATACTTTTTCTATAAAATTAGTAATTCAATTTTATACTTTGTTCTTATTTATTTAATATTTTAAAGTATTTCCTGAAGTCATAAATACTCTGAAAATTCAAAGTATTACAGATGATAGCAAAACTTTAAATGTTTATCCATTCCCTATTATTGGATATAATATGGATTCTAAATTTTCTTCATTACAAATAATTCTGATGATCTTCTTAACACATGATATAAGAATCATGTGCTCTTAGAAGTGCAATTACTTGATTAAAAATTAGGTCTAAGGGTTATTTAAGATCCCTTGGTTATTTATAAGTATTACTGCTGGGAATCACATGCCAGAACCTTAGCTGAATGGAATATTTATAATATCTCCCTCTCCTGTGGTGGTGTTTTCTGTTTATCAATTGTGCCTTATAACCAATAATTATTGAAGATAAGATATGGTGGGAATTTTACCCTGGTCAAATGGTACATTTTCCCTGGAGTTTGCTTTGAGTTCAGGTCGAAATCATGCTTTTAATTATCTAAAAGAGTACTATTTAAACTCACTCGCTATCAGACATATATGGAAACCTTGAAGCCATAGCTTTCACCATAGCTTTAATGTGTTTTATTTTCTATCGCATGACATTGAAAGGTAGTGTCAATTATGACAATTTGTGGAGCTCACGACTAATGATTCATTTAAAGCCAATTCATTCATCTTTCTGATCATGTAAATGCATTGGGGTTCCCCAGACCTGCCATGATAGGACATTATAGCTACTTTGGAGTCATTTCATTTTACTCTTATATATCAGTGCAGCTGCCACTAATGTTTACAAGTCCATGTGCTACACATTCTCATGATATTTTTGCAGAGGTTAATGTTCATGCTCTGTACTTATATTTATCATTTAGGCAATAACGGGCTCACAGGAGCCATTTACAGCTCTTAAGAGATTAGTGTCTATGGTATCCACCATTTTATTCTATCTCCTATTTACCCTATTTAGTTTGTGAGCTTTGACTTTTTAGTTCTCCACTTATATTGAAACTATTGTGGCATATTCTAATGGTAACATTAGTCTTATACCTGTAGGTTGTAGATTTTAGAACATCATTCATTGGGCTGTAAATGTAACCTATTACTGGAACTTCTAGTACTTTTTCTTTGACTTTGAGGTTGTGTCTCTATTCTTGCTGATTGACCCTTGACAGTAGTCTAGACAATAACTGCTATTACATGGAAAATACTTCACATCATGCAAACGATTTGGGTATCCTGCAGTAGTAAGTGATTGTGAAGCAGAAAATGTTATTCCCTAGATCCAACACCTTGCAACATAACTTACAGGCTTTCTCTTCAAGAAAAATTCTCACTTGCAATTCATGTTTAGTCTGTTTTTCCTATCTTATCATTAGCAGCTGGGTTATATCTGCTTCCAGGGAAATGTGTTATGTATGTTTAATACCAATAGCTAAAAAGAATCTTGAAAACTGAAAATAGCCTTGTAGATAAGTTTGAAACAATCTGCCAAAGAAATTTTAAAACTGATCACCAAATTGGCTATAAGGTCCTTGATCAATAACTAAGGTTATAATGACTTAAGGATCCCTCTACAGAAACACAGAAATGATAATCAAAGATGATCAATTTTGTTGGAACTGCAACTTAATCCCAGACATTACTTTCTTTGTGTCAGGAAGCTTCTGGTCCAGGGCCAATGTGCTTTAAGCAGAGGCAGTATTTGATCCATGGTTTCTGAGGCTAGTATGTGAAGATGGGAGTTCCATTCTCCTTATGGCAGGAGTTCTCAACCTTTTTTGTTCGATGGACCCCTTTTCCAGTCAGGTGAAAACCACAGACCCCTTACTAAGTCTATACTATACTGTGTATATTTAATAAATATATCACACCTGCACCAACATGTCCCTACAAGTATAATGATTTTTTGAATTTTCAATTCAAGCTCACGAAAGCACTGGTTAAGAATCCCTGCTCTATGGCCATGTCCTGTTTCACTCTTCCAGAAGGACTTCAGCCTTACAAGATCACAATTTTAAGCCTGGTCAGGAATGTTGCCATGATATTACTCTGGTCTCATCCCCCCAGTACCACATCATTTTTGCTTAAATCAGGACTGTTGGCCAATAGGGGAATTACTCATAGAGTATTTGTCAGGCCAGATGAATTGATGTTCATCCTCTACCTATGAGGCAATGTCTGTGGATATTGAGTCACAGGGGAGGGCTGAAAATTTAAGCAATTACAAACCTGCAGATGCTAGCAAGGGAGGTCTCATTCACCCAGCTCAGTTTTTAACATACATATTTTATTCCTTTTTTACTTCTCAGGTTTTTTTTCCTGAAAAAAACATTGAATAAATTTAAAACAAATCTGACCTTGTAGCTTTCTCTAGAGTAATATTTCCACATTCAGAATCATCACGGAGTTTTGTTTTAAGAGTTAATACCAATTAGAATAAAGGTCTGAGTGAGTCCCAACTTGTGCAAGCAGGTTGAAAGGTGGTACACATAACCACTGCTTGGTCCAATGATCTTAATTCTGGGTGGGAGGGTTCATGTGAAAACCTCGCTCTGTGTCAGCTATCAATGGTGGGTCACCAAAGATTCCTAACCCTTCTATTTAAAGAGCTATGAGAGTACCAAAGGGTTGCTTGGTTTCTCAGGCAAATGCAAAATATTCAATGATGGTACAGTCTTACAAAAACCCAGAACTGAGTTTGTGTTGCTTATTTCTATAAAAGCCATTTGACAAGAAAATATTAATGGATTTTGTAGTCAGAAAAGTATCTTCATGCAATCTGTATCATAATAGAATACAGAATAGAATACAGAAGGAAACACTGACAGGTGCTGCCATTTGCCTTGCCATGTGACAGAGGAGTCCAGGATTGTGGGCAGCTGATCTTCAGGGAAAAAAGCATCATCTTGATGATGACCTGATTTGGACATTTTCATGGCCTTAAAACTAAGATCACAAGCTAATAAATCCCCACTGTAAAATTGATTCATTTCTGGTATATTGCTTTTAGCAGTCTAGCAAACTGGAACACTAATTTTGTCCTAAAAATGATAGGGTTATACCTCTCATATATTAGAACCTTACTATTACTTTAAAACCAACTAAAAACTATATTATATTTTGCAAAGTGATATATATGTGATCATGCGACTATGTTATTCATAACAAATATAGTTTCCCTTTCTATAAGACTATTCCTTTCCTCTTAGCTCAGAGGAATATTGTAAGGTAACAGTGTCCTGTAAGATGAATGGTCCTTTCATATTTTGAGGATTTGTTACCACAAGTCTTCTGTGTTGTCAGGGGATCTTTTCATAATGCACAATACCAATAAATAACACTCCTTTTACTTTAAGATATAAAAAAGATACAAAACATGAAAGGAGGATTTTTAAATAGGGTAATCATAATCCTAAATTCAGTAAGTAACAAAGGTAGATTTTCCTCTGGGGAACTGGTTGGAGGGTCCTCTGATATCATTAATCTAATTTCTGATATGACAAATAAGTTAGTCGTCCAAAACAATAGTGTCATTATGATTTTTGGTGACATGGTGAAAGGCAGAATTTATGATGCTTGATACCAGAACTGGTATTTATTTTCATATGACATCTATATTATGGGTGACTGAGGCATAATATCTTAAAAAAAAAAATAAAGTAAAAATTGCTTTCCTTTTTTCCTGGGCAATATAAACAGGATGAGAGGAAAACAAATTATATCTGTAGTATGAGAATGAACTATTTTATCTCATTAAAAAATATATACAACTTTCAAAGGGCTTCCAAATTGGGATACTGCATCATTAAGCATTTGACATTTGTCCAGTTAAAACTATTGACTCATACTTTCATTGCTTCCCCCTCAAATTACTACAGTGCCACAGCTGATCTGACTATATTTTCCATTTCTTATAAATAGCCACAAGAAAAGTATTAATTATCCTTGTACGATTTAATGCACCAACTGTCTTAACCTTTCAGGTTTTCTTAAACGCCAGCATAACAAGGCATATCCATGGCAGCAAATGTGATTTATGACAGGAATCTTTAATTTCTGTTTTTAAATATGTTACCCACCGATCTGCATACATTTAAATTCGCCTGCAACACTTTTCTCTGTCTTGAGGCTGTTGTTTAATATTCAAGGATGATTTTTGTCCACATACATTTTGGTCTATGTCACCTCAGATTAAATTATTACTGTTTGCAGCCTTTTCGGAGCAGGCCTCAGGCCCTTATTTACAAGAATCAATGAAACAGTAATGAAAATCCATTTTTCATACTATCAGCTCTGGCCTGCTTTTATTTAGTTAGCTGTGTCTAAGCAAGCAATTCATTTTGTGCAAATGTCATGTAGAGAAAAAAGGATGAGCCGTGAAAGGGTTAATCATGAAATAAGACCTAAGTTCTCCCCCATGGTAAAAAGCATTCATAATGTTAAAATTAAAAAAAAAAAAAAAGCCTTTCTTAATATATGCAAAGTAATGTATATTGACACATAAGCAAGGCTTTTCATGATGAATATTGAAATATATATGCAAAGCACAGGAAATGTGTAACATGTTATAGATCTTTCAGTGTACATTTAGAGGAAATGAACCATTTATATTCTACAATTTAGTGAATACCTACTGTTTATTGGTACAGAGCACATAGGAGTATATTTGTCTTAGTAATTTATTTAGGTAAATATATTTTTTCTTCTAGGGGTTCTTGTGCTTTTCTTGGTTCTATAGTACTAGACATAAATATTTAACAATGCATTGTCTCAAATGTTATTCATGTAATTTATCAGAGAAAACAGTGGAGTTGTAATAACTTTTAAGCCTGCACCTTCTCTTAAACCTGAGATTGATTTAGAATGCAGGAAAATGAGCTGGATTTTCTTCATGCTGCTGAGAAGAATTATTCACTAGTTCTAACTGAGAAAAGTCAAACTAGCCCAGCCCCTAAAGAACAAGTTTCATTTACCCCTTTTTGAGTGAGTTATTTTAAGCTTTGGGTTTAAAAGGAAAAGAAGGTTATTGAGAGGGAAACAATTATTATGAATATATTTCCCTATATTTGCTGACCTATCTACTTTCCTTTATACGTATACGTATGCACAGATATATACATATATATTATCCCTTGTAAGTATTCCTCTGGGAATTTCTTTTAAATTTTGATGCAGTTGGCTATAAGAGTGTCAGTTCAAATTATAGCTAAGGTATTGTAATGTGACTGTCCAGTCTTTAACATAGCAGAAGAAATGAATAAAGAGTGAAAGCATTTGGAGTCTTGTCATCTTTGCCAATGGACTTTCTTGGAAATAATTGTTAAAGGCTCAAGACCTAGATTTTTCTCTCTCTCTCAATATATTTATTTTTCCATTGTATTTGATTTTTAAAAACCCATTTCCTATGTTTAGTGATAGAATCTGTATTGCTAATGCAACATACAGATCTGAAAGCTAGCCGTTCTGATGGTTTTAGCTACCTTTAAAAAGCTGAAAATAATTTTCTAGAAAGTCAAAGCAGGAAACCCCTGCATAATAATTTTGAAGCAGCATCAGAACAGTGGGTTCAATACAGGCATTGCTCATCAACCTGCAGCATAAAGATCAAGGTAATTTCTCGTAACTGAACAATTCATGGTAAACTGATCAGACTTAAAACCAAAGCATCTAGCCAGCCTCATTACCAGGGTTATAACTGCTTCCTCAGGTGCTGCATCTATCGTGATGGGCACACAGGGAAATTGTTACCTTGAGACATCACCTTCTTTCTTACACACATTTTTAAATACATATAATTGCATTATTAATTCCAACTTTTAGAGAACAAAGAAAAAAAGATAAGTTTGAGAGTTAGTCCCTGAATTATAAATCCTTGTTTACAAATGACTACTACATCCAAGAGCTGTATTCCATGTTTTCCAGAGTACATGGTGGGATAAAACTCATTCATTTTACATTGTGTATGTCAGCCAAAGGGGTGCTGATGGAAAATACCAGAAGTCTGTTGGCTTTTATAAAGGATATTTAGTTAGGGTAGAAGCTCACAGTTACCACACCGTAAAGCGTAAGTTATTTCCCTCATCAAAGCCTGTTGCCCTGTGTTGGAGCAAGACCGCTGCCGATTTCTGCAAGGGTTCAGGTTTCCTCTTAAAGCTCCATGGTCCCACCTTCTTCCAATATCAGCTGTAGGCTGGTACAAGTCTCATCTCTCTCCTGGGACTCAATTCTCTCATGGCTCAGGTCCTCCGTTCTCTCCCAAGTGTTTACTTCCAAGCTCCAACTCAAAAGTCCAACCTCCCTACTCTGCAGTGTGGTTTCTCTGTGAGTCCCTACCCACCAAGGGGGAAGGGACTCAACATCCTACTGATGTGGCCCAATCAAAGCCCCAATCATTATTTAATCAGTAAAAGTGAAATCTCTGAATCCAATATAATCTAATATGCCCAGGGAAGCAGACCTGTTTATAACCGTAATCCAATATCTATTTCTGGAATTCACAAGTAATGCCAAACTGCTACACTCCACCCTCTGAATTCCAAAACGACAATATAGTATTCAAGGAACCTTAAATCAGTAACAATGTAATTACAAAATCATATCATAATCAATTAAAAAAAATAGTTTGTCTTGGGGCAAATCTTGTCTGCCTGTGGACCTCTGAAAACAATTTATCTGCTTCCAATATACAAACGGACAGGCAAAGAATAAACATTTCTATTATCATAAGGAGAAATTGGGAGGGAAGCATGAGTCATGAGTACTCTACAATTCAGTAAACCTGCAGTACATATACTCATTAGATGTCAAATTCTGAGAGTTATTCTTAAGATGATGGTTTCTTCTTCTTGGAGCCTCATGAGGACCCACCCTTTCCACAGGCTTTCCCAATGGCCATTTTCTTGGTTCTACCCTCATCAAGCAACTGGATGGTGAACAAGCTCCAGATCTCACCCTCCAAGAGCATTGGGGTGATTGCCATACTTAACCTATTCTTTGGGTTAGAGACTTAACCCCCCTAGTACAGTTCAGTGAAGACAACATTCTCCCTAACCTTTAGCATACAGGCCCAACCCTTTCAGAGCAACAAGTTGGTGACCTAGCCTTCCCTAACCCATGGGGAATGTGCTCCACCCTTTCTATAGCCCATGGTGCCAAAACTTGCTCTGAACATCAGGTGGGAACATACACTCTCTTCAACTGCCAGGGCAAACTCACCCTCTCTGTATACATGGGTAGGTTTCTTCTGTTGGCTCAAAGAGTTGTCTTAATTCCAGATCTGTTTCCATGGTCTTCCTCTTGAAGATATTTTCGCTTTAATCTCTCCCTTCCATGTCCTTTTTAGTTCAAGCTGACAGTAGTCTTGCTCATACAGCTCTTTCAAAAAGCTTGTTGGTTTAGGATGCAAGAAGCAGGGATCCAAGCCATCAGACAGTAAGACTTGCACAAGTTTTTCCTGGATAACTGCATCTTCAATCCTGATTTACAAGTTCCAAGTTTAGCTAAGTCCTCAAATAGGGCACTATCATCTGGGGGCATGATTTCCAGAGGCTTGCAATTTCAGAATAAGTTTCTGGTTTCCTTGTACCCAATAGTTCCATTCTCAGCTTATCTCTTCCATGTAGCATTTTTTTTTAAGATTTTTTTTTTTAAATTTATTTCTCTCCCCCGCCCCCCAACCAGTTGTCTGCTCTCTGTGTTCATTCACTGTGTATTCTTCTGTGACCATGTCTATCCTTATCGGCAGCACCGGGAATCTGTGTTTCTTTTTGTTGCGTCATCTTGTGTCAGCTCTCCATGTGTGTGGTGCCATTCTTGGGCAGGCTGCACTTTCTTTCACACTGGGAGGCTCTCCTTATGGGGTGCACTCCTTGCTTGTGGGGCTCCCCTTCATGGGGGACACCCCTGCATGGCAGGGCACTCCTTGCACGCATTAGCACTGCACATGGGCCAGCTCCACAAGGGACAAGGAGGCCTGAGGTTTCAACCTTGGACCTTCCATGTGGTAGCTGGATGCCCTACCCGTTGGGCCAAGTCTGCTTCCCGCATCTAGCATTTTGCTATCAGCTGCAAGGAGAAGCTAAGCCACATTTTCTGAATTTACTTTGGAAAGTTCTTCAGCTAAATCCCCAGCATTGCCATTTTTAAATTTTGCCTTCAGTAAAATACCCAGAGTTAATATTGCTAAGTTCTCTGTGACTTTAAAACATTGAATACCTTTCCTCCAGTTTCCAATAATAGTTTCATCATTTATTTATAAGGCCTCATAAAACAATACTGTTAGTGACCATATAATTATCAACAGTCTCTTCAAAGCACTGTAGATCTTTTCTACCAAGCATCTCACAATTCCTCCAAAAATATCCCTTACCCATTTATAAAACTGTTCCAGGATTTTGTTAATTCCAAAAGCACTCTCCCATGCCTTGGTACCAAATTCTATATTTGTCAGTCAAAGAGGTGCTGAAACAAATTACCAGAAATTGTTTGGTTTTTATAAAATATATTTATTTAGGGTAGAAGCTTACAGTTACCAGACCATAAAGCATAAGTTACTTCCCTCACCAAAGTCTATTGCCACATGTTGGAGCAAGATGGCTGCTGATATCTGCAAGGGTTCCAGCTTCTTCCAATACCAGCTATAGACTGGGACAAGTCTCATCTCTCTCCTGGGGCTAGATTCTCTCTGGGCTCAGGTGTTCTCCTCTCTCTTGTGTGTTTACTTCCCAGGCTCCAGCTCAAAACTCCAATCTCCCTTCTCTGCAGTGTGGTTTCTCTGTGAGTCCCCACCCATCAAGGGGGAGGGGGTTCAAAGTCCTACTGACATGGCCCAATCAAAACCCCAATCATTATTTAATCAAGTAAAAGTGAAACCTCTGAATCCAATATAATCTAATATGCACAGAGGAGCAGACCAGTTTATAACCATAATGCAGTATCTATTTTGGAATTCATAACTAAAGCCAAACTGCTGCTATGCATTGTCTCTACAAAAATTTGGTAAAAATTTGGGCAAATACAAATGTTACACTTTCAAAGAAAAAAAAATTCTGTTCTTAATATATCTTTAAGTGTATCTATTTAAGAAACACAGAGGGGTAGATGGAGTGTTGGTAAAAAGCATACAACAATATTTACAGTTAATTTCTCTGTTGGATGGAATTTAGGATGATTTACTTTTTATCTTGCTATTTTCTTGTATTTTCTAAATTTCATATAATGACTAGACATTAGATGGTGTTCTCATAATGGGAATTTTATTTTTAAAGAAATAAGGTAAGGAAAGGAAAAGAAACCCCAGGGAGAAGAAGCAGGATACTGGAAGGGTTCAGAGCAAATAACGCCTCTCATCCCAACAGGGTGTAATTTTTTGTTTCACTTTTCTTTTGAATGGAAGTTATCCATATAAGATATTTGTCTGAATTGAGAAGCATCTCCGTTTTAAATCCCTCTGAGAAGGTTTAGGAACAACAGCATTAAGTAAATAAAAAACATTGCTTCCTTCCTAAGACCTTGCTTAGATCAACTGCATGAATGGAGAGCATGGGGAGATGTGTACACACGAGGAGAGGCCAGCATGTTCTATGAAGGTGAGACTCCAGTGTGGTGTCACTGCAGTGGGGTTGGGGATGGCATAATACACTTTGGACCTGGCAATCCCACTGTCTCATTGTATGAAAAGTCACAGAATCGCCCTCTTCCCTAGTTTCCTCATATGTAAAATGTAACCCATGTTACAGGGTATGGTTAGAAGGAGGTAAAATCACACACAAAGCATTCATGGTCTAGTTTATGTTCATATGTTCATAGTATTTTTACTGTGTTCCTGACGCAAAATAAGAGCTGAAAAAATAGTAAGCTATAAATATTAATTTTTAGATATTTGGGAATCATTATGGAGGATTGTTTCGAGTTTGAAAATAGATGCGGAGAAAGGTCATCTAAAGATACCAATTAAATAAAAATTATATATGCCTCAAAGGTGTTTGACAGGTCCTAAAAACAAGAATGAAGGGAGGATAGGGGGAGAAGTAATGGTCTTCATTATCTTCCTCATTCACCTTTCCTGAAGTGCCAGGGCCCCTGCTGCCAAGAACTGAGGCTGGTATGAGTAACATCAGTTAAACCAGATGATTTGTGTGTGAGCTAGCCTGGGAACCTAACAATTATGTTTTTATAGACACATGTGTTATTAGTGACAAACAGGTTATCTACAAATGTGCAATTAGAATACAATCCATTTATAAATTGGCCTTCCTATTTTACTATATTTTATTTACAATTTTCTCAACAAATCAGCATTGATATGTATAGGCTACAGAGTCAATAAGAAATAAGAAAACAAGGACCAGAAAATTTAATATAAAAAGAATTTTTCAGACAGATTGAAAGAGTGGTTAATAGTTCTCAATGAACAACGGCAGGATGATATATAGTTGGCTTATATTGTTTTCTTTAGTCAGTCCTAGCCTATTCTTTAAACAGTTACCTAGATTTGTCATTTTGTTCTACTGCATTACCCATATCTCAGATAAATTTGAAATTAAGAAAATGTAGTAAAGACGGAATAACAAATACCTATATAATAGATACCTGAAAATGAATCAGTGTCTCACTGATGTCCTTAGACATAAACTGGGTAAAATATTACAGGGGGGCATATTTACTAATTAAAGGGAGGGGATGAACTAAAAGGAAAACTATTTACATCTTAGGTTTTATGAATACTTTGTCATAGCATAGACTATTATAAAATTGGACAACAAATCTAGCAATGCTCTTAAGAGAAGAATAGAAGAAATCAATTCATCCCAAGTATATCCAGATTCCATCAATGATTTATGACCATTTATGAAGAAAAAGGAAATATCAATTTCTAAATTTATATTTAATATTTACAAATATGTAAATTAGGCTCTCTCAGAAAAGTGTAGCAGATGTCGCTATCTTCTTGATGCTGATGGACTGCTTAGGTATTACTTTAAAATGATAGATTGGCAATGAGAATATTATTTTCTACTCTATTTCATCTTTTTCATTTGGAAGCATTAATTCATTTAAAGAAGATTATACATGCAATCCAATCTTGACAGCCTGGCTCTGTGTAATGGGATGTTCTATTTAAATGTGAGGACATATTGATCTCATTCTGAAGTATCAATCTACTATCTATCAAGAGGATAAATTTTGAACATTTTCCATGGTGGGTCCCGTTCCAAATCTTTTGAAATTGAATATGTTGTAAAGAAAAAAAAATCCAGTAACTTTCCACTTCTTGATTTGGAGACATTTTATACAAAGAAAAGAACACTTAAGGAAGTTGTGATACTTCCTTACACTGGGTCTTTTCACAGAAGGATTGCATACTTACCTCCAGTGAAAAGTAAGCCAAAGGATCCAATTCTCTTATATTTTGAAAAGTGGGTCATTTCATTCAGCGGTTCTGTGCCATAGCCATCACAGTCCCCACAGTGTTCCAATTTAAGGCAATGTTTCTTCACATGTACCATTTCTGAGCTCTTGTGAAAATGAACTAAGTAGATCTATTAACTGTAAGGCAATGAGTTTGTCTTGACTATGTCAACATTGGGATGAGAGTGTTCTCAATAAATATTTTTATTTTCTACACTCATATGAAAAAATGGCAAATATTTATTCAGTATTTATTCAATGGAGAACACATTTAATTATTTTTTATTTAAATGTTCTATATTAAAGGGTTTTAGCCTAATTTCTCACAGTAAAACTTTTTACTATATTTTGCATATGAATATAAAGTGCAAAAGTTGGTGAGGGTAAAATATTATATTTGGTTAATTGTAAACAATTTCAACTGAAACAACAAACAATAGTAATTAATATACTAATTCTTCTATATTTTTAGAAAAAGTGAATTCAAATAAAATTTGAACTTGGATGATATATGGTGAACAATTACCAAAAAATAAATAAATATACTTAGTAGAAATGATCTGTTTTGTGCTTACCAAAGGCAATATTAAAGAGTAATGATTTAAAGTTAGTGTAATGCAGGAGTTCTTAAAGATTTTGTTCCAAGGACACCTTTGCCAGTCAGATGAAAACCACGGGCCCCTTACTAAGTCCACACTGTACTGTGTATTATTTAATAAATATATCCCATTCATACTAACATATTCCCATAAGAATAACATTATTTTTGAATTTCAATTCAAGCCCATAGACCCCTGGTTAGGAACCACTGATAACATATTAATTAAAATCCAGATATTGTTTTAGGGAGGAGTCTATGAGATTTTAGACATAATCTCATACTTTGGAGGCCTAGAATATGAATCTAGGAAATCTAATCTCCAGTATTACAGATATGAAAACATGAGTTTAAAATATGTATATGTGTGTGTATAAGGTTTCCCCTAGAGATTCTAATAAATTCCACCTAATCCCTTATGTAAAAAGAATTATGATTGAAGCAAAAAGGCTACAAATTATGCTATATGGATTATATAGAGATTAAAACACTAAAAATGACTTATAATAAAAATTACAATGCAATTATGCAGATTTCTGGGACTATCATGGATTAAATGAAAGCAAACAGAAAGGTGAAAAGAAACTACTGTCTTAAATACAGTTACTATTCACAGAAAGTCAAATGATTTTCCTGAAAGATGCGTCCACATATTTTTATATTATTTTCCATTATATATAAAATAAATTATCTCTTCCTGACAAACCACCTGACATTCTTCAGATGATATATTTTTCTCTAGAGGTGTTCACCATATTTTTATTTCAAGAAAAAGATTTAGTCTTTTTATTAATTACTATCTAGCCAGAAACAAAAAGCAAACGAGGTCTAATTACTAAATAATAGAAATTAGATGTGGGATAATTTTCACTTATCTGGCTTATAAAAAAGAGCAGATAATCCAAAACATATATCCACACAATAGTCATCTCTATTTGTCTTTGGAATGCATTATTAAAATCAATTTGTATCACATAGCTAATGGCTTAAAGAGTTGGCCCAAATCCATTCTGAGTGATAGTGGGAAATCAGCCTTGGAGTCAATTTGCAGACTATTCGCTTTCATTCAAGTGAGTGTTTCTGTAGAAAGGTTGAAAGCTGCAAAATGTTCTTAGTGAATGGCTCTAAGTAATTAAAAGGTCAAAAAATTTTCAGAATCTCTTCAAGGACCTATACAAAGCAATCTGGAAATAAGTAAAAATGACTAATTTGCTAGTTGGTAATTACAGATATTTTCAAAATAAATATGCTCTTATAAAATATTCATAAAATGAATCCTAAATGTCTCCACCCTGTCCTTTTTCTGTTATTTTGAAAATAAAGTTTTAAAAAGTAGAAAGACTGTCTCACATCCACTCTGGCGCCCACTTAAACTGCTCTGCCTCTGACCTTGCCTTTTCCTCCCAATCAGATCCATCTAGAGGCATTTTTGGCTTGTTTACCCTCTGGAATTCCAGGACTCATAGTTTTCCTTGACCCATAGTGGTTTCTGCTCTGCTCACCTCAGCAGAAGCTTCATGTTGGTAAGGCTTCTGTTTTGCCCAATAGTTAAAAGCTGGAAACATAAGTTACTGAACAATTAGGCAACACTAGGAGAAATGATGATAGAGAAAATAACTAAAAACTTCCTGTTAAAGTCTCAAAGGCTCAAAGGGCACCCCCAGTCTTGTCTCTCTTTTTATTTTTCTCTCAATCTCCATCTCTGTCTTTTTCTCTGTCTCTCTCTGTCTCACACACACACATAGATACACACACACGGGTGGTCACTGTGTATTCAGTTTCACTCTCTACCCTCCCACAGCCTGCTCTGCTCTGAGCCCCAGGAAGCTGGGTGGTGAGAACTGTATCTACAAGCTGCCTTGCCCTTTGGCTTCTGGTGCAATTCCTTGGAAAGCAGGAAGAAAAGGAAACTGGGATGTTCACACTGCTGCCATCTATTATAGGGCCACTGCTTTGCTAAAGGCAACACGTTCTGTCAGCTTCACTCTAGGGTTCCCACAACCACTCCCGCCAATTACCCCTTCAACTATGGCTGGTGATAACTTCTTGCTCTTGCTAACCCTGGGTAAATGCTTCATCTGGGTTTTTTTCCTCCCTAAAATCTACCTATACTTTAAAAATAGCCCTTTTATGAATCTGCCTCAATTATAAGCCAAGAGCTTGACTCAGTAGACCCAAATTTAGTAGATACCAGTTCCTGAATTTTTCCCTTCTGGATTCCTGGTCTCTTACAGTCTTTGTTAAGCTCTCCTAACAGTGAAACTTTTTCAATTTCTCTTTAGGTAATTACAACCCCCTGCTCTCAAGGAAGGTGTACCAATAAAATCTATTCTTCTTTTGTCCCAGGGCACAAGAATTCCCAGCAGTATTTCTGAATGGCTGATTTATTTACTCTAGAATATAGAACCTCTTTGTTTTTGCCAACTTCTAGACTCTCATGGGTAGTTTTAATGGGCAGAATATACACATCTCTCAAGGGCAAGCAATGATTCTCACAGACAATCAAAATCAAAATCACTCTAACAGCTGATCAACTATTTCCTAAAGGCAAGATATTGACAAGCGTACCTATCTTTCATAGAGATGACTCTATACATTATTTCCCAGAATAGTGTCAGTCCTTCATTTCTCATCTTCCACTTTCGAGACATGGCTCACAGGCCAGTGTACATCAGAAATGGGGTCCATTGTAATACTTTTCTAAACAATATGCTGTTTACCCTGATTAAATTATGTTTTTTTGGGGGGGGCCCAAAAGTAAAATTTTAATCAAGATTTTCTCCTCCAACCCCCACCACTTTCCATACTAAAACATAAGGGAAGTGGATACTAAAGAGAAGGTATCTTCTGTAGGAAGTTGATAAATGATTTTACCAACTTCTAATTGCTGAAGATGTTATAATAGAGTCATAATTAAACCTGTATATATCAACATAGAAAATTAGAGCTTGAGACAGGGTAAATCTTCAGAATTCCAGATTCCTCAATATGTGGGGGAAAAAATTATGTTTCACAGAACCAAGTCACCCTTCTTTTAATTTCGTTAAATAACATATGGAGGCTGTCTACAATCCATTGGTACCATCTTTCCAACTATTAACCTGAACTTAATAACTGGATCAATGTTTTTTTTTGTCTTTAGAGAACTATACTATGACTTTCCTCACTGCAAGTTATTTTTCATTTACAAAATATTTTCATGTACATAATTTCATTCCATGTTCAGTCTGTTGATATAGAAATCATCATTGATCTATTCTTATCACCTAGACTGAGTCACTGAAGTCTGCTGATTCTACCTTATAAATCTCAGATCTTTCTTTTCCTGTTTCTCTTTAATCAGTCTTCCTGTCCTTGTTACTACTTCCACTCTGATACTAAATTTGCTCTTAGAATTATGTATCTGTGTTGAAACAGACAGATAACTGGAAACCCTTTTTTTCACAAAAAAATCCAAATTACTCAGCACATTTTTCCAGAACATTAAAAACTTAATCTTACTTTACCTTTCCAGCCACACCCCCCACCATTATTCCCATTGCTAACCTCATGAACGTTATTTTCCAGACCACACAACTTTTCAGCCTTAAGACAGCATGTGTTTCACACTTCCATGCCTTAAATGAAAATTCACCCCCATCACTAAAATATCCTTCCTCCTACTATCATTTGATCTGTGAAATCTTACTAAAGCTAACATCCCTGGAAAGGATGGGTAGCTACTGTGCTCCTAGGTCTTTCAATTTAGCTATCAAATTTAAATCAGTCTACTCCACTAGACTGGAAATTCCTGGAGAGATTATTCACGTATGCAAAGTACATAGTAGACACTTGATAAGTACCTTCTGGAAGAATGAAGGGGTAAATGAAATCTATCTCCGTTTTTCAAAGTGAGGCTTAGAGAGGGTAAGTTCCTGGATAATACAGCGAGAAACTGAATTAGGTGGGAAGATGACATGGGTGTTTCAGATTTCCGGTGTTCCTGCTACAGAGTCAGCAGGGAAACTTTTTCAAAATGCAGAGGCCAAGCCTCAGTCCAGAGCAATTCTTCAGAGTGTCTGAGGCCACGGCTAGGATGCACATGTTTCAAAAACAGAGTAGGCGATTAGCCTAGGTAGAAGAATTGAGACCCAATCACTCTTAATTGTGCTATTTCACATTCACACCTGATGGCAGAAACATAGTCACTGGTGCCACAAACATGGAACATTTTGTGCCAATAATCTTAGAACTCAGATGGTAGATCAGAAAAGGAAGGTGAGTGAAGTGGGACTGCAGTGAGTGAGGACAGGAAGAGCAATAAATCCCATAGATCAGAAGAGAGACTCTGAAACCATGAGTGCCAGGGAGAGGCATTGTGTGACCAACCAAAATTTGCAGGGAAAGCCTGGGGATGATGAGGCAGAGGGAATCACCTGGCTACAACAGAGTTGCTTCTGTAGGATGCAGATGCATTAAGAGGGATAAACAATTGGTCAGAAATTATATTAGAAAAGAATGACTTTGGTTTACCCAGACTAAGGTAAATTTAGCTATTCCCCCACCCCATTACCTTTTTGAATTCCCATAATCTCAATAGGCCAGGCATACAAAAATATCCAAAATTCTAAGACACCTTTGTTTGTTACACTTTTGCCACATACTCCTGGAAAATGATTTTGTGGCTTCAAAATAGGGATTTAGACAGAAAGGGAGGGAAATTAACTTGTAAGTAAAGATTGTACCTCCAAGTACACACATGCTTTTTAATACATCTGCATGTTCATGAGCACATTTTGCTCCCCACCTAATAAGGCAATCAATACTTTGTGATTCAACCCAAGTTACAGTTTACTGATACTGTTTTGTTGTTATTGCTTACATATGAATTCCCTAACATCTGAGACGTAGACAGCTTTCTTTTCTTTCTTCTGTTTTCCACCTATGTACTGATGCCTTTGCCCTTACCTAGTGGCAGCCGTGTTCTCTGTGGGTGCGACAGGCAAGTCATTTATGTGGAGGGGCAATGAGCTCTGCCCTACTGGCCTGCCATAATGATCATCTCTGATTGTCTTGTTTTGTTCTGGTCCCCCAGTTTTCTTCACCCTATGGGCAATTGCCGGCGGTGAGCTAAGACCCAAGGACGGATTCAAAGCAGGGCCGCATGATCTTTTCATTATCTCAGGGTTGTCTTTTCAGATGCTCTGTTTCATTTCTATGTTGTTGAGAAGTTTGAAAGCTCCTAAGTCTAATGAGCATTAAAATCCTCAGGAGTAGCTCTTCTCTTCCCATCAGCTCTTTCTGTGTTCTTACAGAGTTCACTTCCCCTTTAATCTTGGGGCCTCATTAGTTACTTTTATGCTGGGATAAAGGATTGAATTTCATGGAACAGAAGCTTGTGCTCTGAAAACACTGACATTTCCTCTGTCATCAGGGCTGTATATGGTGGTTGCCATTACTGACATTTGTCCAAAGATTTAGAACCAGAGATAAAGTTATTTTTTCTTAGGAACTTTCTGTTCCATAAATATTCATGCAAAAGATCCAAGAGTTAGGGAGAACCTTGGTAAACCATATTAGTTCCTGTGGGACTAATTAACGGTGGTTTAAAGATGTAAGCAGAGCACAGTGTTTGGCACATGGCAGGTAGGCAACAAAGGTTTTCATCTATGTTATGTTATATGAAAAGTGAGGGAGAGGTAGAAAGAAACCATGACCAGGAGAGACAGAGACAAATGGGCAGAGACAGAGAGACAAAGAGGGAGAAAGTATGAGGGTCTAGGTGAGGGCAAGTCTCAATGTCTATTTCATGAATGCACTGAAGAAACATTGCATTAACATTTCAGCAATATCTACAGAGCCTAATGTGAACCTCTGGGAAGGATGCTTTGGAGGCACTAAAAGATTTTCTCTGACATTGAGCATGCCTAGTCTCTTGTCCTTGCATTTTAAACCCTCTGTGTTCAAAGGCGTCGCCTCTGGAAGGACTGACTGCAGTGATATGCTTATAGCTCCATTTGCAGACTTTCTTATTGGTTCATAAATGGAGACTAGAAGGAGGAGGGAAAGGAATAAAATTTAATAACTGAATAAAAATGTAAATAAAGATTTGCCTAAAATTACTTGTCCAAGAAATAATTCTCCCTCCCCCTTAAGCTAATACTTTGATAAGCTCAGTACAGTGATCCTGATTTGGAGCGTGACCTTTGAAAATGCTCTCCAGCTTGATTAAAGATGTATTAAATTTGTTTAAATAAACCTCGTTGTAATGGCACATCATTTGTAAGAAGCTATTAGGGGGCTGGAAACTGTGCTGCTGTATTTGCATGAAAATGTGCCCTGCTCCAATTGAGGATCTCTCCTGAATTAACTGCAAAGGGAAAGTGACACTTTCATAATTTTTTCTGACAAAAAAAAAAAAAGAGAGAGAGAAGAAGAAAAGAATGAAAACTTTATGCAAAGCTCTGCAAGAAAGAAGGAAGAACTGTACATCATTAACAGAGCCATAGATAAAGTGGGCAGTCAGTTAAACAGCTATTCTTGATGTTCTCAAGGTATTTGGATATATGTGTTCTATACAATTTTTCTGCCAATTAGTTTGCTCGCAGAACAGATTCATCTTTGCGTCGCTATGTGTGAACACATGAAGTGCTTGAGAGTTACCAGATCCACAAGGATGTACAAAAGAAAGCTGCATTATCATAGGTCTTAAAAACCCATGACTGGAATTCTCTCCCCTGGCTTCAATTTCGGTGGGGTCTCTGCAAAGGTAATGCCCTGGGTTTGTGGAGAAGCTTAAGCCTCCACCCACCACTCCCAAATGAAGTATATAGTTGCCAGATGTACTGTAATTCCTTCCAATGGCTCCCAAATGAGCTGCCACTCTGATGAAAAAGGGCCTCTCCTTTAAATCAACTATTAAATTAAAACCTTTCACATCTTCTCATAGGAGTCAGGGTTCTGGGCCATCTGCCAATTCACAGGAACTCCGGCCTCTTTCTAGTCGCCATTTTCCCATCTTGCTAGGTACAAAGATACGCATTGTTGCCCTGGCTTCCTGACTGGTCCTTCTAACTCACTGACGAAATTTTCGAATTGTACTTATTTTCTGAAAATCATTGCCATCTATCCAGTTTGGGCAGACTCTTTGCTGGGGTTTACAGTGACCTATAACGCATTTAGTAAAGGAGCTAAGAAGGAGCAACCCAGTTCATTGGGGCACTCCAACGACTGCTCTGTTCCAGGCATTGTGCTAAGAACTCTCTTGAACATTTTATTTATTTATTTATTTTGACTACTAAAATAAACCCCAAGATTAGAAAATATTTCCATAATTATAAATTGATGAAATAAGGCTCAATAACTGGCCTGAAATCATATAATTAGCAAGTGGTGAAGCTATGTTTTCAACTTAAGTGTGTCTGACTCCAGTGCCCGTGCCATTTTATTATACTAAATTTGACTTGAATTTACCATCTGGAGATAAATTAGAGGACCCAGCTATGAGGCATGACTGGCAATTTTGATTAACAGTTCTGGATTCAGAGGCACAATTGAATATATCCCCACAAAGTAGATTATCCACAAAGGAAAACAATTCTTCTATCCTGTTCAGTAGTGTTTAGAGGAGACTTATTGTTTGTTACAACTGTTTAGAAACCCTGTTTCTTTGAAAAAATTTTAGAAGCTATGTCACTTTCTGTACGTAGTTTTAAAGATGCACACTTTCAATATTGAAACATTTTAAAAATTTTACTGCATCTAATATGATTTGAGATTTAATGTGGTAATCAAATTGAATTAATTTATTTTAATATTTTTAAATAAAATGAGTTGCAAATTCTAAGTAATAATTTTTCACTGTCTCTATTTGCTTTGAAGGCAATTCCCAAAAGAAGCAAAGGAATCAAATTTATAGTCAGTACATAATTTCTTAGGTGACTACTTTGAAGGGGATAATGATTGTTGATTTAGATAGCATTATTACAGTAAAATGAAAGGAAGGGAGGATAACGCAAGGAAGACTTGCCAGAAAACTAGAAAACCCAGAAACAAACATTCTTTATTTATATTTGACAAGAGGGCGAAAGAAGTTTGAAAAATTGTTTCTTATTCTGTTATTTGATTTTTAAAATTATTTTCCTACAATTGTCCACATAAAATATCAAATTGAGAACATTTTAAACTTAGCAATTCTTTAGAGCATTTTAAGTTCAACCATCTGTTTAACCAAAACAGAAACGAAAACCAAAACCAAAATAAACAAAAGTGACTTTAAGTTATAGGAAAGAAATTGATAACATGGTTAGTTAATTGCATGGTTACAAGGTGTTTCCTAATCTACAGATTCTCGAGCTAGTTGTTTGTATTACATCACTCTGCCCCACACAATAAAAGGCCTTAAGCTTGATGTCTTCACAGCTAAAGAAGCATCTAGAGAAAAGTGCCATGTAATCCCTTAACTCATGAGAATGTTTTTGTTTGGGTTTTTTGGCTTTTCAACAGAACTCTTTTAGATTTTTTCCCTCCAGATTTGATATAGAAAAAGACACATGCACAAAATAAATACATTGAAAGATGAGCAGGTAGTACAACTTTTCATTTCTGGATAGGGCACTTGTTAAATTTCTATTAAATTTCCTTTGGTTTAAATGAGCTTCTTGCTCCTGTCCTCAAAGTTCATCAACTTGAAGTTCTGAAGCACCACTTACACACTGTTTTTGAATATTTTCTATAATTAGCATTCAACTTTAAGAGAGTGAATGAAAGCATCTTTTACTTATTATGAATCCAGGTATGGTAGCAGTGCTACATGTGCTGCCACTGAGGTAGATAGAGGCATATATAAGGATACCTGTTCTTCATACATGACCAGTAGATTTGTTTGTTTACTTTGCTAGTAAAGAAAGCAAAAGGGGTCTCTCTCTGAACCTTATGCATGGGGGCCCAGAATTTAAGTTAATGCTTTCTGCCTTCTAGTGCTTTTTTTCCTCCTCATTTCCTTTTAGTTTTTAATTTACCATTCCCAGCTGATATACTTGAGTAGATAGAAGCAACCCAGCTCCAGGCTAATTGGTTCATCATGCACTTTATGATAATATTCATTCTGGATTTTGATTAGGTCAGTATGGGGACTGCTTTGGTCAAAGCTTGTAATGATCTGCCTATTAACTCTGAAATAGGGTCTTTGAATGTACTCATCTTATTAGATATCTCAGCTGCCTTCAACTCTGCTAACCATGAAACATTACTGGATTGTCTTAATGTTCAAGGCTGAACTCTAATATTTTCCAAATTAGTTTTATCCCAGTTTGACTCACTGGTTACCTCTATTGGAAACCCCTACATTGAAGAAGTTCAAAATGTTGCTGGCAGGCAAATGACATACTGTTTCCCATCAAGAATCATTTGTGGAATCAGCTCTGTACACACCTAGTGTGGAGAAGCGTGTCGCTGTTCCACTGAGTCAGTCAGACGTGGTTCCATTTGCAGTACCACCACTTACTAAATTCTGCAGCTGCTGACTAAATCATTTACCTTCTTATTGCCTCAGTTTCCTCACCATGTGGTTCTGAACAATGGTCAGTATGATGCATCTATAATGCAAACACAGTGTTTTGCATGTAGGGAAATCAATGCTGCTGTTACTACGATTATTTTAGGGTTATCAGAGCATATTTAAATCATTGCAACTCAATGAAATATAGATTTAGACAGAATATACAATGGAAGATATGGCAATTATTCAGAAATTTAAACTAGAATACTTCTGTTTTATTTTTCTTGATTTTTAGACAGCTGTATTTAGGGAAGTAGAAGTGTTTGGACAGTTGGTTTTATTCTCACTTTCACTTTATATGTCTGAATTTCTATTAGGTCTTAGTTAATTCTATCCAGGCCTTGATTCATATCAACTTCTCAGAAAACATCATTACAGAGGGCTAACGCTTTTTTTTTGTTCACACTTCTTAACTCATATCCCTTTACAATTTATTTGATAGAATTTTGAGTTCGTTTTGGATTATAAGTTTTCCAAATCAAACTCTTGCTTCCACTCCAATATTTTACATTTTCCCCTTTAATATTCAATTACCTTAGCCATTTGGAAACTTTACTTTTAAGCCTTGTTATACTCTGATTTGTTATCTCTGGTATTGTTTCTCCTTTACCTTGTATGATTTGGGATTTAGATATGAATAAATTTCTGTCTCAAAAGGCTAAGAATTGCTATCAAAAGCTGCTTTTACATAACACAAGGGAAAATTTAAGGTAAGATTTTCCTAATACAGTTTTCAGTAGGAAAAAAAATTCACTTTCTTTAACTTATATGGATAAATAAATTATATTTAGGAAAAAATGCCATCCCTTTTCAAATATATTTTATATATTACATATGTATAGCATCTGGCTCTTAACTCATGTTAATTATGATAAAATTCTAAAATATGAGTTGTTTTTCCATTTTACCTATGTTTTAGCTTAATTTATTAACCTCTAATCTGAAATATGTATAATTTAGTTCTGATGTTTCTGCATTCACCCTTTACCTGAAACAAAAAGAATAAAGATGTTCAATTGCATATAAATGTTGCAAGTAAGAATTTAATTGTATTTAATATATATATATATATTGTGTTTCAATTTAAAGAAAATTGAATCTTCCATCATATTTATTGAGACTTATCAACTATGTAATAAACCATAGTTCTATAGTTGTCTAGGTCACTTTTATGTAAGGTGGGGTAGAGAACTCAATCTGCTACATAAGCCAAGCCGTATTTGACAAATTAGATATTCTTCTTTTCTTTCCAAAGCCATTTACTCTTCACATAAAGGTTTAATTTAGCCCTGACTATTTTTGGTAACTCAGAAGAATCACTGATATTTCATTTAGGAATTCAATTTTAACTTTCTGATTGGAAGAGACCACAGCCTATGTGAAATGGGGGCATGCAGAGGTGCTGCTGGGAGTGGCCCAAAGCCTTGCCTGCCCCACATCGTCCTGGCTGCCGCTTGAGAAAACACCCCCGAGCTGAGAGGGGCTGCTTCACTCCAGGCGAAGTTCCTATAGAAACACACATGAGGGTCTAGTGCTTGGTCTGGTAGGCTTAAAAACTTGTTTTTTGTCAGTGTACCATGAGGTCAACTGCCTTCTTGGGCTATCTAACTAAACTCACTCCCCCAGCTAACATAGAAATCATACTCCAAATTCATTCATTTACAATGTGGGTTAATTCCCTTTCAGGTACTAAAATAGTCATGTTTACTCCCTTGAAGTACACTTTTGTCAGAATACTCAAAAAACAAGTTAGTATCCAGAATGTTATTCTTGAGTATAGAAAAAGGAACACTGAGAGGACAAATTTCTTGAAACCCTTTTACTGGAAAACTCTTTTGCCTTAGGTCCAGTAAACTTTTCTTTTGAGTGGGACAGAATAACAGTGACCAAGCCTAAATATTTTTCTTTTGATCTTTTTCTTATATTTTACCAAAATCAAATCTAATTAAACCTATCATTTTTAAATCGTACCATTACTGTAAACTCTCATCAATTGTAAAAATCCCCATAACAAATTTTAAAAATTCTTCTTAGAAGTAGTGGAAAATGAGGATACTATTATTAGGCAACAATGTTTTCTGTCATTGTCAATTCATGAATAGATATCCTGCTTACTTTCCTGCTTTTAATTGGGAGCACATCTTCTCATTTAAGATAACTTAAATACCCATAAATATTCAAATTCAATCGTATGCTGACTGCAATAAACAAAATTCACCACCAGCTTACCACCAGGCCTAAAGTTTTCTTCTGTCATTGTCTTTCATATTTTTCTTGTTAGGAGCAATATAATTTCAACCATTGCTCCTATTTAAAAATGATTTTAGTGATTTATTTATTTGCCTGTTAATCCCTATCAGAGAACTGGAGAAATAGTTATATTGGTTATAAAGTTTGAATTTTGCTTTTACAACAAACTATGATGGAGTACTTAAATTTTTTATCAATACAGATGACAGTAGCACTAAAACACATTGTTGAATAGATTTAAAGAAGTGTATAATCAGTGGTTAGTGTAATATATCTGACACAAAGTAGGCACTCTATAACCATTATATCCCTCTTCCACCTCCACTGATGCCATACCTCTAGCCCATGATTTTAGGACAAAATGAGGTAGGGAAAGGAAATGTTTATTGAAGAGTGTTCTTACAATTACAATGGGGCATATTTTGTGTTCCTATCTCTGTTCCGATCTTTGATGTCTTAGGAATATTCTTGACATTCCCTTTGACAATTCTTGACACTGTTGTTCTGTCTTCTGTTTGTTAGTATATCATGTGTTCCTTGTTCCTCTTCTTCATCCTGCCAATTAGCCCTCCTGGTTTCTAAACTCTTCCAGTGTCAAAACATTTTCTCTATCTACCCTAGTCCTCTCTTTTCCTTTACAGCTGAGTTTGGAACTAGTAGTTTCTTTTTGTATGGCTTCCACTTCTTCCCTGTCTTTTCTTTCATAATCTACTGTGGTGTGATTTCCATATGAACCACTCAGCTGCAATTGGCTTCATCAAAATAATTGTTCAAAGGACTCCTTGCCTTCTTCCTCTTCCCTGACTTTCCAATTGTGTTAGCTACAGCTGTTAAGAAAACATACCCTCTCTTGGCTTGGGTGACCCCAGTCTCTCCTAAAATTATTGTTTTTCATGGTCCCGCATTCCCCTGCTTATTCCTCATAGTCTCTGGTGCTCCATCCTGTTCTTTTCCCTTTCTGCTCTCCCCACCGTCTTGAGGAAATTCATTACCTTCCCTTCAAATATGTTTTCCTTCTTTTATTTCCAATTTCAAATTGCCTTGTTAGTGAAATAGAAATCTGAAGTTTCCTGGACTTCTGCCACAACCTTAGAGTCTATCTGCATCTATTCCTATATACCCAAATATTTAATATTTCTTGAATTCCTCCTCCCCTCTCCTTATTGCCAGCTTAGCTCACACCCTCATAATTTCTCACTTGGTGGTCAGTGCTCACTGCAATCAGTGGGCAGTAGTTACTTGTCTTCACTGCAACTCTTCTCCCTTCCTCTAGCAGCAGCCCTTTGTTTTTGTTTGTTTCGTTGGTTTTTTGCATTTACTGAACACCCCCTTTACTCTAGGTTCCATTCAGTGCATTTAGACTACAACACAGGAGACAAATCAGAGAAAAATCCCTGACCTCCTGTAGCTTATGTTCTGTATTAATAAGCAAATTACATAAGTAAATAATACAGTATATTTGAAGGTAATGAATATTATGGGAAAAATAAACAAGAAAGCATGATAAAGGGGTGGAGGGGCTGAAATTGAAAATAGTATAACATTTAAATAAAGACAAGACCCATGAGTCATGTGGCTATCTACTGCAAGAGTGAAGTAGGCAGGTGAACGTGTGCAAAGATCCTGAGAGAGCAGTGCCTATGCATGGTAGGATATCGTTCAGTAGACCAGTGTTCCTGGCCAAAACAAGCAGATATTAGGATAAAATCTGCAAAAGAAGGTGAGCAGCAGGTTCAATGTCAGCCTGGCAGGACCTTTAGCTTTTACGTTGAGGGAGCTAGGGAACTGCTGAACATTTCTGAGCATTTGTGATCTCACATCAGTGAGAAGTTTGAACAGCATCACTCTGGCCATGAAGGGTGCAGGTAGAAGCGGTAGCTTGGTTAGGAGTTCACTGCCACAGCTGGGGCAGTAAGCCTTGGTGTGGGAAGTATCTGGATTCTGCATGTATACGTAATTAGGGAGTAGAGTGCAACATGGGGTTGTTGGGTATGGGGATTCATTCAGTGTTGCAGGGAAGCCTGTGGGAGCCACCTTGTGTCTGGGGCAGGTTTTGCAAGTGACTTGCTGGCAACTCCATCCCTCCTCCATTGATCAGCCGTTTCTTGCAGTTGGGGCAGAAAAGTGGCACAGAGATGGGCTTCCTCGCAATCCCTGAGGCACTCTGTGCTTAAGCTCACCCAGCCTCCAGCTCACATTGGTTCAGGCAACCACCCTGTCCCTCAGCCCACCAATAAGCCCTCTGATTATGGGCTTCCAGAGGACTCTGTGGCCAGATGTCCTATTATTCTCCATTGTCTGTGGCTACCCCACACCCTGGGCACACCAATGGGCTCCCTTGTTCTGTGATTTGCCTCCCTCCCACCAACAGGCTTTGCCTTGGGAGCTGGGCTTTTGCCTGTCCAGCCAAGGAGGAGGCAGAAATTTGAGTGACCCAATAAGCAGGAGTGAGAAAAGGACCAAGAGACACTGCCATACTCCGAGGAGGTGGGCATTTTCCAGGAGGGTCTTGTTAAGGTGGTGCAGGACTGCTTGCTCTGTGAGTTAACCGTCCACCTATGCAAGGCTGGGGTGGGGGTTGTTCCCAGCCTTGAGAGCCACTGGGACTTGAACCTCCCTCTCTAGGTGCTGATGGGGCCTCTGCATCCTAGAGGCCCAAGGAAGGGGCCTTCAAGCACTCTTTCTGCCCTGACAACCTGCCTACCCAGTTGGTTTAGTAACACCAGGCCACTTCCTCTTTCAGAACAGGTTCATCAAGACCCCAGAAGCTGAAAGGAGCCCTTGCACAGTTTTTTGGAAGGGTTCTAAGACTACCGATTCTGGCAGGAACAGCTACTAGTCAGGAGACCCGTCTGGCAAAGACCTCCCATACAGTCACTGACTGCCAGTTCCCTGAGGGAACATCAACAGTTTTTCAAAGTCTGAGGGCAAGAAAGACCTCCATGGGCCACTTCTGTTCTCTGTGCTCAGTCCAGGTTCCTAGAGTGGGACTTTGAAAATTTCCTAGAGGCTCATCTGCTTAGCAGTCCCCAGATTCCCCTGGAACAATACCAAAAGGCTACCCTGGGCAACCCAGGTGTTCTGCCACATGCCTGATACCCTGGCAGGACTTGAAAATGATTTAGAATGTTCTACAACCAAGGAGCAATAACCAGTACCCAAGCCAGACCTGCAATGCCCTTCAATAGGCCTCTAAGATGAACTCAAGCAGTTCCCATCAGCCAACATGAAAATCAGAAAATTGTGTGGCATGTCATATGCCTCAGGGCACAAAATGAGGCCTTGGATACCTTCCCAGAGGAAATGCCACTGGCAAGGCAGTTAATGTCATTAGAAATAGAACTGAAAATGTCTGTTGGCTTATCTGTCAATCATATGTAGGATACCTTCCCAGTGCTCACAGATCAGGTTCCTGCTTCTGGTGTCACAGGAACAATTTTAAGAGAGCAGTCCCTTGTTTTTTATTTGGGGATGACCACTGCCCACCCTTATTCCATGTTCCATGTCTGGTGTTGCAATTGGGTTCCATGGGTGGTGCTGATAATTTGGTTCTATGCTAATCAGCACCTCCCTTTTGCTCAGAGTGGGCAAATGACTTAAACAAGTCCAATCAGAGGACTTTCTGGACTCTTAGAGGAGCCACCCAAAGAACAAAGCCCTCTTCCTACCGGATTTGTCTGAAAAGATGTAGGACTGGAATGCAGCAGCCATTGTGTCACCATGAACCTTCAGAGAACAAGGCCAATAGAGGAAAAGGAGAACTGAAAAGGAAACTCTCTCTTCATGACACTGACTTTTTTTCGGACAAAAGGAGAGAATACGTTTCTTTGATTTTTAAATTAGATTATCTTGTATTATCATTATTATCACTTCATTTAAATGCCCTTAATTGAAACATTGCCTGTTTCTGGTACTGTCAGCCCACCTGAGCCTGTGGCAAGAGTACAAATGCAGGACCACACACAGTGTGCTCTAAGGTTGAAAAATTGTCTATCAAGCTAAAAAGCATTTTCCCCATATTTGTCAAATATCATTCATAAAGACAAAATTGAAAATTATATCATAAAGCTTTGCATTTGTAATGACTGAAAATAAGTGAAACATCTAACATAGCGGAATATAATTATCACTTTAAAAATTTCTAGGTGTTTTGCTGGTGGACTGATAAAGATTGAACAACTATTAAAAAAAAGGCACGTGATTAATAAATTATTTATTTATTGAACACAATTTATTTTTATTTTAATTTCAGCAAAATCACCCCTAAGTTATTATAGCCATGGTTTAATATAAATTTAATTCTAATGGCAGTAGATGTAAAGGATAAAGATTAAAATGCAATTATAGTCACTTGACACTAAATTTGCATATATTTAGATGAAAATGCATAATAAAGTAAATGTGGAAAATGAAAATTAGTTCTCATGTTTTCAAAATACATTTATTCTTAAAAATTCAAAATCATCCATTATAGGTAAAAGTTAAAATATGCATTATAATTACTATATATAATTTTAAAAAATATTTAAATAATGTGAAAAATTTTTATTTACATTTTGAAAGATTTATTAAATCTTATTAAATACATATATAAATATAAAACTACCATGGTTCTGTTCTGTGCCTACCTGGCCCAATTGTAAAAAAAAATTTTTACTATATCACCAAGTTATATCTGGATCTACATGTAAACAGAATTGTGAATTGCATAACGTTGATGAAGGAATATTTCTCAGCCACCAAGCATACTCTTGCAAATATCGTGCTAATTCATGAGTACCTTCAGAACCTCAGATTAGAACATGAAAAGAAGCAAGAATATGGAAGCTTGAAACTCCTGGGAAATGGTATTTTGTTATACACGAATCAATTGCATGCATGCTCTCTGAGAGGCAGGATTTGACAAGTTAATTAATTTGCCTTTCAGCTTACCAGTGCTTCCATGGCTCGAATTTCCCCTCTCTTTGAAGTGCTGTCCCCATATGGTTTCTGTAGGTACAAACTCCTCACATCTTCATGGCATTCAGATGCAATTGCCAGTTATTTCAAGGGCATGGGCTAGGAGATGTGGCAGAGTGGAAGAGCAATTCCCTGAGGCCTGAATGGTGTGAGATTCAGGAGATTCAGGTTACGAGTGCCAGATCCTAAATACCAAAGGCACTTATCAAGAATTTCTATGTTGATTAGTTGGGTTTGTGATATGTCTAAAACATGGAACACTTTTTGCACTGGTCTGAAGGTATCACCTGCTCTTTTCCTGGTGGGTTTCATTCCCCACAAAACAATCTGTCCCATTTTTATTGACTTCTCACAGTCTACTGGAAGCAAACAAATTATAAATCAGCATTCAGGGCTAAGGCCTTAATCCACAAAACGCAGACATTGCCTCCTTCTCTAGGCTCATTTCTTACCATCCCTAGATTCTGCAAGAACATTCTTTTCTTATTTCTCACTTTCCATAATGTTCCCCATATCATAACTGGCAGACAGAAGTTGTATACAAAGACTAAATTCTGGTCCCATGTACATAACCACTCTCTTCTATCACCACCCAGTTGTCCAGTCTGCTATTATGCATCTATTGCTTCACTTTCCTTCACAAGAATATTTAGTGACTCCTACCACCTAAGGGAAAATGTTGGCCCACAATTGTATGGCACCATCCATCCGCTTGATGAATTGTCTCTTCTCATTTCATGGTAGGGCATATTTACCCCTAGTGAGAATCCACATGCCTTGAAAGCCAGAAAGTATGCCTTATACTTCTCTTGATATTGCTCTGATTACTAAATAACGATTACCAATGGCTTGTGGTATTTAATAGTTTGTTTTAAAAAAAAATAAAGCCACTTTTATTTGCAATAATACCTATAGTTCAGAGGCACTTAATGCAAAATGAGTCACGGTGTTGTTTGCTTTCCCTCTCCAATTAATTTGGTGAGATTTCCAGCTAGAACACCATGTCTCTGTAATTTATTGTAGGTCCATTCCTCTTCTCCGCTGGGGACACCTTCTCCTTGTTCTACATCTGTGTGTGTTTGGGGTGGACACCTGGTGGAAGGTCTGTTCACACGCACGCAGATGGGTGTTGGGAGCACACCGCCCCCTCGCGAAAACTGGCTTGCTACTCAGAGAAATACCTTATGTCCTCTAATCCAAAACCATTCTGCATGTTTTCCTTGCTAGGATTTAAAGAACATACTCTGTTCCCATCCAAATGTGAGAAGTTTAATTTGAAAATAAAATGTGTCGCAATAGCAAAGAAACAAATGTGGAAAGATTTTCTTATCCCATTATCAGTTGACATGTCTTAAATTTCCTGGGTATGTAAATAGTATTACCCTCTGTAAAAATATTCTCAATAAAAAGACCCACACAATTTCTATCCTTGTGAATCTGAATCATTTTGGAAGTCATATGAAAGAAAAATATCCATCACACTATCTAATGTAGGCATGATCTTTGCACAACTGCTTATCCTTTCCTCCCCAACGTGTATAATTTCTCCTTCATTCTAACATGTTCTTAATCTAAACCAACACGGAGGAGCCCTATTGTTGGAAGGAACAGGCAACCAATTGATATGGATCTGAGGAACTTACAATGACCTCTGTTACCATTGCATTTTTCTTCTACAGAGTATACATTAATTCATTAAAAAGCAAGCAAACACAATAGAAACAAACAAAATTGAACACCAGCAACAAACCAAGCATTTTGCCCAGTGGTTATGCAAACAAGCATAGATGGACTCCCTGCCTTCCAGAGGAATGCTATTCCCTGTTAAAATGCAAATGTTATCCAAATAGACTAACACTTGAAACCACTTAAACATGAATGATTTGTCAAATTTTCAGTCAGTCACCCAGCAGGGCACTGACCTGATGGAATGGGACTTGATAAAGGTAAGGTCTGTGGACTAGACCAGGGATCAGTATGACTGCACCGGGGAGGAATCCTAAATGCAAATTTTATAAATCCATTGGGTTTGTCAAAATAAGTTAGGTAAACATAAACGTAAATTCAGAAGTTTTGTAGACACTTTTGTTTCAATTTGCATTTTATCCTATGGCTAACCCAGGATAGTACCCACCTATAAATACTATGGGTCCAAGATTTTCATGGCAAAAAGGTTGGCCTTATGCTTTATGCTGGCAAGAACATGGGCTAAACAACTTTTTAAAGAGAAAACTTAGGTTCCCAACCCTGTTCACAGCATAAGACAAGCAGAAAATATTTCTGTGCAGCCCCTAAGTATGAGGGGGTCCATAGCTCCATCCCTGTACCCCGTTTGTGGCACAAAAGTGTCTTAACACATACTCATGGAGAAGCTCCTGATGGAAGTTAGAACAGTCTTTAAAGTATAACTCAATAAATGCATTTTATCTTGCAATTAAATATTATCCCAGGATGATTCTCTACATGTATTTATAATTCTGGCCTTCAAAAAGAATTCATAGCTACAATTACTGTTTGTGGGATAAGTCCAGCAAAGTTATCTCATCTCCACTTTGACAAAGAAACAAACACCTTGCCTCTTCCAGAGTTTCCGAAAACTTTTGTTTGAAATACTTGTAAGATATGGAATGTATTTATTTTTGTTTTGCTCTGCATTCCAAGAAAGAATTTTCATATTTAATGCTCTAATTAATGTATATATAAAGCCAATACCTTCTTCCTGCATTATTAAAAACAATCATCCATGTAAGTTTTATCTTAACCTATACCTATGTCTATATCTATATGTATTATAAGGCATCAATACATAGTATATTATTATAATATAAGAAGGAGAAAATAGGAATGTTTGAGGAAGAAAGAAGATAATATACTACTTTTCTCTTCTAAGAATTGTTATTTTGGATACAAAAACAATAGCTGACTATTGAGAGGTATTTAGATGTAGAAATCATTATCATTTTAAAAGAACATTGGTTTTACTAAGAACTATATTCGAAATTGCATGTATCATAAAAATTGATAGAAAAAATATTTATGGCTTTTTCTCTTTTTGTATTTTATCTGACTTTCTACTTTGCCATAATGGCTATGTAATACTTTTATTATTAAAGAAGATTATTTTGATTTAAAAATGAGAGAAGAATGTGTCACCAGGAGGAACTTGGTCAAGTTTCCAGTTTCCCCTGACAGTATACAAATGTGCTCAGGGAATCTGGAGTGTGCCATTTCACTGCTCCATGTAATTACATGCAGTAACAGATCCTTTAAATATAAATTCAATGCATATTTAGGAGTTAAACACACTTCATTGAAAGTGCTACCAGTTGTCTATTCTAATGAGCTGCTAGCTAAATTGGAAAATATCAGTGGATTGTCCTTTATTTTGAAACCTTTAAATAACTTGGAAAAAGAGAAGTGGAAGTGGGACTCAAGAAACAGTTAAGCAATATCACTCTTGTGAGTTTTACCTCTTGTCTCAGCAAAGCTTTTCCTGTCATGTCAGTAGGGATCTTCTCAGATGTTGGATGTTTGTGCTGATGAGAACAGTATTGTTGTCAGAGTGTGCCCACCTTCCTTCATTTAACATGCAAATATTCAAGAACTTAGTTTCCAGCTCATTCCCATTTTAGTTTAATTTTGTTAAAATTTTTTTCTAAAATAGGTGATATTAACTTTATTCGTTTTTTGATAGGTTGCCTTGGGATATTTAACTTAGGATATTGCAAATAAAATTATTGCTATCAAATGTGGGTAATAATTTTAAGGATAGCATTGGTTAATTAGAAGCTATATTTGCAGCATCTCAAATGCTTGTTATCTGTTTCAACTTCTGTGACTGCTAAGAATTGAGTCTACCTTAAACATGGAGTGATTGTAACTCTAATTGTTACAAATCATCCTAAATATTGTAGTCTTTCTTTATTTTGAAAGTTAAAATGATACAGCTTGAAAATTACTGCAAGCAGAATCTGTAGTGGCTACTGCCTTTACATCAATGATGAGTTCTTCTGTTGCTAGAATAATAATGTCTACAGTAGTATAATAACAAGTCAAATTTAGTACATTGAGGATTTGGGGATGGTGATGCCCACTCTTTCTAATTGAGAGTGGGCTTAGATCACATGGGGCAGATGGATGGAACTATCTTGCTTGCAGTTGTAGACATACTCTGTTCCTTGGGATGGGCATTGTCCATTATCATCTCCTTTTTAGTTGTCCTAGCGGACAGGCCATTGTATATTTTGTCATCACTTGCAAAATTGTGCGGGACAAAGTATAAACTATAAGTATAAACTGTAGTCCATGGTTAGTAGCAATGCTTCAATATGGGTTCATTAATTGTAACAAATGTACAACACAAATGAAGGATGTTGTTAATGTGGGAAAGTGTGGGAGTGGGAGGGAGTGGTCATATGGGAATCCCTTATATTTTTTTATGTAACATTTTTGTAATCTAAAGCTTCTTTAAAAATTAAAAAAAAATTGTTCTATGCAGATTATCTTTCATAGCCTGTCAAGATTCCAACCTTTGGCTAATTGCCTCATCACTGTTATAAGTTGATGGGAAGTTCTTTTCTCAAACTGAGGGTAGATAAAAAATCTGAGAAAAGATATTTCCAATTAAAAAAAACTTTAGGAGTTATTTTGACATATGAATTTGATATTTGTTAAGAATCTAGGATAAGGCAGAGAAGTAAGAGAATGCCGTTGAATGAATTTTATTGGAAGTATTAATCTCAAGTCATGAAAATCAACCATAGAGTTAGGAAGGTGGTTTGGAGAACAGTAACATAAATGGAGCAAGCAGTAGTACTTCTTTTTCTTTTTTAAAGATTTGTTTATTTATTTATTTATTTCTCTCCCTTACCCCCGCCCTGGTTGTCTGTTCTCTGTGTCTATTTTGTTGTGTCTTCTTTGTCCGCTTCTGTTGTTGTCAGCGGCACGGGAATCTGTTTTTCTTTTTTTTTGTTGCGTCATCTTGTTGTGTCAGCTCTCCGTGTATGCAGCGCCATTCTTCGGCAGGCTGAACTTTGTTTCATGCTGAGCAGCTCTCCCCACGGGGCGCACTCCTCACATGTGGGGCTCCCCTACGCTGGGGCCCCCCTGCATGGCAGGGTACTCTTTGCGCACATCAGCACTGTGCATGGGCCAGCTGCATATGGATCAAGGAGGCCTGGGGTTTGAACTGCGGACCACCCACGTGGTAGATGGACGCCCTAACCACTGGGCCAAGTTCACTTCCCAGTTGTGCTTCTTAATTTCCTGAAGAACATGTCTCCCCTGAAGCCAAAGGAAGAAAACCTTCTCTCCATCAACTTCCTCCCTTCCCTATTACTTCTTCAAATGACATTATAGTTAGTTTGACTTAAATAAGGTGGTGAGATACTTTTTAAAAATTAATGTTTAAATGTTAAGACTTGTAGGTAGGAACCACGAAAGTCTGTGTCCTAAAATTTCTCCTGTGACTTTCATCACCTTCCTTTTTATGTTATAGGAAGTACACTAGCCTGATAGTCCATGCCAATTAAGTTTAAGACCTATTTGTGTAATTTTCTGAAGGTGAGTAACTTTGAATGGTTTATTTCAGTAACACTAAATATCAATGGGTAATTATTTGAACTCAATGAAGTGTAATATAAATAATGTGTATGAATGTGTTTAGAATATAGAGAATATGTGATAGGTGTTTTAAAAATACTTTTTAATGAGCTTGGTGCTTTGTATTTCAAGACAAAAGAAATGCACTATAAAATCAGGAGGCCATTTAAATACACACACACATACACACACACACACACTTGGTCCCAATCATCCAATATGCACAGTGAGGCTTATCCTGTCTTATTCCTTTGACCAAACTCTGAAATCACCACCTTTATTAGGGTCATACATCTGACACAGAAAAATAGTAATCTTTAGGTACTATCATATATTTGTTACATAATGATTGGGTGAATAGTATACAATAGTAAAAAGGAAATTTTCCTGATGAAAATTGCCTGCAAGTATGATCTATAGCATTATAGCATGATCTTCCATGGGATACCATTTTTCCTGAGATTCCCAGTAATTTTATTGTTGCAGTTGTTGGTTCAAGTTCTTGACAATCTTGAGTCAGATTATTGGAATGTCTCTCTCCTCTGGTTGCAAATTTCCTCTAATATTCAATGAGAGAATTAGGCAATAAAATATGTCAAAAATGCTGTGATAAAGAATTTGCCCTCAATTTCAGTTAACCTATTTGTCTGGCAGACTTGAATCTATGTGTTCTCATTCAATACAAAGATACAAAGATAAAAGCTTCAGCTCATAGTATATTTCACCCTGTTTATCTCGACTTATGAAAGATAATCTTCAGGAGAAAACTTCATGAGTGGCTATTAATGAGTCATTTCCAGTCACTCCATAGACTAGAGTAACCACGATAAGATTTTGGATATGAGTACTACCTGGAAGGAAGGTAGGCTGTAAAAATAGTGTGGGTTGAAACTTGAGTCATTTTAGTTTTATCTATGAATTTACCAAAACACAACTTGAGAAATAGTGAGTGTCTTCAACTTGAAATGACCTTTCAGAGTCCAATTGCAAAGCATATTTTCTGTTTTCTACTTTTTTCCTTCATGTTCACTGTACTGTTCAACACTGCTTTTACTTACTAGTTTCTTGAGTAAACTAGTTCGCATACTCTGAATACTCTTAATAAATAGGGAAGGATGAGGATATTAAGCTTGAATGTGGAGATGTTGTCTAAACACAGTAATGGGTGTGACAATTCCTCTCTGAATTTAAATTTCAGTATAATATAGTTGATCTCTGGGACATAAGCTAATTAGCCAACTGACAAAAGAGGTTTCAGGTTTTTGACACGAGGTGTAGTGACACCAAGGCAATATAACCTGTCCCATGGTGTTTTACATCATGTCACGATGATATCACAAAACATATGGAAAGTTCTTCAGATGATTGGCTATATCATCTTGCACCATGGGTTCACAAAGAATCTAAATAGCAGTTGATCAAATTGAATTAATGTAACTGCTACCAGACAGTGGCAAACAGCAACACTAGTATGATCAGTATGTCCGTATATATAAATGCAGTAAGACAGAGGAGATGGAACCAAAATGAAACATCACACAAAAAATTCTGGGTTCAGGATCTGGGACAGCAAGCCACCTTTTACTTGTCTTAGATGAGAAATTAGTAGATTGTCAGTATCCATAGGCTATGGCAGAAATTCATGTTGAATGTCTCTAGAAGGAGATCCCAAAATACACATGAGGATACAAGGAGAAAAGTTTGCTAAGGCACTTCACTCTAGGGAGAATAATATTATTAACAAGCATATTAGAATCTAACATTACTCTTTTGCTTGAATTTTTTTTTTTTTTCTTATTGGATGTGTTTTGAAACAGAATGTTTTCTTTACCTGTAATTATGCCTGCATGATTGTTAGTTGAACTGGTGTTCTCAGAAGTGATCAACGTGGACAATAAATGAGAGTTTTGCGGTCACCATATCGCACAACTCCAGAAAACATTGTTTGGAATTTATTTTCTATTTTAAATAGAGAATTCATGCACACTGCATTTTATAAATAAAATAAGAGTAAGGTCTTGCTGCCATATTATTGCAACTTATTAAGTCTAATGTGCAAGCATGTCCCTCCAGAGGCTCTTAAATTTAGATTGATCACATATTTATCTTTAGGATGGCTCATTTAATGTGATCCCACTAAAAGACATAATGCCTTTATTGGGGGAGTAGAGCAAAATGGAAGTAGTTGATGGAAAAGAATGCAAAAATTGGACTAATAGACTTAAACCTCTTTTATAAGCAATCTTATTTAAATATTTAATCTTTCTTTCTCCAGAGGATTGGAGTCTTTCATTTTAAAAAATGGTATTATTTACATACATTGGCCAGACATATGCAATTAAATGTGAAGTTCTTATACTCTTCTCTTTTTTTTTTCCTTCCTTCTTTAGTGTTAGAATCTTAACCATTTTAGTCTTGTGATAAGACTATCACCACTGGTTATATGGCTAGAAATAAGTGACCTTGAGAATACTGTGACATGAAGGGTGAAAGACTGTCATCATGCCTTTACCAGCCCCTAAACAAATACCCCTTGGCAGGAGAAAGTCAACCAGAGAAAAACTTCAGGAGCTATAGACGTTAAACTTCTCATATCTGATAGGTGACTCCAGGAGCAGATCTACGAAACTATTCTATTCCCCAAGGCCCTGGAGAAAGCCAGGAAGGTTGGACTTAATATTACTTGCTATTATTCCAATAATACTTTCATGGGAAGAGAAGATTTCCAAGAAAGTATGTTCAGTTCTGGAAATGCTAATAGATTGGCTACTTCACCCCAAGTCTTTCGAGTTTGAGGGAAGGAATGAGGGCAAAGTGCAGTGAGTTACTAGGAGTACTTGCATTTTGTAAGTCCTCCAAATTGCTTACCTATGTACCCCCAGTGTTTTGCTGTTCTGTGAAGCAAGAATATTGCTGGGAATTTGAAATTGCTTTTAATGGTTAAGACGATGCCAGGGACATGCTGTTTACCTATATGTGTGTTTAAAATTAATATACATGCAGACCCCAAATCAAATACTTTAGGTTGTTTTTTTTTTTTTAAACCAGTAAAGAGGAAGTAGATTCAGATTCAAGTTTCTTTAGGGACTTTAGTTTCCTTAGATCATGCTGAGAGGCAAATGAATGGCCACTGTGGGGAATTTATTTCTCCTGCTGAAAAAGCAATGGCTAATAATAATTGAGGTTGATTTGCAAAATGCACAGCTTTACAATAATCATATGATACCTAGTAATTTTGAAATTGAGGTAAAAAAAAAAAGGAAGCACTTCAAAAGCCGGAATTATGAAAATCAAGAAGTTGCTTGAAATATTTGAGGGTGTGCTTAGAGAATCAAATGCCATATGCTTTATTTGCTTCTGAAGAGAGAACATGTTTTCTGTTGGAACAAATTGCACACACAGGTGTTGGTGAAGGGTTTATAAGCTATCAAAAGGAGCCAAAATGTTTGGGGTGGTGGTAGGAGGTGCCAATTTGAAGAAAGTGGTATGGAAGGGAGGGTGGAGAGAACAGAATAAGTGTGTGCATGTTTGGGGGGGAGGAATAAGTTTCATAGCCATATTTGCAAAACTGGGTGGTGGTGTCAGAATTAGAATTTATCACCTGAGTGTAAACCCTCCTGATTTATGAAGTCAGATTAGGACTCTACTTCCCAACTACTTTGCTTATGAGTCACTGGTGTGATGAGAGAACTAATAGAATTAACATACTTATTTGCTAGTTCTCTACCTATTTCTGCCAACTACATGGGAATTATAAATAAAACTAGGCAAATACATCTTTTACCCCATTCACAGGTCACAATAGAAATAAATATCACCCATGGTATTGATGAGAAAACCAAAATTGATTTTAGTTGAATTCCTCGTCAATAACATATATTTTTTTCTCATATGGACAGACACTGCTCTATAAGGTTATGGATGCCTGGTAGATAAGGCATCAGTATAAGAGTACAATGCAATGCAATGAAAGGGAGTTTACAATGAAATATTACCAACACAAATTGAGCCATGATCATAAAATAGGGTAAATGGAGTCCTGTTTCCAAGATATCAACAAAAACAAAACCAGAAAATCAAAGAAACAAAACAAAAACAACAAAAAACAAAATCTGTTGACTAGAGAAAGTTAGGCTTACTGCACATATTTTATGATATTACATTAATTTTTCTTACTAAGATGTAAATTTTCTTAGTTTGGTGTATCTGACAACCAAACATCCTGATAGAAATAGCATATTTAACTATATTCAATAATAAAGTTGTTGAATCCTGGGAGGACATGCTCTCAATGGATTTGTAAAAGATAACCCATGTATCCTTTTCTCCTTTTAGTCTCTCTTCCAATCTGGAAGACTTCAGGGAAAACAAAAATATTCACTACTGAAAGGCAACGTTTTCAAAGCTCTGAAAGCATATTTAAAGAATACACACAAAGCAGTTGGATATCATGTCAAAGAATTAGCCACATCAAACAGGAAATTAAGCATTTTAATTCACATAGTTATTTTAATTGACAAAGTATCTTGATTCTACCACAGTTTATTATCCCTGAATATACAATGCTTGATTTTTATTCTATTTAAATAAATATTAAAGCATTAAGGTACTTTCTATTGTTCTTTGTTTTCTGAAACTACATACCAAAACTCATGTTTTGTAGGTGTTTTATTAAAAATAAGTTTTTAAAAATATCTTAAGCAATAATAATTGAGCATTAGACAATTGTTGAAACATTTGTTGCTGAAATTAGCCAATAGGAACATATGATAAAATCCTAAGACAATCAGTCACTTGTGTTAAACAATAACTTGCACCAAAGTAAATACTGTAGAAGCTCATTATGAAAATATATCTTTCTTCTCAGTATATTCAGTACTATATCCAGTGATAGAATTTGAAGGGAAGAAAATGCTGCTTTTGATAAAGTTAAGCTGACTTATGTTCTCTCTATTTCAATAGAATATTTCTAGTAATTTTAAGAGTCAGATGAATTAAAAAGCATATAGGAAATAAGTTTTTTTTCCTCCCAATTTTGCTATTTGAAACTTTAGCAAACTTAAAACTCTGTAATATTTCTCTTTTATTCTGATTATAACTTCTTGAAAATATGTGTTAAGGTAGAGCAAGGGAGTTAGACTAGTCATCTCTTATGGATAAATTCCCAAACTAGGATGACTCTGTGGCATATAGCCAACCCAATCTGTACTAATTTGACAAACATACAGGCTGCTGATAATTATGGCATATACAATTCAATAATGTAAAGAGAGTTTAAAGCAATAATGTATTAGTTGCCCCACGTAATTTCATATCTTTACTTTCTTCCAATGTTTTATTTACCCCAGTACAATTGGATACTGTTTCTTTACCCTTTCTGTCTTGTGACTTGATTCTTAAGAGTTTAAAGCACAGTTAAAAAAATTAATGGAATATATGCTTAGTCTGTACAACTGGGAAACGTTAGTAATAAAATAGAAGGCACTGAAAAGATGTAAAAATATTATTTTTGGTCAATATCCTTTATTTGTGGATAAGTGACCTAAAGTCATAGTGAACTACTAACTAGCTCATCTTATTTTTTCCTAAGGATAAGTTGTGACTGAGTGGAGGGATTGGGGGAGATTTTCCCCTTTCAAAATAATCCCTGTCACCATTATATATCCTGACATAACCTACAGAATTGAGTGAGAAAGAGAGTAAACTACACTATAAACTATAATCCTTGCTTAGTGGCACGGATCCAAGATATGTTCATCAATTGCAATGAATGTATCATGCTAATGAAAGAAATTGTTAATGTGGGGAGTGGGGTATATGGAATCCCCTATATTTTTTTATGTGACATTTTATGTAATCTATGTATCTTTTAAAAATAAATAAAAAATATATTAAAAAAATAATCCCTGTCAGATAACCAAAATAGGCAGAAATTTCCTCATTTATATTAGTTTGCTACATTAAATTTTAATTACTTTAATACAAGTCTTAAATATGTATACTTTTAAGATACTGAATAATTAACTAGTATATGTAGGGTATATGTTTTAGTTTTAGATTGATTGGAATTTTCTACCGTATTTTCACATGTATATATACTATTTTTTAAGAAAATCATCCTGTTATCTGCAGGGATAAAGAATTTGATGTTCTAGCTTGATTTCATAAGATCGTAATGTGCTACTTTAAAATGGAGCTGCAAACCTAAGTTCCACTAATATACATGTCCTTCCAAGAAGCAAGTAACTTTTGATCCAAGCCAACATCTAAAAACATGACATGAGAAATGCATTTAGTATTTTCTTCTACAGTTATGTTCTAATGAAAAGTGAAAAAGGGTGTATAGTTAGAAATTACAACACATCCAATAATTGTGTTAGTGTTACTGGGCTCTTTTCTTTAGTATCTTCAGTGAGAATTGTAAAATTACTCATTATACATATCATCCCAATCTGCAATTAACAAGTTGGGATTTTTTTTTAATTGGTTAAAATAGTTTTAATTTTAGGAATAATCAATATCTTTCTTTTCTCCCTCTGCCTTTAAAGGCAGTTATTTTCTGACAACTGTTTAACTATACAAATATAGTTCACTTACTGATTACATACTGGAAAAGAAGTCCTAAGTGAGATAAGAACTAAGTAACTCACTTTAAAAATGGTAAAGCCTGTCATATTCTGCTAGAGGTCAGGCCGTATTATATTCAGTCATTATCCAGGTAATGTTTTTAAAGTTTAGTAACTGATACTTAAGACATCTAGAACTGAAGATATTAATCTTTTCATAAAGAATACCATTTCTACACCAAGGGGGTTTAGGTGAGAAGAACAGGAACCAGACCAATATGGGGCCAAGTAAGGCTGACTCAATATAACAACATGAGAAGTGATGGTGTTGGCATAATGACCTCATCACTCTCTGGAGACCAATCTTTTGGAGTGCAGGTGGCAGGACGAGGCTGATCTCACTGGAAAATAGCTAAACCATAGAAACCAACTTTTTCAAGAACAAGTACTGTTTTTCCTGTCCGTCCTCATCACTGGAGTAAAGAATCTATGCAAGTGGTCTTTCAATATTAAGTTTAACTTGTTTTAGATAATGTAGGATCAGATCTCCCACTTGACTATTAAAGTGTCTATTCAGCTACTAATTGAGACTTTAAATACCATTTGGACCAATGACTTGTGGAAAAGCTTAACAATCAAGATGTATTGATCACCATTATCTCTCTAGCAGCCATTCAGTTGATTTTTTTTCCTTCTTCCTTCGTTCCTTCGTTCCTTCCTCCCTTCCTTTCCTTCTCCATCCTTCTTTGCTTTTTTCTTTTTAGTTAAGTAAAAAGTATTTTGGTTTTCCAGAATATAGAATATGTAATATCAAAATTTAATGATATGTACTGGTAGTATATGGAAAGAATTTTATGAATTAAATTAATCAGAATAATTTCCCATTGATGTGACCTCACTGTATTTGGTAAATATATTACAATTATAAAAGATGTAGATGGGCACTTTAATTTAAAAATTTTAAAAATCTTTTGATGGTTCTTTAATGTGTATTCAAACATAAAAGCACTGAAGCCTAGAATTGTTTTTAAGATGCATTGTGGGCTATTGTTTCAGAGTTGTTAGGATGTTGCCAGTTCTAAGTAAATTGTAATAAAATGTGACACAATAGTCGTTAAAGACTCAAACCTAATTCAAACTTGATTCAAAAGCAACCCAACTGGTTGCTAGATATCTTCCCTTCCTAGATTTCTGATTCCTTTATATTTCCATGTATTTGTATTATTTTAAATAGCAAGAGAGAAAACCTTGAAATCTAAAAGGAAGAAGAAATTATATAATCTACTAATACTAATTGTTGCTTGTCTAGTTATTACTCCTGAATTTTCCATGTAATGTTACTATTATTTACACAGAGTGAAAATACAGGCCGGCAGGCTTTGGCTGCAACACGATCCATGTTCACCTGAAGTTTATTTTATAAAGGAGAGAACTAAATACTTTATGCACAGGGCGATAATCTGTTTTTGATAGATCCAGGGAACTCTCTTTAGGAAATTAGTTTGCCCTTAGTAGGGTAAGTTACCAGAAACAGAAAAAAAGTTGAAAATCTTTTTGTAGCCATCATTTGAAATGTGAACCATTTCCTTCTAGCAAGCATTAATTACAGAAAACATGCAAACACAAAACAAAACAAAACAAAAAACACCACGCTACATTTGGGCTTCTACAAGTAAAAGTTCTTCCATTTGGATGGTCTTAAGAAAGGCTTGCGATGACAGATGGTTTGGTTAATTACAAAATTAAACTTTGTACTATTGAGACATGTATTCAGTGAAAAATATTTTCCAGACAGAGTTTAATAAGCAGCTTGTGGTTGAGTAGCCTTTTGCCCAAAAAAGGGAACCAGGTCTCTGTGACTACCTTCCACACTCAGAGAGCATGAGGGCGGAGGATGTAAACTTGACCACCCTAGGAACTGAGTTCCAGTAACCTTATCAGGGTCTGACAGTGACCACACCCTGAGGGTTGTGAAAGAAAAACTGTTGAAATAGCACCTGGCATTTCACCCTGAACTCCTGTAACATTTGCTGATTCACTGACCACAGTGAGGGGAACTACACTGGATGTTCAGCTGGCCTTCCTGGGTGAGCCTTGCTGGTAAACGTGGACTCATCTGAGAAATCACAGGTTTTAATAGTCAGTTGCAGACACTTTGATTTTTTTTCCCCCTGAAATGTGGGAAGAGAAAATTGATTTTTTTAAACATTGAAATTCACAAAGATTCAAGCTAGAAATCTAAATATTTGTTAAAGGATTGTCTTTTTGCAACAATAGACCTTATGTTTTATGTTGTTTATATATTTCTTACTGAAAAATAGTTGGGTAATTAGCACTAGTACAACCAGAAGTCTGATTGTTGGTGAACAGATATTCTACAGCTGACTTGGAAAGCTTATGCTTGACTGTGTTTGACTAAGAAGAGACTTGATACTTAGGACACTAGTTGTGACACTTCTGAAGTTTAGACATATTACCTGATCAGAGCAGGATTATGCAAGCCTTACCTGAATCTTTAAGGAGTTAGAAAATTGGCAATGCATGCAGTGATTTACAAAATTTTATTGCTTTTTCTCACATGGATGATTGGGGGAAAAGCTGTAGTTATGCAGCTAAATACAAGACTTATAAAGCAACCAGTCTGCACTGTAGTGTATATTGCTTGTTTTTCATAAGACTAAAACTAAAAAAATTGGACTTTCCCTCTTATAAATTGATCACTGTTATAACTGAGTCAAAAGCATAAAAAAAAATTAGAAGTAGCTGAGTGATAAATGACAGCCATCCACAAAATATCCAAGTGAGTATCCCATTGCAAAAATTTTCCTGTTCAGTTCTCTTAATTATATCTTTAGTAGTTTTGGAAATATTAGTTATTTAGTAGTAGTGATCATGTTTTTTTAATCTTTGTATCACTGTAGTGCTTTTATAAAACACTGCTTGATAGAATTGATAAATTACATTTGTGCTTCTTGAATTTAAAAAATATATGTTAGCTTACTCTACGTTTACTAGTGATAGCACAAACTATGGTCTAAGGCAGGGGTCCCTAACCTTTTTTGTTCCACAGACCCTTTTACCAGTCAGGTGAAAATCATGGACCCTTTACTAAGTTCACACTATACTGTGTATTATTTAATAAATATATCACACCTGCAACCAACACATCTCTACAAGAATGCTTTTTTGAATTTCAATTCAGGCTCATGGACCCCTTTTTAAGAACCCCTGATCTAATGGCATAAGGACAGAGTTGCAATAAATAAGTTGTAAACTTAATTAGAAAATCATTATGGAAGTATAGAAGCAGTAATTTCTATGATTCAACTATTTATAAAAACGAATGGGAAAATAAATGAGAATATTGAATCAACATTATTGTGCACCTCTTATGTAGCATTTCGTCTTAATAATAATTTCATTGGTAAGAACTTAAGGAACTAAAGCTCATGGAAATTGTTAAATTGTGCATGGGCAGACAGATAATACATCTTATCAATTTGTAAAAACTCTATTTATGGCTCAGTATATTTTTAATTTTTAAAATTAACTTTACTGAAGTAGTACATACATGCAATAAGATGCACCTATTTTCAGTATATTGATAAAGTTGAGCACACACGGTACCACCGCCATGATAATAATGTTTCCATTGACCCAAAAAGTTGCTCTGTGTGCCATACTAGTCACATCTTCCTTACCTCTGCCTCACCGAACAGCCCCAGAAACAACCAATTTGCTTTCTTGCTTTCTCACACTATATATATATATATATATATTTGTTGCTTCTTCTAGAATTTTGTTATCAGTGGCATCATGCAGTATGTACTCTTCAGTGCTAATTTCATCCAGCATAGTGGTTTTGAGATTCATCTTTGTTGTTTGTGTATCAGTAGTTCCCCTGTTTTTCCCCTGAGTTGCAAAAAAGTCCATTGCATTCCATTATATGGACTTACCACAATTTGTTTATCCATTCATCTGCTGATGGACGTTTGGGTTGTACTTACTTCCTATGAAGAGAACATCTTTGAATATGCATTCACAAATTTTTGGGTGATGATTATGTTTTCATTTATCTTAAGGAAATATCTTAGGGAATCACTGAGTCATATGAAAAGTGTAGGTTTAATTTGTTTAGAAATTAGTGAATAGTTCTCTAATACGGATGGACTTCTGGTTCATTCATTGCTCTCATGTGCAGGGCCTGAGATTACCAGTTGCGCCCCATCTTCCCTATTGCTGTGTTGCAGAATTTTTCCCATTTTATTTGATTTAATTTGCTTGTTCGTTTTTGGCGTTCTTTTGGATGTGTAATGGTTTCTCAATTTTGGTTTAAAGTTGCAATTCCTAGATGTTCCACATGTTTCTCTGTAACTTTTGTATCTCCTTTTGTGAAGTATTGTTTCTCATCCTTTGCCCTTTACACAATGGGTTCTTTGTCTTCTTCATATAATCTGAATACAAAACTTTGTCAGATATATGCACTGTGAATATGCCCAGGTTGTGTAACAATGTTTTTTGAGGAGCAGAATTTTGAAGTTTTGCTAAGTTTAGTCTGTCATTTTTTTCTTTTATAATAAGTGATATTTCCTTATCAAAACAATAGTTCCTTACTCCAAGGTTGTGGAATTTTTTTGCTCCCATGTTTTCTACCAGAGTTTTAAGAGTTTAGCTTTTACATTTAGTTTGGTGGTTCATTTTGAGTTATTACTTCTGTATGAGATGGAAAAGAAAATAGAGGTTGTTTGCTTTTTCCATGTGGATATCCAGATTTCCATTACCATATTTTGAAAAGCCTATGTTTTCTCCATTGAATTACCTCAGCATCATTATTAGAAATCAGTTGACCCTACAGATATTATGTTCCATTGATTCCATTGGTCAATATCCACTACCAATATCAGAATATCTTGATTACCTAAGAAATTAAATAAGATTTTAAATCAAGCTGTTTAAGTCCTCCAAAATTGAACTTCTTATCAAAATTGTTTTAGTTGTCCTATGTCCTTTCCTTTTAGAATCAGGTTTTCAATTTATACAAATGCATGCACACACACACATGCACACACATAGGCCTGTTGGGATATTTATGGGCATTGAATTGAATCTGCAGAACAATTTGGAAAAAATTGGCATCTTAGAACATTTATTCTTCCAATGCATGAACATTGATTTACTTGATAGCTTTTGGGGTATAGATATTTCACATATTTGTTTAAATTTATTACTAAATTTTTCTATTTTGATACTAGTCACTGCTTTTCAAAATTCAGCTTTCCAATTATTTACTTATCGATTATATAAATACAATAGATATTTTGTATAGTGAACTTACACCTTGTGAACTGAAAATTATTAGTTCTCATAGCATTTTTACTACTAGATTCCTTAGGGTTTTGTCCATTAAAAATCTTATCTTCTCCAAATAAGTATAATATTACTTCTCTGCTTTAATGTTTTATATTTTTCTTGTACAATAGTCAATAGAAGTAGTAAAAAAAAGCATTCTTACCTTTTTGTATTCTTAGAGGAAAGTGTATAGTGTCAATACTCTAACTCTGTATAATATAAATCTTATTACATCTACTAAAACTTATTTCATGGCCTATCATATAGACTGTTTTGGTGAATGTTCCATGTGCACTTGAAAATAATATGTGTTCTGCTATTGATGATGTAGCTAATGGGGTTCTGTAAATTAAATGATTTTTTAATACTGTTCTTGCCTTCTTTATCCTTGCTTATTTGTTCTTTATTTATACTGTTAGTTAGTTACAGATGGTGTTGAAATTTCCAAATACATTTGTTCCCATTTCTTCCTTTATTTATTTCAATTGTTGAATCATTTCTTTTGAAGCTCTAATACAAATGTATATGCATACATACATTTATCATTATAAGTCTTTTTATCTCTGGTATTAACACATGTCCTGAGGTGTCCTCTATATGATGTTAATAAGGTCACTGTACCTTTCATATAATTAGAGCCTGAATGGTATAACTTTTTCTGTACATTTTGTTTAACCTATCTGTGTCCTTACAATTAAGATTAAAATGTATGTATTATAAACAGCATATAATTGGTTCTTGATTTTTTCCCATTTTACAGTATCTGTCTTTAATTGCTGTGTTTAGATTATTTACAATTAATATGATTATTGATATGATTAGGGTTCAAACCTCCTATCTCGTTATCTGTTTACTACTTGTCCCATCTGTACTTTGTTCTTGTTTTCCTCTTTTTTCCCCTTATTTTAAATTAGTATATTTAGGATTCCATTTTATCTCTGCTATTTAGCTTTACTCCTTTGTGTTTGCTTTCTAGTAATGACTCTGGAGTTTCAATACCAACCTTAAACATTTCACAGTCTACCTTCGAAGAATATTATGCCAATTCATTGAGAAAGAATTTGTAAGTATATGTCCTCTCCTCTCCTCTTTATGCCCTTGTTTTCATACATTTTTTTCATACATTTTAGTTCTTCACATTTTATAACCCCCACAATTCTTTGTTATTTTTGCTTTAAATCATCAATTATTTTTAATACACCTTTAATTTTCAAAAATGTTTCATGTGGGTTTGAGAAGACTGTCTTGTGTTAATGTTTTACACATGGTTACTAGGTCCTGATTTCAGTGATGCTGTACTTATTACTGCCTTTCATTGTCTGTTGGATGTTTCAGTTCCTGAGTGATGTGTTTAAATCTTATAGTATGATAGATAGTAAATTTGTTGATTTTCTGTCATTTTGTCCATTTTTAAAGTTATGCTTTATGAGTGTATAAATTTAGAATTCTTAGTTTCCTAGAGAATTTAATATGATAATAAGTATAAGTTGTCTTATAACTACTTTTGCACAAAGATTTTAATATTCTCTTACCTCTAATTTTTTATTAATACTTGTATTTTTTAAATGGAAGTGTTTTTATTTTAATATAATTTGCATGAATTTTAAAAATATTTAAGTCTGATATTCTTGTAGGTTAAAATTGATGTGATCACTGCAATATTTAGATTAATTCCCACTATTTTACTTAGATCTCTAATTTTACATTTTACTAGATTTAGATTTTTCTCTGTGTTTATTTCTTATTTTCCTTTAGATAGATTAAGATTCCTCTCAATACTACACAATTTCTATTTTTTCTTCTCTACTATTTTGGAAATTATACTTTTCTTTTTCTTGATGGTTACTCTAGAAAATATTAGCATGTGAATTAAATTAAAGAAGTTCCAGAGCAAGTATTTTTACTCTCATCCCAAATAATATATTAGTTTAGAATTATTCTTCAGTTAAATCGTACCTACTCTCTTTTTTATTATTGTGATACAGTATTTCAATTTTATCTTTATTTTTAACTCTATATTTATTTGTACAATCAACCTTTGTTTAGCATTATACATACGATATTGAATTTACCGTATTCTTGTCTTACCATACCTTGTCTCACCATGCTTCTCTTTCTTTCAAAAATTATTTTCTTGGGAAGCAGATGTGGCTCAAGCAATTGGGCTCCGGTCTACCATATAGGAAGTCCAGGGTTCAATACTCAGGGCCTCCTGGTGAACGCAAGCTGACTAGTGCGGTGAGCTAGTCCAGAAGAGTGCTGGCCCATGTGGAGTGCCGCCCTGCACAGAAATGCCACCCTGCACAGGAGGGAGAGCCGGTCAATGTAGTGAGCTGACGCAGCAAGATGATGCAACAAAAAGAGACACAGCAGAGAGACAAAAGGGATGTAGCAGAACAGGGAGCTGAGGTGGCGTAAGAGAATGAGCAGCTCTCTCCCACTCTGAAAGGTCCCAGGATCAGTTCCCGGAGCTGCCTAATGAGAATACAAGCAGACACAGGAGAACACACAGTGAATGGACACAGAGAGCAGACAATGGGGGGAAGGGGGAGGAATAAATAAATAAATCTTTAAAAAAAAGATTCTTTCTTGTTTTTAATTGTCTTCTCTAGTGAAATCTCTAGATTTCGGTTCAGTCCAGATTCATAAAACATAGTTCATCTAGCTATAAGATTTTGTTTTTTTCCCCCCAAAATTTGAAGTTATAATCAACTGCTTTCTTGATTTCTTTATTTCTGCTAAAAAGTCAGCTCTTGGTTTCCTTCTTATTTTCAGATAATCTATATTCTTTATTTTCCTTTTCTTTCACTGTTTTCAAGAGGTTTTGTCTTCATTACTGCTCCATAGTATCACAATGATTTGTACAGGGATGGAGTTCTCTGTCTTTCCTCTTGCCACAACAGAAATGGATTGGTTTCTTTAATCCAAGGATTGTTAAATTTCTTTAATCAGAAAAATTCTCTTCCAGTATTTAGGTATCTTCTTATCTTCCCTGGAACTCTGATTAGATCTGTGTTGTAACTTCTCTGTCTCACTCCTTTATTATTTAACCTCATGACCCCATACCCTCATGCATCAAACCAACAAAAACTGTCATATATTCTCAGGGCAAACTCCAGCTTTGGTATGACTATTGTTAAAATATGCACTTTCTCAATTATTTCTTCATTCCTATTTCCTCACACATGTATTAACAATCTGTCTATGTGTTTTTTTTTTTTTAATCTGCTCTTTTTAGTATGGCTGAATGGAATGAGAACTGTAAACATCTAGTCTTCCTTTCCATATTGCAGGAAACAGAATTCCAGGACTCAAAAGACTGTGTTTAATGTTGAGGTCAGATTAATTTTTTTTTCCTCCAACATTGGTAGGAGACATCTGCCATCTAAAGAAACTGTAATGCTTAAAATACAAATTTTGTTTGAATGTAAGTTTAAAATGTACTATACAAAATGCAATCGAAGAGAAAGAATGATGGCAATTTTTTTCCACCAAAAAAAAAACAAAAACTTTTATATAAGGAATTTCACAAAGCAAACATTTTTAAAATTCGGTATACAGACTACTGTTGAAATATTTATTCAAGCCAAACATAAAATAATCATGTTGAAATTCTATTTAAGATATGATTTAAGCATAAAATATTATTTTTACTTTAAAAATTAGTCTTTGACTAACTTACTAAATTATTTGCTCTGCTTTCTCTTTGCTAACATTCACTATTCTTTGTTTAATTGTTGGCAACTACATATAGTTACCCATATATGCATTGAATTTACAAATAGCAGAATTTATTTTACAATATTGAATGAAATGCCATTAAATATAATTGTATCTGGGATCTCATTCTTTGGCTTCTGGGCAAGGAATCTTCCTGCTCCTTTCCATTCTAATTGACTTAAAAATAAATTCTATTAAGTGTGGGAGAATGGGAGGGCTATTTCCACAGCATACTTTAAGTGGCAGTGATACAGGATACAAATAACTCTTTCATTTGTCATTGTCAATAAGATCAGATAAGACAGACTCTATGAATTGATTGCGTGATAAAATCATTAACTTGTTTTTCATGTTAAAGATTATCAAGGCTTTGATGTTTTCAATTGTTGGGAAAAAACAGCTATATATTGTATTTTTTCTACAAATTGCAATTGTTCAGTGGTTCATTTTAAAACTGCACATGAACGGAAAGACATTGCTAAATTCAGCATACATTTTTAAAAATAGCACTATCTTGGAGACTGTGAGATAGTGTCAGAGAAATAAAATATAAATTCCCAAAGGTGGTTCTAGCTTTTTCTATTCTTGTTTTTCATGTCAATTATGTATAATTATGAAGCATTTCCACATTATTACTAGTAGAGATACTTCTTTTCTATAGAACACACAAGTTAAGACAAAACTAGAAGCATATTTATTACAATTATAACTGATACAAAAGGTTTAAGTTTTCCTTTAAGTTGAATTGCTGATGTTAGCACTCATATTTTCTTTAGTGCTTCTAATATCTATTCTGATAATTCTAACGCTAAAAACAAAATGATTGGTGTTATGAAAGTTATCCATTGGATTTCATACAGTCAAAGCAAAATAATAGTTTACTTAAAATGACTTTCAGCTGCATTCTGAGAGCTTCTGAGTTGAATCTTTATTATTGATATCTATAACCTTTGAGTTTTGTTGAAATGTTTTGCTATGATTTTCTCATGTCAGTAGTTCACTTTGAAAGATAGAAAACATCTCCTAAAATTGTTTTCAAACTGTAAATAATTAGTCAATTTGAGCTATATATACACAAAGAATCTGAATCATTTTCATGCTCTTAATTACTCATATCAGCCATAAGCAAAGCACTCAAGTCATTTTTCATGGTTTTCTTTGTTCTGTTTTAGAGTAATGAAAATAATTTTGTTTTATTTTTAAGATAACCTTTTATTATTACAGAAGTTCTCAATGTGTATGGCATAAATTAGTGACATAGAAAAAAAGTAAAATATGATAACACCATTATATTCTCAGTAGTCAGAGATTATGTCTATTGATGTTGTAGTATATATTTTTTATCTATTTGCAGGCAAACCCACACAAACACACAACAAAAGCATGTTTCACCTCTACTGGCACTTTTATAAATTTTTCAATAATAGTTTTAGATTTGCAGGAAAGTTATAAAGCTACTACATCTGTTATGTAACCTTTTCCATCATTGATCTCAATTTTACTTAGCAGTTATCATTTCATCTAATATATAGGCCATATTAATACTTCCTAAAATCAGTAACCAATCTGAGACCAACTATAATCTCTGATTGTTATACCATTAAACAGCTTTTAATCCCTTGCTCATGAGGAAGCCAAGTCAGTTTTCCCACACAAAATTCCAGCTTCTGGATTTACCTGCCTGTTCATTTGGAATTTTTTTTTTTTTCTCTTCTCCAATTCATTATTTCAGTTGACTCAATTTTCTTTGACATTCCATGGTGTGGCATAAGTAAAACAATTATTTTGGAGTCTGGAAAACTGAATTTTTCTCCTGGTTCTATCTTAATAATAGTGTGATTTCGAGACAATTACTTAAAATTTCTGTTGTCCCTCAATCTTTTTACCTTTTTTATAAAATAAGTTGCTCAACATTGTCAAGGTAATTAACTCCACTGAATTTTATATATGAAAGTAGTTAAAAGGGGGAAATTTTAAGATTTCCATTTGAAACTTGAAGAAATTTTTTAAGAAAGCAAATGTAGGATAGTACAGCACAATGAACTCTGAACCCTATGGCAAACTATAATCATAGTAATATGATTTATAACAAAAGTCCCGTAACAGTGCAAAATATTAATAATAGGGAAAAGTAAGTGCAAGATGGGGTATAGGGGAACTCTGCATTTTTTAAAAAGATTTATGTTATTTATTTCTGCCCCCTCCCTCCATTATCTGCTCTCTGTGTCCATTCGCTGTGTGTTCTTCTGTGTCTGCTTGTATTCTCATTAGGAGGCTCCAGAAGCCAATCCTGGGACCTTCTGGTGTGGGAGAGAGGCAATATTTCTCTTGAGCTACCTCAACTCCCTGTTCTTCTGTGTCTGTGTCTCCTTTTGTTGTGTCATCTTGCTGTGTCAGCTCTCTGCACGGGCCAGCACTTCTATGTGGGGCAGCACCTCTGCACGGACCAGCACTCAGCATGAACCAGTTTGCCACACAGGCCAGGTTGTCTTCACCAGGAGGCCTTGGGTATTGAACTCTGGACCTCCTATATGGTAGACAGGAGCCCAATTACTTGAGTCACACCTGCTTCCTGAACTCTGCATTTTTTGCATGCTTTTTCTGTAAACTTAAAAATTTTTAAATTAAAAAAAAAACATAAATTGTTGGATTAGAAGACTAATAAGGTCATTTTCAATTTCTGTGACTTTAAATTATATTGGTAGATCAAAATAACTCAATCTTTGCAGATACTGTTTTGGAGTGACTTATTCATCAGGAGCATTTTTCTCCAGGGGGTTAGGTAGGACTAGAATGTTGGATGTAATAACAATGGATGGTGATCATGGTAATAGAATTAAGCAGTTAAAAATTTGTGGTGATTGTATAATAATTATCATTAAAATATTTCTGATAACATCTTTTACGTAAGTTTATCTTCATATAAAATTACTTAAATCCTTCTTCAAGTAATTTTAAATTTGCTCAAAACTAGAATCCTCTCCTCCCCTCCCTTCCCCTTCCCTCTTCTCCTCTTCATGCAATTTACACAGTTAGTGGCAGAGGATCCAATAAACAACATTTCTACCCTATCGGCTTCCTGTTATTGTTAAGTTTGGATTTAGTAAGGCCATTTTACCTAAATACATTAGCTTAATAGAAATGTAACTTATTCAACTAGCAAAGTTCTTTTAGGAGTAAATTCTGAATAGAAGTACTAGCACAACTGACATTTTATATTTTAAAATATTTAAATGAAGTAATTTCTGGGGTATAATTCATCCTTTAAAATACGATCTTTCATTACTTCTGTATGAAATCCTTTTGTTATTACCCCATATAAACCAAATAAAGAGCTTAGTAACAGGGTAATATTCAGGATTAATTTATAAGCCAGGCAGCCATCTGAATGGAACAAGAACAAATATGACCAAAATGCCTTGTGACAAAAGGCAAGAAATTATTTTTTAAATCTATTTCTTAAATTTTTATTATTAAATAATTTTAGATTTGAAGAAGTTTTCCAATGATAGTACAGAGAATTCTTGCATACTTTTCACTTAGTTTCCTCCATTTGAACATTTTACTCAACCATGGTACTTTTACCAGAACTACAAAATTAACCTTGATATAATACTATTAAGTAAACTTTCATTACAGCGTTCTTTTCTTTTTTGTTTCCGTATGCAACCTTGGGTACAATAATGCATTTAATTGTCATTCTCCTTAGTCTTCACCAATCTGTGACCAATTTAATTTTTTTTTATTCTCAGCCTTGACATATTGAAGATTAGTGGGCAAGTGTTTTGTAGAACGTCCCTCAACTTGGATGTGATGTTTTCTAATTATTATACTGATGCTATGGAATTGGGGGAATAATTGCATTATATCAAAGGTGCATGGCAGCAAAGTGGATTATTTCTAGTGAAATAATATTTAATGATTTGGTTAAAGTGATGTCTTCTATGTTTCTCCATTCTGAAGTTACTGTTTCCCTCTAATAGTTTGGGATCAGGGTAATATAAGCTTCAAAAAAATGAACTGGGTAGAGTTCCTTCCTCTTGAATTTTCTGCCGTAGAGTGTATAGAATTAATTCTCTTCTCATTAAATCTTTGTTAGAATCTACCAATATAAGTATGTAGGAAGACATTGTTTTGTTGGAAGATTTTTAAACTGTTACTCAATTCTTAAAATAAATATTGGACTATTTGGCTATCTCTTTTGTGAGTTTCAGTAGTTTGTGTCTGTCAGAGAATTGTTGCATTTCATCTAAGTTGCTGAATGTATGAGTATGTAGATGTCCATAGTTCCCTAGTTGTATTTTTAATATTTTCTTTCGCTAGTGAAGCCTTCTCTTTCATTCCTGATATTGGCAATTTATACCTCCTTTATTTTTTTCTTCATCAGTATTTATAAAAGTTTATCAAGTTCATTGATCTTTTCAAGGAATCAGCTTTTAATTTTTATTGGTTATTGTTTATTGTATTTTCAATTTGATTGAATTTGACTCTAAATGTTATTTCCCTCCTTCTTCTTCCTATGGGCTTAATTTGCCCTTTTTCAAAAAATAGTTTTTAATATGGAAGCATAAGTTATTGATTTGAGGTCTTTCCTAATTTCCAATAAAAGCATTTAATCCTATATATTTCCATCAGCTTTGCTTTAGCTACATCCAACAATTTTTTTTTTTTAAGATTTATTTTATTTATTTCTCTCCCCTTCCCACTCCCCACCCTGGTTGTCTATTCTCTGTGTCTATTTGCTGCGTCTTCTTTGTCTGCTTCTATTGTCAGAGGCATGGGAATCTGTGTTTCTTTTTGTTGTGTCATCTTGTTGTGTCAGCTCTCCATGTGGGCAGCGCCATTCCTGGGCAGGCTGCATTTTCTTTTGTGCTGAGTGGGTGCCATGTGGGGGACACCCCTGCGTGGCAGGGCACTCCTTGCGTGCATCAGCACTGCACAGGGGCCAGCTGTACACGGGTCAAGGAGGCCTGGGGTTTGAACAGCGGACCTCCCATGTGGTAGACAGACGCCCTAACCACTGGACCAAGTCCGCTTCCCTCCATCAAATTTTGATTGCTTTCTTTCTCATTTGGCTCAAAATAATTTTAATCGCCTTTAAGACTTCCTCATTGATCCGTGCTTTCTTAAGTATATTATTAACACCTAAATTTTCCAGATTTTCCAGATAGATTTCTGTGTTGAATTCTAGGATAATTCCATCAAGATCTGAGAACATATTTGATGCACCTTCTATTCTTTTACATGTGCTGAGACTTGTTTTGTAGTTCAGAATAAGATGTACCTTGGTAGATCTGAATTTGAAAAGAAAGTGTAATTTGCTGTTATTGAACTGTTTTCTGTAAATATCAACTAGATTTCCTGATTGATGGCATTGTTCTGCTCATCCATAGCTTTTCTGGTGTTCTGTACTGTACTGGTTATATCAATTACTGATAGGGGAGCAGTGACGTCATCAAGTATAATTGTGCATTTGTCTTACCTCTCTAGTTCCATCAGTTTTTGCATTATATATTTTGAAGCTCTGATGTTAGGAGTATGCGTATATTATGTTGCTATATCTTCTTGGAGGATTTACCCCCTTTTCATTATATAATATCCCTCCCTATTCCTGATAATCTTCTTTGTTTTGACGTCAGCTTTGTAGGAAAGTAATATAGTTATCCAAGCTGTCTTTTACTTAGTGTTTACATGGTATATCTCTTTCCAGTCTCTTATTTTTAACCCAAGCCTTTTGATTTAATATGGAATTCTTAAAGACAGCATATAAATGGGTCTAGATTTTTATCTGATCTGATCATCTCTATTAACTTGTGTGTTTAAATAATTCATATTTAGTTAGATATTTGTTGTGATTGGATTAAAATATTGCAGCTTGTTAGCTATTTTCAGTTTGATCTATATGTTCTCTGGGTCTTCACTTCCTTTTCTGTCTTCTCTTGTGTTAATTGAGCACTTTTATGATTTCATTTTCTCTCATTTATTGATTTTTTATTCTCTTTTTGTTTTTATTCTAGTTGTTGCTTTAGCTTTTATGATATACATCTTTAATTAATGAAAACCTTCCTTCAAATGACAGAATACCACTTTATGTGTAAGGTCCTCACAAATGTATTTGCCCAATTCATCCCTCTCATCCTTTGTGCTATTTTGTCATAACTTATATTTTACTTATGCTATAAATAGTCAATTAATTATTACTACTTTTCCTTTACACAGTGAGATATCCATTAGAGCAAATATATATAACAATTTTAGCTTCATTTATTTCATTTTCAATGCTGTTCATTTATTTATGTAGATCCATATTTTCAGTCTCATATCATAACTTTTCTGCCTAAAGAAATATTTTTAGCATTTTGTAAGATGTACACCTGCTGGCAACGTACTACTTTAGCTTTTGTTTGTACGAGAAAGTCTTTATTATTTCTTCATTTCTGAAAGATCTTTTCACTGAGAATAGAGTTGTGAGTAGACCATTTCTTTCTTTGGCACTTTAAATATGTCAATCAATTGTCTTCTCACTTGTATGGTTTCTAATGAAATAATGTTGTAATTATTTTCATTTTCCCTCTTTATGCAATGCTATTGCCTCTGCCACTTGCTGCCTTCAGAATTTTTTCTTTGTTTTTTATTTTCAGCAGTTTGAATATCATGTGACTAGGTGTGTGTGTTGTGTTTCAGTTTTTATCCCACTAAATTTTACCTCAAGTTCTTTGATTTGTGGTTTGGTGTTTGTTTTAAAATGTAAAATTCTAGGTCATTTTTTTTTCAAATATTTCTCATTTCATAGTCCCTTCCTCTTTGCCTTATGAAATTATTTTCATATATGTTATATGCTTATGTCCCACAGCTCTTGGAAGTTCTCTTCTCTGTACCTCCCTCCAACTCTTTTTTCTTTTTTTGTTTTAGTTTGGATAATTTCTATAAACCTAGCTTCAAGCTCACTCTTTTTTCCTTGGCTGTTTCCATTCTACTTGTAAGCCTGTTGAAGACAATCTTTATCTATGTTACTGTGTTTTTCATTTAGAGCATTTAGTTACTTCTTATAGTTTCCATCCTTCTGTTGATATTACCCATCTTATTTTGCATGTTGTCCACCTTTCTGTCAGAAATGTTAGCATATTACTGCAAATTTTAAATTACTTAGGTGATATCTTATGATTTATATAATTTGGAAAGACAACTAAATGGCCATTAATAAACATAATAAAAAAATAAGAACAAGTTAAGTTTATAAAGCTGCCTGGGCACAGTGGTGTCCACTGGTTGTTTAACATAATTAAAGAATCTGATCATATGCCTAAAAATAGCAAGCACAAGAAAAATATTTTAAAAATGCAAAGAATGAAATGTATTGTACATTAGAAAGGTGCTCAAAGAAGTAAAGTTGAACATTTACTTGAACTCAAGTTTAGAACTGAGCAATAAATTTAAGTTTTAACCCTATATCACTAATTCCCTATAGATTTTATTGCTTTGAGATGTATAATAATGCCAAAAATGTGTGAAGCAAATTAGACTGATGATAGTTAATAAACAGTGATCTAACGTTCTGTGGAGAGTCCAGGCACTGCCAGTCCTGAAATTAACTGCCTTAGTTCCTGTTAATTCCATTAACATCTACCCATTTTTTTTCATATCCACTAATTGATTCAAAGAGTAGGCTACCTTTAGTCCTTTAGTCCTTCATTCTTGTGCAATTTCTTTGCATTTCAAAAATATCTGTTTAGCAGGCAGTTTTTCTATACAGTTTTTCTTGACATTATATATAGAAAATTACATATTTTTATATACATAGAAAAACCATATGTACATGTATATATTAAACATGGTATGCAATGTATATATTAAATATTCAGGGTTCGGCCATCAGATTGTTTATGGTTTTGAGGTGAACAAAAACAAATCAATAAAATATTTGATACAATGTGATAAAGCCTTCAGTAGATGTAATAAAGTATGAATGCCTCTTTACCAATCATTCTGATGAATTTTTTTTAGTAGATTACAAATGATCTTCCTCTAAATGATCCACTGTGTTAAGGCTTTTTTACTTTGACTTCATCATAGCAGACAAACCATTAAATGTTTCATCATTTCTTTTTCTTATATTTAAAATGATCCTGTAGTTGCCATGTATTTTATTTTATTTTATTTTATTTTTTTATTGACTTTGTAATAATATTACATCAAAAATATATATGTGAGGTCCCATTCAACCCCACCCCCCCACCCCCCTTCTCCCCCCCCAACAACACTCGTTCCCATCATCATGACACATCCATTGGATTTGGTAAGTACATCTTTGGGCACCTCTGCACCTCATAGACAATGGTCCACATCATGGCCCATACTCTCCCCCATTCCATCCAGTGGGCCCTGTGAGGATTTACAATGTCCGGTGATTGCCTCTGAAGCACCATCCAGGGCAGCTCCATTGCCATGTATTTTAGTAGCAGAAATATTCAAAAGAGGGAAGCAGATATGGCTCAAGCAATTGGGCTCCTGCCTACCACATGGGTGGTCCCTGGTTCAGTTCCCAGTGTCTCCTAAAGAAGACAGCAACCTGGCATGACGGGTAGGCATGACAAGCTGATGCAACAAGATGATGCAACAAGATACACAGAAAAAAAAAACATAATGAGAGACACAACAAAGCAAGGAATGGAGGTGGCTCAAGAAATTAGGTTCATATGACTATCCTACATTGGAAATCCTGGGTTCAGTTCCTGGTGTCTCCTAAAGAAAAAAGAAGACAAACAGACACAGCAAATGTAAACAATAAGGAGGTGGGGAGAAATAAATAATTAAAGTAAATCTTTAAAAAATATTCAAAAAGTATTTATTTGTGTTATCCATACACTTATATTTTTCCTCAATTCCAAAACTCTCCTATTCTATTTCTATTGTTCTTCTTTCTCATTCTCTTTCATTTTGCTATTGCATTAATATCTGCAATGAAAGAAAGGAATGAGGCATAATTTTCAGCACTGCCTTCAGTGCAAGGAAATGCCTTCAGGGAGATATTGCATGGCATGGGTTTTATATACCTTCTTAGGTTTAAGTAGGAAATAGCTGTGTACATGTTTAAACACTGCCTATTATATGGCTCTTTATGACTACTGTGTCTTTTCATTTATGGGTTTTTATATTTTACTTAAAAATATCCCCTTTACAAAAAAATCATGAGTGAGCTCATGACTTTGTTGTTATATGATGTTCAGCAAATATCTTAAAATATTGATAATAAATTATTTGTCAATGCATTGGTTTAAAAAAGTTGTCTATAACTGTTTCTCAAACATTTTTTGTCAGTACATCTGCTACAGAACATTTTTAGATGATTCTTTTCTTAATCCTCTTACCAATAATATTTTAACATCACTAAATACTATAAATCTGTGTGTGTAGTGTTATCCTTTGAATGGTCACAAAGCATTATAATATCTATGATTTTTATATCCTAAGAACAAAATTTTGCTCTGGGTGGCAGAGGGCAACGCTTCCCATTGAGAATGTTTGGTCTATAAGATATACTCTTCAGGGTTTCTTTGCTATATTTTTTGTTCTAGTTCATAAAATAAATTTAAATTCAATTAAATAATTAAATTATAATAAGAAAACTTTGAATTTAAATTAAGAGGATATTTAGAATAAACTGAGAGTTGTTTTTGTCTAAATTTTCTTATTTCATTATTCTCTATAAATAGCCACAATGAATTAATCCAATAATATGTACTTTTCAGTTACATAGTCTTTTCGGGAAATCACAGACCCCTAACAGTGGCCATCCAGGAGAACTCACGGACCCCCACCTCCTTCTCTGAGGAAGTTACAAACACATGCTAAGTGGCCCTCCTCTGGCCAGTCTTCCTACCCCTACCTCCTTTTCTAATGTATGCCCTTCCACAAGCTGGCAGACAGGTTAGGGCTAATGCCAAGGCCAGACCTTAAAACCCAAAATGAGGAACTGGCAGCCCCAGAAGCTTATCTGAAGAGGAATTCTTGGTGGCAGGGCTCCCTTTCCCCAAGTGTTTATCCACAATCAAACAGCGTAAACTAGTCTTTCCTCTCCCGTGCAAAGTAAGATGTGCAAAGTAAAGTCCCAATTTTTGACCCCGTCCCGGAGTATTTTTCAGCCCCCCTGGGGAGACTAGCCATGGTGGGACATCTTCTGCACTTTTGGACTCTTTGTACTACGTAAGTAAAAGGAGAGTGTTTGCTCTTTCTGGAATCTTTACTCTGTGCAATAAAGGGATCATTTGCTGAAAATTTCTGTTGTGCCCTGAACTTGGATTCCCATGATGCACCATTGTAGCAACTCACTCCACATAGTCTTGTGTCATAAATTTGAGGCATAAGGCTATGAATAATAGTATCATAAATATATTGTTTTCTTATTCCCTTAAAATAATTTGTGTTTCCATTCACACCATAATTTGAGAAGAAATCATTTAGGTGACATAGAGGAAGATGAAACAAAAAAGATAGGCTTCAAATGAATGGGAATAGAGGAGATATTCAATGAGTCAGGAAAAACACAAAGAAATAAGTTAGGGCAAGATTGTAACTTCAAGAATAATCTTCACATTGACACTTGATAAATTCATTTTGTTGAAATGATTACAGTGCATTTGGGAAAAGGTATATTCTTGTTATAATCTTAAAATTGTAATCATATGATCAGTACATCTGGAAAATAACAGTCAAAATTAAACTGAACTTCGTCTGGATACTGCAATTTTTATATGGGTCTGTCAAATGTCAGGCTTCCCTCTCCCTCACCAATTTCAAAAATGTTTCACCATGATTTCAAACAGTGAATCATCCTAGCCTGTGCCAACCATCTGTTTTGTCTGCCCCCTCAAAGACTCAAATTAGTTGATGGAGGGCAGGGCAGGTTCTTGAGGGCAGCCATTAACACTAGAGGAAGGAAGGTCCTGGCAACAGAATTTCCTTTGGAAATTATGGACCATTAAAACTCAAGAAGAAACTTACAGAACAGAATACTTAGGAGTAAAATAAAAATATGAATAAGGAAAGTGTGGACAAATTGTTAGAAGGTAAAAAGATCAACTAATCAATTTAAAAATAGCATACAAACAAAGTTGAAAAACTGTCAGTTAACAAGAGGAATAAATGGATGAAAACTGTTTCTGAAAAAATAAAAAGACATATTGGAAAGAAAGTAAACACCACAGAAAATCCTATGTGTTTATGAGATGTATTTCTATCTTCCTTATTTCAGTGAGTTTTTCTTATTAAGAGTCACATTTTTGAACAATGCTGTGATAAATATAAATATCAATTTCTTTTGTATTGGAGCATGTTTGAAGAAAACAAGAGGAAAATCCAATAAAATCATAGACATGAGATAATCACTATGCTTTAAGAAAATTCTTTCAGGTATTATGAAAGGACCAAACTTAGCAATTTTTGGTAAAAATTCATTTTCTTGGTAAAAATTTAATATCAATTTTGTCTGAAGGAATGAGTGTTCTTAAATCCAAAAAAGAGTTTGATAAAGCAACTAGAATTTAGTGCTCTTTACTTTTTTTAATACAGTGATTAAGTTGATTGATTTATTAAAGATTTATCATTCAAACACAATATTAACTATGTATTTCCCAAAGTACATGTAACATCTATTTAAAATACATGCCATACCTCAGTAAATGTATGCATTAACAGAATTTTAACATATTAAAAAAACTACAACTTGCTAAGATTTCATATTCTCTAGGATGTTTTTATAAGTGATTTGTAAGGTCACTTTATGTTCATGAAATGTGTTACTACTTTTTAAATTAAAGTCTTAGAATATGTTAGAATGCTAAATTTACTCTCTTTTACTACACATAGGGGTACACTGGTAGAAAAATTGAAGATCTATATTTATTCTATAATCACTTATAATTGATTTCTCATTATTCCTCAGAATCTCCATTTAATTCACCATCATATCATGCAGTTCCCCCTCAAAGATGAATTCTGAACTGACTACTTATTATTCTCAAAGCATGTATCAACTCTCTCCTGAACTACTTAAATAACCTCTTAGCTGCTTGTCTCTCCTTCCTCTCTCGGTCTTCATAGGCTATTCTTCACATAGAAGGCAGAGTTACCTTTTAAAACTGTAAATCAAATCATGGTACTCTTCTGATCGCAACTCTCCAGTGACTTCTAATTAAACTTAGAATGAAATCTAAAGCACTTTTCTGGCCTGAGGGTCATGTGACCTGTTCCACGCCTACCTCTCTAGCCTCTCTCATGGCTCCTATGCCTTCATTTCACTCTAGCAGCGTGGCCTTTTTACTCTTTTTTACCTTGAGAGCTTGTCATTAGTTATTTCTTCTGCATAGAAATCTCTTTTTCCAAGCCCTTAGATGGCTAACTCTCTCACTTTTCCAGTCCCTGCCCAGATGTCATGTCCTTAATTGAAAACTCCCTGGCTGTCCTATCAAAAATAAGCCCCTTCTTCTCCAGTGAATTTCTTTCGTGAAACCACATGGCATAGTTATTTGCTTGTTTAATTTTAACTTTCCTTGCTAGAATCCTAGAACGTTAGTTAGGGTTCTATTCTGTGTGGTTTCTCCAACATGGATGCTTCAGGAGAGCTAGACTTCTCACATGGGGCTTCAGGTTTCCAAAAGCACATGCCCCAAGAGAGAGAGCCAAGTGTAAGGCAGCAAGCTAGATTGCCTTTTATTTCCTAACCTTGGAAGTCGTGCAGCAAGTCACTGAGGCCAACTCATATTCAAGAGTAGAGGGATTAGACTCTGGCTCTTAATGGGAGAAGTGCAAACCATTTGTACACATGTTTTAAAACCACTACAATGATAATCACAGTTTTCAATGTCAAATTATGTAAGCTACATCATGCTTAATGAGAGGTAACCAACCTTACCAGTTTGCCTGGCACCGAAGGATTTCCTGGGGTGCATGACTTTCAGTGCTGAAACCAGGAAAATTTTGGATGAACTCAGAAGAATTGGTCACCCTACAATTCTTTTACAGTGCAGAAAATGGTAAAATGAGATAGAGAATTGTTAAATCAAGTCCTCTCTATATAAGCCCAGATAAGATCTATCAAAGTTTGTATCATGGGAAACTACAAAGAACTGATGCTTTATGAAAAGAGTAATCCCAGATTAAAAAATAAAAAAATGGGAAAACTTCGAATACCATTGTCTCCTGTTACTTAGAGACTTACATAATTTAGTCTAGTATTATAAATATCTTTGGTCATCAATATTTCTTTGCAAAATAGAACTTGCTATATGGAGCAAATATTGAAAAATAATGAACAAAATATATGCAAGCAATTCCCTTAAAAATGCCTATTTGTACAGATACAAAATAACTACTATGTAAACACCGCTAAGAAACAGAAAATATTAGTGATTAAAGAGCGCAGTAGAGTTGAAAATGCATGCTCTCTGTGTGTCCTACCTTACTAATTTGATCTTAGGTATCTGAAAATCAGACTAGTTCAGGTAATGATTGAAGTATGTAATCAAATCATGTATTCCAAGAAATAGAGCCAATTTTGTTTTAAATAAAATAAAGTAACAGACACCCAAGCTTAAATTATCTGGCTAAATGTCTGTGTGGGGAAGTTCACACATCCTCCTCACTTTCTGCCTCGCTCTAATCAGAACCATTAGTTTTCTCATTCTTTTGAATATCAAATTCACCTGCAGTGGAAAAATACAAGAACATCCAAATTTCCTTTGTAAAAATATGAAGTATATTTTGAAAACCATAGTCTAACTATCTTGAAAGTCATTTTATTCAGCAAGGAAGAATAGTCAAAGTCAGGTTTAATGATTTTCTAGGTACATTTTTCTGACATTTGTTAAATAAGTTTAAGAACTTTTTAATCACATTACGATACCAAGTTTTGGAAAAGAATGGCTTAAAGATTCCTGTGAATTTCCATTCTGTTTTAATGCTGAGTGGATTGTGACCTTAAGGTCTTTAAATGAACCAAACCATAAGATTAAGCAATTCTGAAGTCAGAATGTAATCTATTGTCCTCAAAAATGTCCAAGAGTGGAAGAGAGAAGATTATGATTTTAGCTCTAATTCTACAGCTAGTATGCTGTGTGATACAAGGAAACACATGTCTCAGAACCTAAGACTTCTCATCTGTAAAATAAGTACACTGTGATCATGGATCAATATTTATTATGAGAGCATGTTGTTTCTACTGCTAATGATTGTTACCAGTCGTGAAGTACTTTCTCATTGCTGGTTCTATGCTTAAGCACTTAGTATTCCTTATTTAATTCTAACAGAAATTCTGTGGGAGGCATATTATTTTCATTTTATAATTGAGGAAACTGGTAATCAGAGATGTAAAGTGATTTTTAAGATCACACATTTAGTTAGAGGAATAATTATGTGCGTTTTTTCCACAATGTTGCAGCGCATCCCAGTCTTCATGGTGAACAGATTTTGCCCTTGAGCTCAAGAAGTTCTTGAAGATCTAGTGTAACAGACTTAAAAAATATCATTATGCAAACTTGGTAGCTATTTATATTTCATAGTATTGCTTTATTAATAAGGGCTCTCTTTTAATTGAACAAGATGAAATGTCAGTCCTCATGCTGGGCACTTTTCATGCACTATTGCATTTATTTTTCTTGACAACTCAGTCAAGGAGATATTACTCTCATTTACAGATGAGGAGACTGAGACTCAGATTAGTTGAAAGATTGCCTAAAGAGGTGGCAGCTAGCTAGTGACAGAGCTGGGACTTAAACCTACACATGTCCAACTTCCAATTTTATGTTTTCTTGATTGTATTATGTGCTACCTTCTACCTTCTACACAATATTTGAGGTAGAGATTTCAGATGAGTTATTGAAAGTCTGGATAAAATGCACTAGACTTAAAAAAAATATATTATTGATTGAACAAGAGTTGTGAGTATAAAATCTTGGAAAGTTTAAATCTTCTTTTAGTGCTTTCTTAGCATTTCACCAGCAAGCCCATCCAGTACTACTAATTGATTATAACCCAATGAAGTTGATAAAGATATAAAAGAGTCCAACCCCACCCCAAAAAGCTGTTTCAAAGTTTCATACCTAAACTTAATGCTAGGATTCATTCTGCATAAATAATTGCTATTCTGCAAGTTCTAGTGTATCTTTTATTAATATAAGCTCTACTTGGGATAAAGGGACTCACACATTTATCAGTAGATGAACTATTAGTTTTTGTATTACAGTATTTCTGATTTGTCATTTTATTGGCTTTCCTAAGAATTCACTCTATTTCAATCACATTGTTCCTTTTGGAATGGCTTACTTACCATGTCAATATACTTCACATAAACATATCAATCAAATCAATTGAAAGGATATTGATTAATCTATTTGTACCAAGGAAGATAGCAGAGTTTGGTTAAAATCATGGTGACTCAGAAATAGAAAAGATATTTTTTTAAAGAAAGAATACAAAGGGAAAAACTAGATCAAGCTCATCTGTATTAAAATCAATTCTCACACTTTTAATGGCTCCAGTTGTAATCCTAATGTGACATTGTCAGCTAGTGTGGCTAAAATTACATTTTATTCCAGGGGGAACATACACAATTGCTATAGGACAAAATACATCCTGTCCCATGAAAAAATGAGAAAGGAATGCCCATTTGGGGCATTGGTAGAGGCAGGGGGTGGGAAACAATTCTAAGTTAGATTTCTCTATATTTCTCTAGTTTGTGCAAGTGGTCTCTTCCGTTCTAGTTTCTCTTCCTACTTTGAGAAAAGGAAGAAATAACACGACCATGCATTGAAGGACTACTATATGGCAGGTCTTTATTTAATTTCTTTCTTTCAGCTAATTTCATTACTACAACGACTCTGGGTTTAGCATTATTTCATTATTTGCCAGTTTTACAGATGAAAGACTAAAGTTCAGAAGAATTAAAGAAACTTATCAAGGTCACATAGCTAATAATGTCAATTCTGGAACTTGAAACTTAGGCATTGATTTTTCTCTTAAACATTTCAAAAGGAAGTCAGATATAAATTAAATTAAAAACAACTGTTGATGGAATATTCTAATATCATAGTTGTGTTCCCCCATACATGTGTGTATAATTCCTATTCTAATTATATATATATATATATATATATACGTAATAGAATTATATATAAGAGATATAAAAGAAATATATGATACATATGAGTTATAAATATATATAAAATATTATTCTTTATGCAAGCAAGATTATGTATATTGCATATAGAATATATTGCATATATATAAGCAGAAGTATCCTGTGTTTTTCTTCCATGTAATAATGCATTTAGAGAAGCAAGGGAGTATATATGTTCCATTTGACAGTCAAGTTTTTGGAAGAAATATTACAAGAAAGATTGTAATAACAGTGGATCATGGCAACTACTGTAAGAAGACAGGAAAATGTATCCATTGGGCGACACCAAAAAGAGGAAAGGAGCCACAGGGAGCCTTTGTAGATGAAAATGGACTCTGAGGTTGAACAGTAATACAGTAGCAAGATCTCTGCATATAAATTTCATTTACTAGAGTTTCCTACTATTTCAATATGCATACAGTAAAATAAATCAAAAGGTTAAATATTATATTATTAACCCATTTATAGAGAAATGCTTGTACTTTGGTCAAAAAAAAATTAATGGGGTAACAATATTTGCCCTGATTTTGTTATTTATTCTCAGTAAATCTTCTTTACCTTGTAGTGCTTTCACTACCAACACTTTCCACACACCTCAGCTTTGTTACCTCAAAAATGTGAAGACCCAATTCTACAGTTCTTAGCAGTCAGATTTTAATTTATGCTCTGTTTTGGACTTCTGATAATCTATAATAGAAATGATATAACCGATGCAAAAGAATGTTTAGCTTGCAGGAACTAGGGTTATGAGGGAAAAAAAAGAGATTTATTTTAGAATTGTAAAAATTTACCTTTGCATATGAAAAGTTAAAAATTGGGAAAGATAGTCAGATGTCTGAAGAAGAAATATTGGCCGGGTTATGAGTCACAGAGATTAAAGGATGCTGAGTGTCTTGGATGGTGTGCAACTCCTCATTCTTCTGGGCCAAGTCCAAGGATAAGTGCCAGGAACACCAGGTGAATATGGAGGATAGCAGAGAAACAAGAGCATGTCCTGGTTTCCCAGGTTAATCCCAGGAAGCTGGATGACTCCTAGAGGCACAGGGGTGAGGGAGTTGTCTGAGTCTCAAAGCCCCTGAGGGCAGCCTGGCAGGATCCCCTACACTACATGTGTTGGGAAAGTAGTTTCTAATGCTCAGGAGAAGTAAATTAGAGACCCAGAGTAGGATAGGATTCCTCACAATTCAGGCACAGAGGGCTCTAAGGAACTCAAGGGTCTAACAACTGAGGGATTGTAGAAGAATCACTGCTAACTCTGCAACTACAGGGAGGATAGCAACTTATGGTCAAAGACTGCTGGACAACCAGCATCTCAGTGGGAACGCTGACAAGAAACCCTCTCACAATGCCAGGGATATCTCAGTCTACTTGGAGCATAGGCACGCTCAGCAGGGGGAAAGGGTAGGAATCCTCAACTAATGGCACACTTAGTTCCAGGATTCAATTTTCTGTTGCTAATAGTTTTCAAGAACTAAGATAACTACTTTAAATATAGAAAAACAATAATGCTAGATATTTTATTCCTGAAGTTTTTAGATTTGTGAATAATAGGGAACTAATATGGCCATGGCGTAAGTTATGAAGCCTCTGTGCTTCAATTTCCACATAACCAATTCAGGAAATATTTAGGGGGAGCATGCCTATTTTGTAATTATTAAAAATACTGCCCATTCACTCTACAAAATGCCCCGGTTACAGCCTTCTTATAATGTCCACAAAACAACTCATAGAATTGTTGTTAGCTATGGCAATGCTGATAAATCCTTAGCACAATATCTGGTGTTTACTCACTCTTCAATAAATTATTGCTATTGTTTTCAAGCAGCATGTCAAGTGAAAGAAAAAGGTTTACAAACAGAATTTCTTTGACTATGGTAAAACCTTGTTTCCTTAGATGAATTCTGGCAACATGTTTTCCTCCCTGGAAGATGATTTTCAATAAGTTAGTGGTCCATTTCTGCCCTAACCTAAGAAAATGTTAGTTAACAAATAGAGGAGCCAGATAAACCTCATTTAAGTATTTGAGAAAATCTCTCAATAGTTGAATCACTATAGAAACCATAAGTTTACTTCTTAACTTTCAATGTGATAAAATGCGATGATTAATAGGTACTTTAAGCAGAAAATATATTTGAATGCACTTGTGGTGGCATGCTAAAAATGTGTCTCTGTCACAGAATAAGGAAAGAGATGGAAGCATATCTACCCCACCTTGACAAGCTTCCTCTTTCTTAGCAATGGACCCTTTCCATATTGATGTGTGACATTGGGTCCAAGGTAATGGCCCTTTCAGTGACAAATAAGCCCTCATAAATCAGGAAACTGAAATGGAAACAATGCTAACTACCAGATAGGTCATATTATCTTAGGAAACAATTGTGGATTTTCTCCTCCCATGAGGCAGTCTTGTGTAGGGATATTAGGCATTGAAATCACTATCAAAAAATAAATGTGCCAAATAGCCTGACAGGGAGCACAAGCCACGTGGCAAAAAAACAGGCTCAATGCTCATCTCTATCCACTTCACAAAACAACTTCTAATTCAAGATTCTATTTCTTTAGTCAGCACTGGCCTACATGGGAGGATTTCATCCTTGAAGTCCTCTTCTGTATTCTAGCCCTTGGCAATCTCATCCACTTAAAGCTTCAATTATCACCTCTGCGGGAATAATTCCTGCTGCAACCCAATCATTCTTCCTTGGTGTTTATTTAAAATCTCAAGTCCTTTTGAACATCACTCCCTCCAGTCATGCCACTGTCTCCATGTTTTTTTCCTTGTCCTCTGCAAGCCTTCTAGCTCTCCTTGAGGACATGGTGAGGAAGGCCACAGTTTTTATCTCTATCCTGACTCATATGAACATCTCAGGTATTTTGACTGGTCAGCACCACATCCCATGAATGTCATGGTCTCTGATCACACTCACCTCTTAGGTAATGCAGTCTCTCAAATAAACTAGCATTTAAGAATATTTGGGGATAGTCCCAAAACCTTTCTCTATCATAGCCTTGAGGAATATCGAGAGCATGATCCATACCTGAACCTTCTTTGTAATCACCAAAAGAATTTTGACTGGACCTTTAAATTTAGAATGAAGTATTTCCAAGCAACACTAATCTTTTCTTTACTTTTACCTGTCAAAATGTTTTTTAACGCTCCCTTTTGCCATCCCTTGTCCTTAGCATCTTTCAAACTGGTTTCTTAAAATTTGCCATTGTCAGTCTTATTCATGCCTCTGCTTTTATTTAATACAAATCCAGATTCTAGATCATTTATTCAGGTATGTTAACTTAAATTCAGTTGTTTATATTTTACAAGAATTGTGCCGATAGCAGTGGCATTATCCTTGAATATTTTGTAATTCTCTGTGGATGTATGATTGGTTAGGAGAATGATTCATCCTCTGCCATATACCTTAGTATCAGAAAGGAAACTGATATCTAGTCAACACCCCCTCTACCCAACACCAGGTTATGTATATATATATTATACCATTTAATCCTCATGGCAACCTTCCCAGACCAATACTAGAAGCCCCATTTAAAAGGAATAAGGATTTCTCCCATAAATGCACAGTAAATAAGCAATAAAATTAGAATTTGACCCATGCTGCCTCAACGACTCCAGTCTCCAAAATTAAAGGAATTGATGTAGTGCCACTCTGTGGAAACTTAACCTAGTTAAAATGGATTTCTTCCATCTATCTCAGAACTTAGAAGGTAGGTTCAAATATTCCTATTACAGAAGTTAGGAAAATGAGGCTCAAGTAACCTGACAAAGACATGTAGCCAAGTATATGCTCCAGTGTTTGCTTGAAACATTTATTCAAGTTAAGCCACTTAAAATGAAATATGAGAATTCACAAACAAAAGTAAAAAAATACCATGCAAGAGGTATAATTTTGGTTCCCTATATCTTCTGAGTGAAATCTCATAGGTATACTAAATAAGTTCTATGGCCTATTGCCTATTGAGAGGATTTATTCGTTGTTTTTCCCCAATGGACAAAAACCATTGAGCAAAACTTCTGGGCTTCATGCTACCTCAGAATATTTTATTATTTATTTACTTAGGCCATTCAATGTTCTCTTTTCTCCCTGGAGAGATCCAGCTTCAGACTGTAAAAAACCCAATAGGCAGTCCCCTGGGCAGAGTCAGGAGATCTGCCTGATAATCTATAAAGCACTATACACAAGAGATAAAACATCAGGAATATGATTTCAAGGGACAAAAGCATCAGCCAATGGGCCCACAAAAAATAAATCATCATAACACTTCAAAAGTCTGTTTCACAATTGTGTCAGTCTTCAAAGGCAACACTCCTGGGTGAGGTACAAGGTCTAGATGAGATCCTTGGTGTAAAACAGGATGCAATATTTTAAAGCAGGTTTTTTCCCCCCTTTTTTTAAAGGATGGACAATTAGGAGGTACGGAAAAGCTAAAGGCAGCAAAGATTAGATTTGCTGACTTGATAAGTTTTCTTAAAATGAGCACAATTCCCAGACACTGATAAAAACCTCATTGGTCAATAATCCTTCTCCTAAGAAACTGACTTAGGTAGACACTACCTTGATAGTGTGTTTTAGCTGGCTTTGATGCCAAAAGCAGCTACCATAAAATGTATTGGTTTTAACCGTGAGAATTTATTAGTTTACAAGATTACAGTTTTGAAGCCGTGAAAATGTCCAAATCTACGCATTATCAAGGCAGTGCTTTCCTCCTAAAGAGCAGCTGCTGGTGCCTCTGGACTCCTCTGCTACACAGCAAGGCACAAGACAGTGTCTGCAGGTCTCTCCCATATCTTGCAAGTTTCATTGCTTTCAGCTTTTTGCTTCGGTGCCTTCTTCTCTCTCTGTCTGAATTTTATTCTCTTACAAAGAACTCCAGTAAAAACTGATTAAGACACACCTTGCAACATGCCTTAAATGAACTAACCTAAGTAAAAAGTCCTACTTACAGCAGGTTTATACCCACAGGAATTGTTTAACTTTAGAATGTGACTTTCTGGGGGCTACATTCAGTTTCAAACTACTACACAGGGCCTGAAAGACACTAGTCAACAAATTTTGTGAACTATCCTTCTAGACTATGGGCTAGCATTCACTCTTCTGGGTTTATAACAGTTGTAAGGGATAAGTTTGCATAGTTATAGGAATCTGCTTTTGAGAAATTACTATGATGACTTAAAAGTGAGTTAAATAATGGCAAACTTTATAGATGTAGAATCATTAAAAAATATGGAGAGGCCCAATGCAAATTTTTGTGCCCTGGTTGTTCAAAAAAAAGTTGTGAAACCACAGTGTATAATGATTATGTCTTGTTGATAGTAAAAATGAATGAGTGAAAGGTAAGAAAACCAATGTTGGGGCCTAGTAAAATAAGAATTCAAAACTTATTCAGAAAATTCTTAAAACTGAGTATATTTGCTACTTCATTTCAAGAGGAGGCAAAGACTTAAATTTGCTGGAATATACCAAATAATTTAGAGAACTGGAAACTACCATAGCAGACCGTTGAATGCAGGTAGGTGTTTTCCTCCAGTGCACCATAGCCATTGAAAGCTCATTTATGCTATTAAGTGAGATCTAAGTTTTAGAGAACCATAAACATCTATGTATATATAACACATATCCATTCAGAAAAAAGACTTCATGTGCATGTGAGATGAATTACACTGATGCCTGTTATAAATCCCTAACATAGCTCATGAGATCAATTAAGATGTTCGAACAGCTACAAAAAGGATGATTGAGGCAAATGGTAACATCAGGATGACCATATGGTAAGGGGAAATGTGAACTGTCTGGACGTAAAACGAGAGCCATCGGAATCCCAGCTACAATCACACACTACACAGCGAGGAAAGAACAGAATGAGGCAGCCAAGAAAAATACTCGAGGAAGAACAGTTTGGGCAGTGATAAAGACAAACAAGCTTGTGTTTCCAAGTCAATAAACAGGTGGTAGGAATAGAGAGTGACATCATCTGAGTCTGCTCTCATTCTCTCTCCTAGACCCAGAGCCCCACAGCTTACCACAGGGCCAGGTATTTGTCAGAGAAACAGCTCTTGGATCCTGTCAGTAGGGAAAGAGACTTTTTGTGGGAGAGTGTTTAGCCGAGGAGAAAATGTATTTCTTACATGAGACCATCAAAGACTATATTTCCGTTGCTTTCCTCAGGAACAGAGCACATTAATTGTGAAGCTCTATGTCGGAGCTAAGACCATTTCTTTCAAGTCTGCTCAGTGTGCTGTGCAACTACAAGCTATCATCACCCTGGGAAACAATGGCCTTTGGGAAACTAGCTCACCTAGGAATGCATTATCAGGTGATAACAGCATTGCCAGCTCCTGTCATCCCAGCAGTAAGGCTTAAAAGCCATTCATTTTTGAGGTTTTCTTCAAATTGCTAAATGTGATAGTCAATTTAGTGTCTAACTTTTCACGGCAGTCCTGAATCTATATTTACTAATGATTCTATCATGTGTTGAAAGGAAAACACTTTGAAAATCTTCATCAATTAAGGATATTGAAACATAAGAGCTTAATCCAGCCCTCTAGATGGAATGTGTCTTTTGGAAAACCCACTAGTCTTTTGATTCACAAATAATGAAGCCAATCTGAATGTATTTGAGATATCTGAAAATAAATGGAAATCACAAATTGGAGAATGCTTCATGATCAACTGAGGGGAAAAGGTGATCCTCAAGAGATGCTGAGGCAAGAAAGTGTCATGTTTAAGAAAATGGGTTTTGAAGCAAGATCTGAAAGTTACTCTATATATGACCTTAGGCAAATTACTTAGCCTTTCTGTACCTAGATTCCCACATGTACAAAATAGGTATAACTGTTGAATGTTTTGGAGAAAAGAGTAGTATGATCTGCCTTTAAATAGATAACTCTGAAGGTAATATGAAGAATATATTTGGAGAGACAGTGACAAAATTAGAGTTACTGCAGTAAGATAGGCAAAAGATGATATGTGCTGGACTTGTATATCAGCAAATGAAATAGAAATGAAGAAAGTAAATAAATACTATAACAAACTAGGCAACTCTATGAGGAGCAGGGATAAGTTTTTGACTTGGAAAAATGGGATGTAATAAATGAAACAGAATATCTACGAATAAAACATTGTTAGCATGGAGGTGGGGATTGGAGGGATGATGAATTCTGGCTTGTCCATGGTAAATCTAAGTTAAAATGTTCAACAGGCAACTGGAAGTATGAATCAGAAGCTCAAGGGAAGATAACCCTTCAAGCTTCAAAAAGTAACTTTTAACTGTGAGATGCTAAATAAGAGGGAGAGAAAAAAACAAAAACCCAGGAACTCTTGAGTTTAGAATTTGAGTCATTAGTACACAAAACAGTGGGTGAAGGAAAAAAATTGAGGCTGAGAAATATCAATCAGGAAGGTTCTGTAACACTAATGAGAAGAAAGCAGGGAGGCTGAAGCAATGAAAGAGTTCTAAACAGGGTGTGTGGGAAGAAAGGTATCAGAAAATGGGTCATTGTGTTTGGATAGTTGGTCTAATATCAATACAGGACTTATTTAAAATTGGTTAAGTTTCTCAAATAAAATCAATTTTTTTTGTGTGACTAGAATAATAAAGAACTTGAGAAATTTTTTAAAACAATGTATCTTCCTCATTATCATATTTATAAGTTAAAAGATTTATTTCTGTTTTAAAAATTCCTTGAATGCCAAGTTTGGCATTATACAATTTATAAACACAGTTTTCTGGGCTTCAATTTTCATAATCATCATATAGACCAAACACAAGAGCTGTAATTAAGCTTATGAAAATGTAAAAGTTATCAAATTTGAGATTTAAACATTATGGAACAACTGAGAGGAGCTGAGATAAAGGCAGTAAAGGGAGAGCTGGAATAAAGAATAGAGAATGCTAATTTCCTCGTTCTATATATTGGGTATTTGTGGAGACAGCATCTAGCATTGCAAAATGTTGTTGAACATTATCACTTGGCATTCTAAAAGGAAATGTTCCATTTAAAATGAGCACATATATTTGTTCTCATCCCTTACCACAATGAAATGCAAGTACTGAAGTGTAAAAATAGTTGTAAAGAGAATGGGTGAGAATTATTCATAAGTAAACAAGATAACTGAAGGTAATATAAAGAATGTATTCTTAGATGAGATAAAGTGGTAGATCAGAGGAAGCCACACCCAGAACATACTCTGACAAGTTTATGTTTCTCTTATAGGAGCTTCAATTAGAGCTTATAGATATGACAAAGAACAGGAATGAAAAGTGAGCTTGAAAAGAGGATGATTGTTTAGTTATATATGAAAAAATTAGTATCCTCCCACCTCCCACTGTCTCATCTCCATGCACAGAAGGAAGCAGTTTTATGTCATTCTGCAGGTAAAATATCAGAGGATTCATATAGCTACACACACACATACACATATACACATATTCATATATATATTTTTCATTAGAATAGCCTTAAAACTTTTAGTGTAGGGGCTGTTTCCACTAGAGGAAATCCTTCTTCAAATTGGAGTTTAGGGGCTTCAGCCTGACAACCATCTGATTGATTACCCAACTCCATGCAAATCCTGAGACTGATACTCTATCGATACTTCCATGTGTACTTGCCAATCTTAGGTGATGACTGTCATAGAATTTATCTGCTTACAAAGAAGGGAAACTCAAATGATCTCCCCAGTCCTTCAATCTTAAAAATGAATTAACCACCAAGAATCTCCAGATGCATGGTGAAAACCAGCATCACAGAGGAGAGAATGAAATAAATTAGCAGAAAAACTGATATTTAAGAAATAAAAGTTAATTCCAAAATGAGAAAACAGACAAAAATTTTAAAATATAAGTTTGGTGATCGTATTAAAAGAGTTTTAAAAGGACATCACATACATAGAGACAAAAGGACTCCACAAAAGAACAATTATTGAACATGAAAGAGCTAAAGGACACATCTACAGATTGAAGAAAACCATCACATATCCACCAAAATGAATGAAAGATCTATACTTGGGCATATTCTCTTTCTGAAGAGAGGGAAATTTAACACACACTCCTATACACAGAGAGAGAGAAAGACAGACAGAGAAAGAGACAGAGACAGCACGAACTCCTCGATAAAAAAAATTGTGTTCCAAGTGATTGTAAGGCAAAGTCTATGAGGTTTGAAAGGAAAACAATTTTGAACATAATATTCTATACCCATCAAAACTGTCAGATTATTTGTGAGAGGAAAAGGAAGGCATTTTTATGTACATGTAAATCTCAGATTATTTCCTTCTAGGTAATTTAGAAAGTTACTTGAGGCTATACTTCATCAAAAGAGGAAGTGTAACAAAAACTAGAAAAACATGATCTAGGAAAAGTTGGAGTCCATTCAGAAAAGACGTTTCCAGCATGTTAAGTTTGCAACAGGCCTTGAGAACAAATAGTTCATATTAAAACAAGAAGATTGAAAATTTAGTGGGGAATGATTCCAGAAAAATGTAGTAAAGAGTATACAAAAATAAAATAATTGAGAGAGTAGAAATTCAAGAATATAAGATAAAAGTTATTACTTTTACCCACTAGAAAACAAATAAAACTTTAGGTAAAATATCTGTAGAAAGAGTACAATAATAGTCCAAATATAAAGTAAAACAATATATGGTATGATTTTGAGCAATTAATAAGATATAGGAATAGAGAATCCACTGGATTCAGTAGTTCTGATATCTCATATTTTCTCTTTGGAGGTAAAAATGGATCTATAGAAACAGTAATATACTTCTCACTAATCACACAATAATGGGCAATATATATCTTGTCAAAATATTGTGTTATTATTGATTTCAATTTTTAATTAATCTTCACACAAAGCACACATTTTCTAACTAGGCAACTCTATTGTATGTAACATAACTGAACTTAAAAGTTGAAATCATAAAAGAAGATTTACTTAGTTGGCCAAGAAAACAAAATAAGTTAAATACCTGTTCTAACCTTAATAAATATTTGGGACTTCTGAAATATTTTATCAGTAAAGGAATAATGTAAACCCTATCATTTCTAATTTACATCAAAGAAAAGTAAGGGGCAGCAGATGTAGTTCAAGCAGTTGAGCGCCTGCCTCCCACATGGGTCCCAGGTTCAGTTCCCTGTACATCCTAAAGAAAAAAAAAAGAGAAGACAATGAGCGAAAACAATGAGCAGACGAGCACAAACAATGAGCAAAAAGAACAAGCAAACTAATGAAGGAGCCATCGGAGAGGGGATGTGTAGTAGTATGATATAGTTATGAATTCTAAAGATAGATGTGGATTATGTTTGTAGACTGTTCTGTACCTGGGCAAGATTAAATTATGGTTATGGACTTTGATTGGACCACATCAGTAGGATGCTGAGTTCCCACCCCTTGGTGGCAGAGGGCAGAGTTTGAGGGTTTTTGATGTTGGAGTTATGATGTTGGAGATTGATGCTGAAGCCTTAAGCTGGAGCCCCAGGAAGTAAGCACACAGAGGAAAGAGAAGCAAGCCCCAGAGAAAGACAAGACCCTGGAAAGGAGGAACCCAGGAAACCTAAACCCTCGCAGACATCAGCAGCCATCTTACGCCAACATGTGAAAATGGACTTCGGTGAGGGAAGTAACTTATGCTTTATGGCCTGGTATCTGTAAGCTCCTACCCCAAATAAATACCCTTTATAAAAACCAACCAATTTCTGGTATTTTGCATCAGCACCCCTTTGGCTGACTAATACAGGGGGGTTTAAGAGAGGTAGCCCAATAAAATTATATTATTAATGTTGACCTCATTGTGTCCCAAAAACATAAAATCCACATACAAATTTAATTAAAGCATACATATATAATGCAGCTTGTTAGTTAACATGGTTATTTGTTAATCTCTATGCAAAATTAGCATATATTATATGGTATCCTATTATGCTTATCTTAAAAAAAATGGCAAAGCTTTGCTTTTTGAGGTGGGGGGAGTTGCTGGGGAATAAACTGAAGACATAGTACATGGGAAACAGGTACTTAACCACTAAACTACAGAAGCTCCCCTTCTTTGCTTTGTGTTTTAATGAGCACCCTTGACACATTTTTTTGAAAAGATTTATTTTTTTAATTTCTCTCCCCTCCCCCCCCATTGTCTGCTCTCTGTGTCCATTTGCGCTGGGTGTTCTTCTGTGTCTGCTTGCATTCTTGTCAGGTGGAACTGGAAATCTGTGTCTCTTTTTGTTGCATTATCTTGTGGCATCAGCTCTCCATGTGCAACGCCACTCCTGAGCAGGCTGTACTTTTTTTGCGTAGGGTGACTCTCCTTTCAGGGTGCACTCCTTGCATGTGGGGCACCCCTACACGGGGTCACCTCTGCATGGCATGGCACTCGTTGTGTGCATCAGCCAGCACTGTGCATGAACCAGCTCACCACACGGTTCAAGAGACCCTGAGTTTGAACCCTGGACCTCCCATATGGTAGGCGGATGCTCTATCAGTTGAGCCAAATCCACTTCCCCCTTGACACATTTTAATTTCCAGTTTTCCATTGTATAATGCTGGGGCACATATAATACACACTACATACTGTATAGTGGGAAGCACAAGATTAATGTAATGCATATGAAATTTTGAATAAAATAAATCCAGATATGAATCTTGTTTACACTGTTTTCTAGCTATAAGGACTTAAGCAAGTTACATAACTTCTTTGAGTTTTATTTTCCTCATCTATAAAATAAGAATGATAGTATCTGCCTTGAAAGATCATCGTAAGAATTAGGGAATATATGTACAAATTGCCTGACGTATAATAGTCATTCTCTAAATGGTGTTTATTGTTATTTTTATTAATAAAAGTGTATATTTGTATAATCCATTGATACCATGATATGGTTAAATTTGTGTTGATAATGAATTTACTTTTTATTTTTTAATGTTCATGTTAATCTAAAATATACATAAAGTATATGAACAGTAAGTGTAGGAAAATTGTCACTCAGGGATCTTAATTTTAAAAATGGAATATACCCCCCATGCACAAAATTCCAGAATGTTAATATAACTATTGAACTAGGGACTATTGTGAACCAATACAAGCTGGCTATCATGACAAACTTATAAACGAATCCAAAAATAAATCCTGATAATAAACTACTGTTTCTCTGGCTAGCAGGAGGAATTGGGAGTCAAACTTAAAGAGTATATTTACTATTTATACTATTTTTGAAAGCTTAGGTCCCTCAAAGTTTATTTTACCCTAGGTCCTAAAACAAAACAAAACAAATGCACTTTCCACTCACTGCATTCTGATTAAAGATATAAAGTAGAAAATATGCAAATGAGTTATTGCTCCCCAATATCTTACCAACAATTGTCAGTCAGAAGAGATTGGCAGAGTTTAATGGTCCCTAATTCTCCAGAAAGATGAAGACTTGTTTTTTTTTCATATGGTAATAGGGAAGGCAACATATGAATCATGCAGGTGGTAGCCTCACTGCAGACTCTTACGCTGGTGTAGGTCTGAAAACTGTGAATAATTGACATTGTTGTAAATGTCAATTATCAGACTTTCAATGTCATCTGTGGCTTTACCCTGGCTTTCTGCCAGATCTTCCATTGCCACGGGGATTTTAAGAACTTCATTGCTTAAATATTCCTTCCAAGTGTTAATATACTTTGTTGATGGTGGAAAGAGAACAGAGGCATTGTACCTCAATGCAAGCCACTTGTCATATAGAGTGGGTGGAGCTGCAAGAACCAAATAGCCCTGGTGTATGCCATACTGAATGGATAAGAATATAAAAATAACATATAGCTTGGATTTATTTGTTCTGCTTCAGTTGACAGGGTACTGTAATTGTGGACTGTGATATTAAAAATTCCTTTACACATTACTATTACATGCCAGGGATTGGAAAGAAGTTAATTCTATAGAAGCATATAATTCTTTAGATGTAAAGTATTTCAAAAGTTATCTTATAGGCTTCCTTTATTCATTTTCTCTTATTACTAGAAAGGCTACTGGACTTCTCTCAAAAAATTAAGCTTTTATCATATAATAATCTTTTGTAAATTTTTACCAAATAACCTAATAACTGGACTCAAAAAAGTCTATTTGCAGGCAACAGAAAATGGCAATTTGGTTTGTAAGACAAATCACTGAAACTCTTAGCCACTATTCACTAAATATTTAATCACACTTAAGGCAACACTTTCTACAACATTTGGTACATTAAAGGTGCTCAATAAATTTTGGAGAATGTATAATTCTGGTATATAATATATATGTGTCAAGTAGTTATTTCAAGGTTTTGCCTATTTGATGTCACCCTTCCAAATTAAAGAGTAACCACAGCAATAACAAAAAGAGTTTAGTTTTATAAAAATACATGGAAATGTACAAATCCCTTAAAATATGAATTTAAAAATCTGATTGTTTAGATGACTTTTCCCATTACAATCAATACTGTTTAACATAGTACTGCTATTAAATATAGTCCATAAGTTTCATTAATTGTATTTTTCCCATGATTCTCCACATTCCCACCAGCTTGCAATAGTGATGTACATCTGTCCTAGTTCACAGAAGGGCATTCTTGCATTTGTACTATTAACCACAATTCTCATCCACCTCTGGCTTCACTGTGTTATCCAGTCACTAGATTATTCTCTAGGTTTCTTTCAACTTATATTTACATCCTTAGAATACCCTTTTCAGCCACAATCTCATTTACAAACCAGCTGTGTTAGTTCTACTCACTATAATGTGTTATCATCAACTCTATGATTCCTACACTTTTACAGTTAAATTAAAACATCTACATATATTAAGTATCAGTACTCCTTCTCAGCCCTCCTATTTCCTAACAACCTATTCTAAGTTTTTTTTTTTTTCTTTATTCTAAGTTTTAACAACATGCATTTGTTCTTTGTATTTAGTTCATATTAGTAAGGCCATGCAATATTTATCCTTTTGTGTCTGGCTTATTTCATGTAGCATAATGTCTTCAAGATTTATACATGTAATCATATGTGTCCCAATTTCATTTCTTATGGCAGCATGATATTCCAATGTATGTATGTAATGCATTTTATTTATCCATTCATTGGTTGTTGGACATTTGGGTTGGTTCTGTTTTTTGGCAATTGTGAACAATGTCACTATAAGCATGGGAGTGCAAATGTCTGTTCATATCACAGTTTTCAGTTCTTCTGGATATATCCCTGCTCTGGCCGGCGGGGGTGAATCCAGGGACCTGTGGAAAGAAGCAGGGTGGGGCAGGAGTCCAGAGAAGAATGGAGACAAGACAGGATTCTGATCAAGTCTCGTTTATTGGGGGTAAAACAGGGGAATTTATAGGGAGGGAAGGGAACGTGTACATAGGTGATAGGCTGGTCTTGTGGGTGGCAGACGTCCAAGGAGGGAATTGGCCGACAGTTCGCGTCGGGTCTGCGGAGTCTCACGTCTTGCGCGTGCATATTGCTGTTGTCGCCAGAGTTGCGGTGGGAAGGGGAGAACAAAGAAACAAAGAGAGTTGCGGCGGGAAGGGGAGAACAAAGAAACAAAGAGGAAGAAGAACAAGGAAATGACAGGGCAGATTTGTGAACTCTGCCATGTTGTGAGATCCACCATGTTGTGGCAGGCTGTAAATAGATCTCACAGCGGGTGGCTCCCCACAGGTCCCCCTTTTTCTGTTTAATGCATAATGAATTGAAGAAAGGAACAGCCGGCGACGGCTCACGTTAGAGCAGGGCTTATTTTAAGTAGTGGCATGCGGCTGCAAGGTGCTCCTGTGCTGAAAGGGGGCTGTGCCTGTCTTAGGTCGGGGCTGCACCCGGTAAGTGATTCGTCTTACGTGGCATGCAATCAGTCTTAACCATCATTGGGAATCATGGCAGCAAAAGGCCACATCCCTGTCTTAGGTTGACTGATGGGTCAGCCCAGTTTCCCGTCATTGGCTAACCAGTCCAGTGCCTCAGTGACAAGTAAGCTATAGCGGGGAGTTCTACACCGCGCATGACATGCATGATGTACTGAGATTAGTGGGTGTGGCCACACCCACCCCGGTCTTGTCAGGCCAGGGTGCCCGTTGCTTGTTTGAGCCACTGGATCTTTGCCGAAGCTGTTCAGTGATATCAATAAAACAGAAAAGGTTAAGCCGTGATAAGGGAGGTGGTGCAGAGGTCCAGTCCTGCGCTGCCTGGGGTGGCGTGCTGGAGTTGGAGGAAGGAGGGGGACGGGAAGTAGGAGGAGCCCTCATTGTTTGTGGGGCCTGGGGCAGGCCCCCCTTCCTGTTTCCCGAAGGTGGAGGGAGTGGTGCCCTGGAGGGGGAGGCGCGAACGTGGCAGTTGCGAGCCCAATGATAGCCGCGAAAGCAGTGGGGGCATAGACCTGGGAGTCTTGGACGAGTGGGGGAGGCAGCAGGAACAGCAGGAGGATACGAAAGGTGGGAGGGGCATTCTTTAAAGAAATGCCCTAATTAACCACAGGAAAAGCAGTTTCTGTGTGAAGGGGAGATAGCAGAGGGAGGAGGGGCTCGGAAGGCCATTAGGGTGGCAGCGAGGGCATCAGTGCTTGTAGTTATAGCACGACTTTGTTCTTTTAAGGCTGCAGCAATAACGAGCCCCTGTTGATTAGAGGGACTAATGTGGGAACAGAGCTTAATATAAAGGGAAAGAGACGCCGTGCTTTTGTGAGCATGGAGGGCCTCCTGGCAGGCAGAATTTGCATTTTCAAAAGCTAATTGTTTTTAAAAAATCAGAGTAGGTGGCCTCTCCGAATAGGCATTCGGCTGTGGTGCATAGGTGCCCCACAAAGTCTGAGTATGACTCTTCGGGACCCTGACGAATGGAGCTGATAGTGGTGAAGGACTGGCTATATGAATTTGGTCAAAGAGAACAGCAGGGAATTCAATTTGTTCCTTGGTTTTTTCATAAGAACCGACACCAAGAAGCATCTCTTTAGTATCGTCAAGGCCAGTACGGCTATTACGGTCAGCGGCCTCTTTGCAAAAGACTTCATATTCGGCACGCCAGAGGAGTGCATCGCCAGCGGAGAGGGCGGCGCGTGTGAGAGTAAACCAATCGTTTGGTGTGAGCCAACCGTCAGCAAGGCTCTCCAGCACCGAGTTTGTGTAAGGCACGGTAGGGCCATAGGTGGCAGCTGTGGTTTTGAGCTCTCTTAGGGCTTTTAAATCGAATGGCGTATGGCGCCGCTCGGAGTTACAGAGAGCGGGGGGCCGAAGCACTAGGGAAAGCGTCATCATTGTCTGAGGGTGGTAATTCAATGTCTGCTGGTGATTTAGTAACAGGGAAGACAGAGGCGGTAGCACACCTGGCTAAGGCAGAACGGATGCGGTTGAGTACACCGTGAGAATGGTTGGGGGGGGTATGAGTAATGGCCTGCATGGGCGTAGAAGACAAAGGAGGGGCAGGGGGGTGTATGGCCAGCTGATGGATAAGGGAGTTACGCTGCTCCAAAAGGCGGTTCTTTTCTAGTAACTGAGCAGTAAGAGTGGAAACCTCCGTGCGCAATTGAGCATTTGCATCAGGAGGTTCAGAAACATGAAAGGAAGCAGGAGGAGGTGGCTGAGATGTAGGAAGAAGTAAAGGAGCGGGGGGGAGGGGGAGGTGGAGCCCGAGGCGCAGGGAGATAATTTCCGGGGGGTAGGGAGGGTGGAAGGGCGGGGTAGAGAGGCGGAGGAACAAGTGTTGGCGCGGTGGGCGGGGGATAATGGCGTGTATGGTTATCCGTGAGCTCCAGAGGCTGAGATATGGGTAGGTTACCTTTAGGGGATGAGATACTAGGTTTTAGATGTGTGTTTGAGTCATTTTCATCATCAGAAAGGGAACTTTCACCCTCACTATGTATAGTGATGGAGACTGAACTCAAGCGACTGGAAGGTCGCGCAACCTGAGGAACAGGAGGTGAAGGCTCAGGAGCCTTATTGTCTTGCATAGGAGAGGGTGAGGGGGTAGGCGAACAAAGAACTTTTTCGCCCTGTTTAACCACTTCAGCCGCTTGGGGACAGAGATAGCGCAAAGCCAAAAGATCATTAATTACAGTCCAATAATTAAAGGCAGTAACAGGGACCTTACTGGGGCCAAAGGTCTTGTAAAAGTCCTGTAGGGCATCACCTACACGGTGCCACCATTGTTCATCGATAGTACCTTCTTGGGGAAACCAGGGACAAATTTCTTCAAGGAAAGCAAAAAATTTAGAAAGTTCTTTAACATGAACCTTTACTCCTCTCGTCTTAAGCGCGGCCTGTAGGCCGGATCAGAAAAGGGAACGATCACTAGAGGAGCCCTGCCCCATTGTAGCCGATCACTTACCAAGACATCTTCCAGGGAATAGGCAGTTCCCTGAAGGTCTCCTCCGCCCAAGCTGAAAGCTCAGGTCTTCTGCCCAGGCCAATGGCCCAGGTCTTCCGCCCAAGAATTCTCAGGTCTTCCTTATTTAGAAAAACCACCTGCACAGGTTTTCCTTTTGTGTCGGCTTGCTTCTTCCCCTGGGTCCCATAAACAATGGTGGGCGGGGCCCCACATTGGGCGCCACTTGCTCCGGCCAGCGGGGGTGAATCCAGGGACCTGTGGAAAGAAGCAGGGTGGGGCAGGAGTCCAGAGAAGAATGGAGACAAGACAGGATTCTGATCAAGTCTCGTTTATTGGGGGTAAAACAGGGGAATTTATAGGGAGGGAAGGGAACGTGTACATAGGTGATAGGCTGGTCTTGTGGGTGGCAGATGTACAAGGAGGGGATTGGCCGACAGTTCACGTCAGGTCTGTGGAGTCTCACGTCTTGCACGTGCGTATTGCTGTTGTCGCCAGAGTTGCGGCGGGACGGGGAGAACAAAGAAACAAAGAGGAAGAAGAATAAGGAAATGACAGGGCAGATTTGTGAACTCTGCCAGGTGTGAGATCCGCCATATTGTGGCAGGCTATAAATAGGTCTCACAGTGGGTGGCTCCCCACATATCCCTAGTAGAGGAATTGCTGGATGATATGGCAGTTCTATATTTAACTTCCTGAGGAACCACCAAACTGTCTTCCACAGACGCTGCGCCATTTTATATTCCTATCAATAGTGAAGGAGTGTCCCTATTTCTCCACATCCTCTCCAACACTTACTGTTTTCTTTCTTTTTTTAAAAAATAATAACCATTCTGTGCAGTTTGAGATGATAGCTCACTGTTGTTTTAATTTGCCTTTCCCTATAGCTAGTGATATTAAACATTCTTTCACATGCTTTTTGGCCCTTTGTATGTCCTCTTTGGAGAAATGTCTATTTAAGTCTTTTAGGGATTTTAATTTGGATTCCTTGCTTTTTTGTTGAGTCATACAATCTTTTTATAGAATGGAAATCAAACCCTTATCGAATATATGGTTTCCAGATATTTTTTTTCCCATTGAGTGGGCTGCCTTTTCAATTTCTTGATGAAGTCCTTTGAATCACAAAAATATTTAAGTTTGAGGCTGTCCCATTTATCTGTTTTTTTTTTTCTCATGTTTTTGGTATAAGATTTAAGAATCCACTACCTACCACAAGGTTTTAAGTATGTTTCCCTACATTTTTCTTCTAGGAACTTTTTAGTTCTAGCTTTAATAGTTAGGGCTATCCATTCTGAGTTAATTTTTGTATAAGGGGTGAAATAGGGATCCACTTTCTTTCTTCAGGATATGGATATCCAGTTCTTCCATTACTATTCATTGAATAGACTGTACTGCCCCAAGTGGGAGGGTTTGATAGGCTTGTAAAAAATCTGACCTTAGATGTGAGGGTCTGTTTCTGAATCATCAATTTGTTCCATTGGTCTATATGTCTATATTATGCCAGTGCAATGTTGTTTTTACCACTGTAGCTAGGTAACATGATTTAAAGTCTGGAAGTGAGAGTCTTTCAATATCACTCTTCTTTTTTAAAATGTTTTTTGGCTATTTAGGGTCCCTTACCCTTCCAAATAAATTTTATAATTTTGTTTTCCAATTCTTTAAATAATGCTGGTAGAACTTTTATTGGGATGGTATTGAATCTGTATATCAATTTGGGTAGAGTTGTTATCTTAACAATATTTAGTCTTCCAATTTATGAACACAAATGTTCTTCCATTTACTTAGGTCTTTTTAAAAATTTCTTTTAGCAATATTTTGAGTTTTATGAATATAAGTGCTTTATATCCTTGGTTAGGTTTATTCCTAAATATTTTATTCTAAATGGAATTTTTTTCATGACTTCCTCCTCAGATTGGTCATTACTAGTGTATAGAAACACTACTGGTTTTTGCATAGTAATCTTGTATCCTGCCACTCTGCTGAAATCATTTATTAGCTCTAGCAACCTTGTTGTAGATTTTTTGAGACATTCTAGGTATAAGATCAAATCATCTGCAAAGAGTGAGTTCTACTTCTTCCTTTCTGATTTGGATGCCTTTTATTTTTTGTTCTTGGTTGTTTGCTCTAGCCAGTACCTCTAGCACTTTATTGAACAACAGTGGTGACAGTGGGCATGCTTATCTTATTCCCAAACTCAACAGGAAATGTTCAGTCTTTGACCACTGAGTATAATATTAACTTTGTATTTTTCATATATGCCCTTTATCATATTGAAAAAATTTCTTTCAATTTTTCTCTTTTGTAGTATTTTTATCAAGAAAGGATGCTGTATTTTGTCAAATGCCTTTTTTGCATTAATCAATAAGATCATATGATTTATCTTCTTTGACTTACTAATGTGATGTATTATGCTGATTAATTTTCTTATGTTAAAGCATACGTGCTTGCATGGTATAAAACTCGCTTGATCACGATGAATAATTCTTATAATGAGTTGCTGGATTCGAATAGCAAATATTTTGCTGAGGATTTTTGCACTCATATTCATTAGGGAAATGGGTCTGTACCTTTCTTTATTTTTATTTTTTTTTGGGTAATATCTTTATCTGGCTTTATATTAGGGTGGTATTGGTTTCATAGAATGAGTTTGGTAGTGTTCCTTCTTGTTCAGATTTTTGGAAGAGCTTGAGTAAGATTGGTATTAAATTTCTGAATGCTTGGTAGAACTCACCTGTGAAACCATCTGGTCCTGTGCTTTTCATTTGGGGAGCTGTTTGATGACTGTTTTAATTTCTTTACTTGTGATTGTCTTGTTGAGGTCTTCCATTTCTTCTAGTGCCAGTGTAGGTTGTTTGTACATTCCTAGGAAGTTTTCCATTTCATCTACATTGTCTAGTTTTTTAGCATAATGTTGTTCATAGTATCCTCTTATGATCTCCCTTATATCTGTGGGGTCAGTAGTAAAGTTCCCTTTTTCATTTCATTCATTTACATCTTCCCTTTTTTTTCTTAGTCAGTCTAGCTAAGGGTTTATCAATTTTGTTAATATTCTCGAAAAAGCAACTTTGGTTTTGTTAATTTTCTCTATTGATTTTTGTTCTCAATTTCATTTATTTCTGCTCTGATCTTTATTATTTCATTCCTTCTATTTGATTTAGGTTTAGTTTGCTGTTCTTTTTCTCATTCCTCCAGCTGTGTAGTTAGGTCACTGATTTTAGCTCTTTCTTCTTTTTTAATGTAAGCATTGAGGGCTATAAATTTTTCTCTCAAAACTGCCTTAGCAGCATCCCATAGGTTCTGATATGTTGTATTCTCATTGTCATTTGTCTCGAGATATTTATTGCTTTCTCTTGAAATTTCTTCTTTGAATACACCGATTATGTAAGAGTGTGTTGTCTAATCTCCATATATATTTTAATTTTCCCTTTATTTGCAGCTTGATTTCCAGCTTTACTCCATTATGATCAGAGAAAGTGCTTTGTGTAATTTCAATTTTGCTGATTTTACTGAGATCTGCTTTATGTCCCAACATATGGTCTATCCTGGAGAAAGATCCATGAGCACTTGAAAAGAATGTATATCCTGCTATTTTGGGGTGCAATGTTCTGTATATATCTATTAGGTTTAGTCCATTTATCATATTATTCAAGTTCTCTGTTTCTTTATTGATCTTCTGCCCAGATGTTCTATCCAATGCTGAGAGTGGTGCATTGAAGTCTCCAACTCTTATTGTAGAGACATCAATTTCTTCCTTCAGTTTTGCCAGTGTTTGCCTCATGTATCTTGGGGCATCCTGGTTAGGTGCATATATTTTTATGGTTGCTATTTCTTCCTGGTGAATCATTCCTTTTATTAATATGTAATGTCCTTCCTTGTCTCTAATAACAGTTTTGCTTTTAAAGTCTGTGTCATCTGATATAAATATAGCTACCTCAGCTTTTTTTTTTTTTGGTTACCGCATGTGTGGAATAACTTTTTCTGACTTTCCACTTTCAGTTTGCTGGTATCCTTGGGTCTAAGGTGAGTCTTTTACAGACAACATATAGATGACTTATATTTTCTTATCCATTCTGCCAGTCCATGTCTTTTGATTGGGGACTTTAATCTATTAACATTCAATGTTATTATAGTAAAGGTAGTTCTTATTTGATCTATGCATTTTGTCTGTCATTTTATATTTGACACTTTAGTTACTGTTACTGATACAGTTGTCATTTCTAGGTTCTCTTCCAGGCCTCTCCTGTCTTTTCTTTTCAGGTTGTAACACTCCCTTTAGTATTTCTTGCAAAGCTGGTCTTTTGTTATAAACGCTCTCAGTTTCTGTTTCTATGTAAATATTCTAATCTCATCCTGATTTTTAAAAAACAATCTTGCTGCGTATAAAATCCTTGGCTGGCAGTTTTTCTCCTGCAGTATCTTAAATATACCAGACCACTGCCTTCTTGCTTCCATGGTTTCTGGTGGGAAATTGGCACTTCATCTTATTGGGTATCCCTTATAAGATATGCATTGCTTCTCTCCTGCTGCTCTCAGAATTCTATCTTTGTCTCTAACATTTGACATTCTGATTAGTATGTGTCTCAGATTTGGTCTATTTGGATTTATTTGGATGGGAATACATTGTGTTTCTTGGACATGGATATCTATGTCCTTCACTAGGGTTGGAAAATTTTCCACCATTATTTCTTAAATATTTTTTCTGCCTCTTTTCCCTTCTCGTCTCCTTCTGGGACACCCATGACATGTATGCTTGCCTGTCTCTTGCTGTCATTTATTTCCCTGAGACCCTGTTCAATTTTTCCATCCTTTTCTCTCTCTGTTTTTTTGTTTGTTCACTTTCAGAGGCCATGTCTTCAAGCTCACCAATTCTTTATTCTGCTTCCACAAATATGCTGTTATATGCCTCCAGTGTATTTTTAATTTCATTTATCACATCTTTCATTCCCATAAGGTCTGCTATTTTTCTATGTATGCTTTCAAATTCTTCTTTGTGCTCATCCAATATCTTCTTAATGTCCTTAATCTCTTTAGTCATCTACTGAATTTATTAAGGAGATTTGTTTGAACATCTAAGATTAGTTGCCTCAACTCCTTTATGTCATCTATAGGCTTATCTTGTTCCTTTAATTGGGCCATCTCTTCCTGTTTCTTGGTATGGATTGTAATTTTTTTGTTGGTGTTTCTGCATCTGGCTTGCTAGATGTATTTATTCTGGGTGCAGTTTCTCCCTTTAGTTTAGGGATTTCTTATCCTTTCTCCCTTGCTGGTTGCATAGTATAAGCCAAGGATGTAGTTGGTGCTGTAAGTTATGGAGGCTGAAGCTGCCTATGTTGCCCCAGGAGTTGAAGTTTCTCCCACCTTTCTCCTCATTGTCCAGAGAAGCTGTGGAGACACCAAAACCCTCCTATCCTATTGGGGGTGGGGGTGGATTCATAGGCATCCAATAATCCAGTCCATGCAGGCTTTTCTATTGGGGGGTGAGGGTGCATACACAAGTACTCACCAGACCAGGCTGTGTGGGTCAAAAGTACCTGCAGTTACCCAAAGAGGCTGGGCAAACACAGTCCATCTCTTGTCCTATTGGGGAAGGAGAAGGAGACACAGGTGTCCAACAGCCAGACTTGTGCAGCCCAAAACTGTTGCCCTGAGAGGTTGAGGCAACACCAGCCCCCTCCTATCCTGTGGGGGGACAGAGGTGGAGATGGGCTCAAAGGCACTCAACAAATCGGTGTGGGCTGAGAACTCCTGCCATTGCCCGAAGAGGCTGAGGATACCCAGGTCCTCTCCTATTCTCTTGGGGTGCAGTGATGCAGCCCCAGTTGTCTGATTATTCCACCTCTGCCAGTGGAGAGCACTTGCAGTTTCCTGGAGAGCCACGTGCAGGTCCTACCAGCTAACTCTCTGCTGGAGGTGGGGCTGGAGCCCTTGCTAGGGCTGCAGTCTGATATTGGTGGAAAGAAGCCGGTCCCTAATTTCACTGGATTTCAGTCAGTCAGGCTCCCCCTCATACTGGGAGTGGAGTCAAGATGGCAGCTATTGGATTTTTTCCCCCTTGAACATGCTCAGACCCTAGCTGGCTCTAGGATGATACTTTAGCTAGCTGAGTCCACTAATCAGTAGCTGAGGTCACTGGATATCTATCTCTTCCTCCACCATTTGTAGGAAATGGAGCTTCCAGCTCCAGCCACAGAATAGCTCCTGAGGTGGCTTGTGCCCCTGGAGTAGAATGGGTACCAGCCTCTGTGGCATGACTTACAGTTTCCAAGAGAGGTGGTGCACGTCCCCCCAGCTTCCTCTCTGCTGGAGGTTTAGGGTTTAGGCTAGAGCTGCAATCCATCCTGGGTAGAAAGAAGCTGATCCTTACAAGGACTATGATTTTCAGTCAGCACCACTTCCCCTCCTGCCCGGGGTGGAGTCAGAATGGCAGCTACCAGCTTCCCTCTGACCTGGACAGGCTCAAAGTTTAGTTGTTCCTAGGATTCTACTTCAGCCCATGAATCCACTAATTAGTAGCTGAAATTGGTACCACACTGTGTTTTCCTCCGTTTTTATTGGGGAAGATGGAACTTCAACTTCAATCACAGAACAGCTCCTGAGACAGCTTGAATGCCTCAGGCACCAACCCCCATGACGTGGGGTGATCTACTCACGATTTCTCTGTGCAGATGGGTAGTCTCCTCCTTCCACACCATCAAGGACACTGCAGGATACTCCTCTGGTCTCCTGGGTTCTCTAAAAGGTGCTTTAGATAGTTCTAGGTGACCACCAGCTGCCCTGTTTCAAGAGCTGTCTCCAGGAGCTCCCTGCTCTGACACCATCTTGGCTCCGCCCCCATTCTTTTTTAAAGAAAGCATTTAGGGCTATAAATTTCCATCTCAGCACTGCCTTTGCTGAATTCTATAGATCCTGATAAGTTGTGTTCTTGTTTTCACCCATCTCAAGATATTTATTAATTTCACTCTCAATTTCTTCTTTGACCAATTGATTATTTAAGAGTGTGCTGTTTAAACTCCATATATTTGTGAATTTTCCCTTTTTCCACGTATTGTTGATTTCCAATTTTAGTTCATTATTATCAGAGAAAATGCTTTGTATGATTTCAATATTGTTGAATTGATTGAGATCTGCTTTGTGACTCAACATATGGTCTATCCTAGAGAAAGATTCATGAGCACTTGAGAAGAATGTATATCCTGCTGGTTTGGAAGGCAATGTTCTATATGTGTCTATTAGGTTTAGTCCATTTATCATATTATTTAAGTTCTCTTTTTCTTTATTGCTCTTCTGCCCAGCTGTTCTATCCAATGCTGAGAGTGTTGTGTTGAAGTCTCCAACTACTATTGTAGAGACATCTATTTCTCCCTTCAATTTTGCCAATATTTGTCTCATGTAATTTGAGGCAACCTGGTTAGATGCATATACATTTATGATTATTTATTCCTAGTGTCTTGCCCCTTTTATTAATATATAATGTCTTTCCTTTTTCTAGTAAGAGTTTTGCTTTTAAAGTCTATTTCGTTGATATAAATATGACTACTCCTGCTTTTTTTTTTTTTTTTTTGTTATTGCATGCATGGAATTTTTTTTTTTTTTTCCTAGCATTTCCCTTTCAATCTATTGGTATCCTTGGGTCTAAGGTGAGTCTCCTGTAGACAGTATATAGATGGCTCGTATTTTCTCATCCATTCAACCAATCTGTGTCTTTTGATTACGGGGTTTAATCCATTGACATTCAATGGTATTACTGTAAAGGCAGTTCTTACTTCACCTATTTTGACCTTTGGGTTTTATCTGTCATATTCTTATTTTCACCACTCTTTTTGCACTTCTTTTTAAGTATTTCTTTCTAGACTCTCATCTAAGCCTCTCTCTCCTGTCTTTTCTTTTCAGGCTGTAGCACCCCCTTTAGTATTTCTTGCAAAACTGAATTACAAACTGTCTCATTTTCTGTTAATCTGTGAATATTCTAAACTCACCCTCATTTTTTGAAGACTATTTTGCTGGATATAAAATTATTGGCTGGAAGTTTTTCTCTTGTAGTATCTTAAATATATAATACAACTGCCTTCTTGTCTCCATGGTTTCTGATGAGAAATTGGCACTTAATCTTATTGGATATCACCTGTATGTTATGCATTGCTTTTCTCTTGCTGCTTTCAGAATTCTCTTTGACTTTGGCATTTGACATCTGATTACTATTTGCCTTGGAGTTGGTATGTTTGTATTTATTCAGATGGGAGTACACTGTGCTTCTTGGATATGGATATATATAACCTTTAGTAGGGTTGGGAAATCTTCCACCAGTACTTCTTCCTCATATATTCTTTCTGCATCCTTTCTCTTCTTTTGTCCTTCTGGGACATATGTTTGCATGTCTCATGGTGTCATTTAGTTCCCTGAGAACTGATTCAATTTTTTCCATTCTTTTCTTTATCTATTCTTTTGTATGTTCACATTTGGAAGCCATGTCTTTAAGCTCACTGATCCTTTCTTCTACCTCCTCAATTCTGCTGTTACATGCCTCCAGTGTATTTTTTATTACATTTGTTATGTCTTTCATTCCCATCTGCTATTTTTCTATGTGTGCTTTCAAATTCTTCTTTGTGCCCTCCCTGTATCTCCTTAATATTCTTAATTTCTTTAGCCATCTCATTGAACTTATTAAGGAAATTTGTTTGAACATCTATGATTAGTTTTATTAACTCCTTTGTGTCATCTGGAAGCTTATCTTGTTGCTTTGACTGGGCCATATCTTCCTGTTTCTTAGTATGGATTGTAATTTTTTGTTGGTGTCTTGGCATCTGGCTTACTGAACAGATTTATTCTGGGTGTAGTTTTTCTCTTTAGTTCAGGACTGTCTTGCCCTTTCCCTCTTGCTGGTTGTGTAGTAAGAGCAAAGGATATAGTTGATTCTGTAAGCTCTGGAGGCTGAAGCTGCCAGCATTGCCCTAGGGACTAATGAAGCTTCTCCTGTCCTAGAGGTAGGGACAGAGCCACAGTCATGTATAATAACCCAAGCCATGCAGACTAAGACTATCTCCAGTTACAAGACAGATTGATGAAATTTCATGACTTTTCCTTCCCTACCTGGGGCAGGGATGGAGCTGTAGGTATGGGCAGTAATCTAAATTGTGCAGGTCAAAACTTACTGCAGTTGCCAGGTAGACTGACATAGCACTGGTCCCCCTTCTCCCCTGCCTGGGGTGAGGATGGACCCTATGGAGTGCCCAACAAACTAGTCCATGTGCTAGAAGTTCCTGCATTTGTTCTGGGAAGCAGAAGGAGTACTGCCCCTTTGGTCCTTTAATTGGTGGAGATGGAACCACAGGCACCCAAAAGTTCAGTCCATGTAGGCCAAAAGTGCCTGCCATTGCCTGGATAGGCTGGGGAAAGATTATCCCCCTCTTATCCAATTGGGGGATGGGGATGGAGTTACACATGTCTGGCTATTTAATCTATATGGGCCAAAAGCATCTGCAGTTACCCAGAGAGGCTGGAAAAACCCTACCCCCTCTTGCTCTATTAGGGTGAGTGTGTAGCCACAGGTGCTCAACAAACCAGTTCTTGTAGGATAAGTGCCTGCAGTTGCCTAGGCTGAAGAAACACAGCTCCCCCTGCTATCCTATTGGGAGGCAGGGATGGAGCCCCCAGGTGTCTGACTAACCAGTCTGTGCTGGCTGAATGTGCATGCAGTTGCTTCGAGAGGCTGGTGTGGTAGCACCTAGCTCCACTTCCTTGAATGAGGTGGAGCTGGAGCCTAGACTAGGACTGCAATCCAATCTGGGTGGAAAGAAGCCAGTGCCTATTGTCACTGTGATTTTCAACCAGCGTGTTTTCCCCTCATGTTGGGGGTGACTGACCAGAACAGTTCAAACTTTAGCTGTTCTTAGGATTATACTTTAACCAACCAAATTTACTAATCAGTAACTGAAATCAGAGCCCAGCCTTGCCTTTCTGCCCATTTTTAGGAAATGGAGCTTCCAACTCCAGTGACAAAATAGCTCCCAAGGTGGCTTGCACTACTTGTGGAGGATGGGAACAAGCACCTCCTTTCATTCTTTCAAAGACATTGCAAATTGCTCTTCTGGTTTCCTGGTCTCCTCAAATGAGTGTATTAGATAGCTCTGTGTGATTATTAACTGCCCTGTAGGAAAACCTGACTCTTGGAATGCTTAGCTCTGCCAACATTTTACCCCCAACCTCTCTTATTGCCTTTTATACATGCCCAGTTATCCTTTCCAGATAGCCTTCTCAGATAAGGTTCCTTTAGCACAATGGATCAGCACATACAAGATTTTGGAGTCAGGTTATCAAGATCTGCTGTGGTAAAGTGGCAGAAATTGCTCAAACTCACTGGCACTCAATTAGAATTCCATAAAATGGGATAATATTTGTTTAATAAGGAAGAAAGCAAGTAACTCAGTGTTAACCACATAGTCAACACTCAATAAATTGCTAAATGCTAAATGACTGAATGTTAAGCAGTATAATCCAGCAACATTGTAATAATTTCAAGCTCTCACAATAAACCTGTGAGATGCATAGACTAATCCTTGTTGTACAGATGGGAACTGTAAAACTTGAAAAGGTCCAAAATTGTCCCAAATATGTTCCTAACTGGTCCTTTGTAGAGTCAGAGTTTAAATCCTAGTTTTCTAATTTTATCTTTCCACTAATCTGCAACTATTTCTAAAATATTCTAAAATAAATTCTGTCCAAAACTTACATGTAAACAGGATTGTAATACACTGTAACTTAATGTTTTTATTTGATGTACAATATTTGCCTAGGCATAATAAATGTCTAAGAAACACCAAACAACATATGAGAGGGGTCTTTCATGTGTTTTGCTATCCCAACAACTAGCTTCCCATAGATTACTAGGAAAATAATTCACTTTAAACATTCTTTTGTCCTTTACCACAAAAGTGTCCTCAAGGCTCTTTGCAATCAATCCCTTCCTCCACCCATGACCTGCTTTATGACTTTACAGATTAATTTTTATGTTCTAGAACTTTATATAGACAGATTCATATATTTGACACTTTTTTTGTTGGCTTCTTTTGTACAACATAATTTTGTGATTATTCAAAGAGTGTTAAGTATCAATAGATTTTTTCTTTTTATTGCAGAGTACTATTCCATTGAACAAATATACCATAATTTGTTTATCCTTCACCAGTTGATGAACATTTGGGTTGTTTCTAGCATTTGGCCCTGACAAATAAGGCTACTATGAACATTCAAGTAAGTACTTTGTGTGAACATGTATTTTTATTTGCCTTGGGTAATTTTTAAGGAGCGAAATGGTTGGGTGATAAAGTGGATGCATGTTTAACTTTTAAAGAAGTTGCAAACTTGTTTTCCAAAGATGTTGTAGGAAACATTCCTAACAGCAATTTATAAAAATTCCAATTGCTTCATATCTTGCCAATAATTAATATAATGAGACTATTTAACTTTAACAATCTAATGTGTGTAGTAGTAGTAATAGTGGTATATCTTTTGATGCTGATATTTATATTTCTGTGATGACTATAATGATGCTTTTTATATGCTTATTACATATGGGTGTATCTTCTTTCATTCAATATTTATTCAAATGTTTTGCCTGTTTTCTTATTTGATTGCATATCTTCTTCAAATTTAGTTTTAAGTTGTTCTTTACACATTCTGAACACAAGTACTTTGTTTGATAAATGTGTTACAAATATTTACTCTCAGTCTTTGACATGCCTTTTCATTTTCTTAACAGTGTAATTAAAAAGCAAGTTTTTATAAATTTTGATGAAGCCAATAGGAAAAAAATCAATAAAAAGTGTAGTTTATATAAAATATCTTATTATTTTGCCTTTTTGTTATATCAGATGTTGAGAAACAAGTTTTTTTTAATACCTCTCTAACATCATTGAATTGCATTCTCTCATTTTGTTTTTCATGCATTTTGAGGCTCTATTTTTAGGTGCATAATCATTGATAAATTTTGTTTTCTTGTTTATGAGATGTCCTGTCTATCACTTTTAGTACTCTTTGTCTTGAAGTTTGTATCATCTGAAAATAGAATAACCACTCCAATTTCTTATGCTTACACTTTATTTGGATGTTAAATCATTTTGAGCTGCAGGGTGCCTAAGAGTTACCTTCTGAGAGTCTCCATATTGCTCAAATGTGGCCACTCTTTAAGCCAAACTCAGCAAGTAAATTCATTACCTTCCCCTCAATGTTGGGCATGACTCCAGGGGATGAGCTTCCCTTGCGCCAAGGGATTACTACCAATCACTAATTGGTGATGCAACTAGAAAGAGACCTTGAATAAAAGGGTCTACTCAGACCAGCAGAATATCTCAGCCTACATGTTGGATCGAGTAATAAAAACTGCTTTTTGACCTTGAATAAAAGAGGGAAATGCCAAAGACAAATAAGTTTATGTGGCTAAGAGTCTTCCAGAAAGAATCAGGAGGTCATCATAAGGGTCACACTTATGCACACTTCATCAGGACCTCAGAGAGGACCAAAGTAGATACAACCCTTGGTGCTGGTTCTCCTGAAGGCTATGGAGATCCACAGGATATATGGTCATGGCAGATGGATTTGGAGTTCTGTGCCATGTCAGAGGGCCCTAGTTTGGAATTTGTGCTCCTGAGTGTGATGAAGCTGGACTCAGATGTGACCTTCCTATGCATGCCTCTTCTGTCACTTTTACTGAACCTATAGTTGGCACTAGGGATGGTGCATACTCAGGGGACTTGAATTTCTGGACTGCCCATGTGCCAGCTGGACCCTGAGCCTCAGCAGAGTTGCAACTCCTACTCTCTGGTTCATTGGACTTACCCAGGTCAGCTAACAGGGAGGTGAAGATGGTCACCCACCACACCAGAGAATCAAGAGTGCCAACAACTCCAAGTAGAGGTATTGCATCTATCATCCATTCAAAACCCCCTCTTGATGTAGAGGTGGAGTGGCTTATTTACTTTCAACGTATCATTGCCTTTATATTTAAAATATCTTTTACAGACAACAAATAACAGTTTTGCTTTTATCTCTAATCTGTTTAGCCCTGCAGTATAATCAGAATATTTAGACCATTAACATTTAATATATTCAATGAAATGTGTTTGGAGTATGTCTAACATTTTATTTGCTTAAGATTTTCTCCCTATTTTTTCCTCTTTTACCTCTTTCCTGTCTTCTTTTGAATTGTTTCAATATTATTTAATGTTCTAGTTTAAATTAAACATGATTTTATACATACCTATCTCATTTCAAAGACTAGTAGAGTTAACACCCATACTGGCAAAATCTATGATAAGTTGGCAGTGAGTAGTTGTGCAGTGAAGGAATATGATTGGGGCCATAGGGATACTATTGGGTTAGGTGGGGCAAGCCTGATAGGAAGGTGAGGTAGGGAGGCTGGGCTGGACACTCCATGGAACTGGGGGGAAGGTTGGGGGAGGGAACTTGTGAACACTGTCAATTGGTGGGTACATGGTTGAAACTACAATGTTGAGAAAGTTCTTTTGGCAATATAACAAGGAAGGGTTACTGGTTTAGGGTTTTGGATGAGGGGCATTTGGGACAGTCTTCTAGAGAATGTGCAAGTGATCATATTGTTACAATGTGCTGTGTCAGTGGGGAGAGACCCACAGAATGAGTGGGAAGGAGCTGGACTCCCATCCTGGGGGTGCCTGATTTGTTCTCAAATGGGAGGGTGTCTCTTGAAAGCATGGGCATTTCTTAATAGGGTAGGACAGACTAGTGTGTCAAGCCCTCAGCATTGTTGCAAGTTATCTATGAATCTTGTCCTTCAAGGCATGAAGCCTAGTGGTTGCCATGGGCCCAGAGGGGTGGGGGAGAGAGGAATAGAATAGATAGAAGAGGGGATATTCAGGGGGCAATGGCAATGCTGGATATAAGCCATGTCAAATTTCATAAAAAATTTATAAAAGTGTATGGTCTAAAATTTAAGCCAAAATGTAATCCATTGACTATCTTTAGTAGTTATGTTTCAATATTTGTACATCAGTTGTAACAAATGTACCACCCACATATAAAAAGGTTATTAATAGGGAAGGGGGAAAAGGGAGAAGGTGTTGGGTATATGGGAGTCCTCTATATTCTGTATGTGACTTTACTGTGACCCAAAACTGCTTTGAAGACAAAATGAAAAAAATAAGACACTGGGGAAGAATGGAAGAAAATGTCACTGTATATACAGGACAAGAGATATTACAGTGATGAAAGGCAAAATGTCAAAAAAAATTTAATTTTTTAAAAATGTTTTTCATTTTTTATACCTTGGTTTTCTTTTTACTTTATTTTAGTTTTAGTTTTTCTAAGTTATTATGCATTTTATTTCTTATGTTTAAGCCTACTCTTATTATTTCATTTTCCTATTAATAGAATTTGGCAATATTTTTGCCTTCATTTTTGAAGAAGTTTTGGATTACAGAAGGGTTTCCACTATGGCAGGGGAGGATCATTGCTGTGGGATGTCAGTGATGGGGGATACATGGGAGGAAGTTGACCTGGGCATACATATAATGCATATAAATATGTTCAAATGTTCATGGGGCATTGCCACAGTAGGTAGAGTTCACACAACAACCAAAAGAATATTGAATTTCCATCCTGGGAAGCTCTTTCACATTCTCTAATGGAACAGTGACAATCCCCCAAGTACAGGGGCAATGACTAGTGAAGGATGGCCCACTGATGGGCCCTTGATATTGATGACTATGTTTATAAGCCTTTGTTCTTGAAATTGCAACTTAGTTTTGTGTTGTAGGGTGCCTAAGAGTTACTCCTGATAGCCTCCATGTTTCTCAAATGTGGTCTCTCTCTAAGCCAAACACAGCATATAAATGCATTACCATTCCCCCAGCATGGGACAGTACTCATGGGGATGAGCCTCCCTGGCACTGAAGGATTACTACCAAGCACCAGCTAGTAATGCAACTGGAAAAAGACCTTGAATAAAAGGGGGAAAAGGTAAAGACAAAAGAGCTTATATGGCTAAGAGACTTCAAAGAGTGTTGGGAGGTCATCAGAGAGGTAATGCTTATATGTCTCAGCAGGATCTCATAAACTACCAAAGTAGATACTGCCCCAAATAATGGGGTTCCTGAGGACTCTGGAGACTCCCAGGTCCTATGGTCATGGCAGATAGCTCTGGAGTTCATTGCCTTGCCTGTGGGCCCTACTTTGGAATTTGTGCTCCTGAGTGTGATAGAGTTGGACTCAGATGTGACTTTTCTACACATGCTTCTTCTGTCCCTTTTATTTGAACCTACAGTTGGTGCTGGAGTTGGTAGGTGTATGTCCGAGGGACTTGGATCTCTGGGCTGTCCATGTGCCAGCTGGGCCCAGAGCCTCAGCGGAGTGGCAATATCCATTTTCCAGTTCATTGAACTCATCCAAGACAACTAACAAGGAAGTAAGGATGGACAACCAACACACCAGGAATCGAGAGTCTACAACTGCAAGCAAGAAAGCCCCATCCATCAGCCATATCAGATCAAAGTCCCCTCTCAGTTAGAGAGAATTGGGCATTGCCATCCCAGAATCCTTAGGATTGGGGAATAAAATATGAACTAGAATGGATTTACTGGTATTCTACTATAGACTTATTGTGATTCTAGCAATGGAAGAAATTATATTGTTGATGTTGTGACAATGGCCACTGGAGGTGCTGAAGTCGAGAGAGGAAAAAAGAGGTATAAAATGGGGGCATTTTCAGGACTTGGAATTGTCCTGAAAGACATTACAATGACAGAAACTGGCCATTATATATCCTGCCAGAATTAATTGGAAGAGAGTGGAAGCTACAACATAAACTAGAATCCATGCATAGTGGCAATTTTCCAAAATGTGTTCATAATTGCAAAGAATGTGCTGCCCTAATGATGGATGCTGTTAATGTGGGGGAAAGTGGGAGGTGTGTGGGGGGCATATGGGAATCCTTTATATTTTTTTATGTAACATTTTATGTAATCTAAGTATCTTTTTAAAATAAATGAAAAAATACATTTAAAAAAACAAAAGACTGGTGAGTCAATGTACTACCACCATTACATTGTTTTAAACCCTGAAACCACGTAGGGGTCTTTACATATCTTTTCATTGAACTTTATGTTATAGTCCTCAAATCTACGACATTTATGTAAATTGAATTGCTTACCAGAATGTTACAATTTTTTATGTTAAATAGCTATACACATTTTAAAGAACTTAAGATGTTAAAAGTATTTTATATTTTTATAATATTTTATTTATATTTAGTTAGTTATTTACCATTTTTGTTGTCCTTCTTCATTCCTGAAAATCCAAATTTTCCTCTAGTGTCAATTCCCTTCAATGTGAAGAAATTCCTTTCTAACATTTCTTCTTCAGCAGACTTGACAATCACATATTCTCTTAGGTTTACTGAAATACGTTTTCAATGGTCATAGATTATATATTTACAGTACTTTAACTCCACAATTTTAAAGATGGTTTCTATGATATTCTAACCTTCATTGTTTCTGATGAGAAATGCAGGATCATTTCATTAATTTTTCTCCAGTATACAATATATCGTTTTCCTCTATGTGTTTTAAAGATTTTTTTCATTGCCTTTCACTTTCAGCAAATTGATTGTATTGCAAGTAAGCATGGTTTTCTTTGAGTTTATAACATACAATGGGTTGACTTAACAATAGGAATTTATTTGCTCCTGGCTTTTGAGGCCAGAAACCTTGCTTCCTCCCGTGGACATTACCTTCTGGCTGACTGTCCATCTTTGGGGTTTCTGGATTTTCTTTCACATGGCAATGCACACGGAGATTTGTATCCTCATTCCTGCATTGAATCCCCAACATTATATTTGGGATTCTCTGAGTTTTTTGAATTTGTTAATTTATGCTTACAAAATTTAGGATATTTTCATCCATTGTTTTTCAAATATATTTTCTGTCTCAATCATTTTTTTCTCCTATTGTGACTCCAATAATGTATTTGTTGAGCATTTTGATATTGTACCGTAGGTTCTTGAAGTTATGGTTAGTTTTTGTTTGTTTTTATAAAAATTCTGCTTTTCAGATAAGATCCCTTTTACTGCTGTATCCCAATTTTCTCACTCTGCCTGCCAACTCCATTCTGTATTAAGTACATCCAATGAGTTATTTTTAATTTCAGATATATCACTTTTCCGTTCCAAAATTTCCATTTGTTTCATTTTTATAGATTTTAGTTTATAGATTTGTATTTTATAGATTTTAGTTTAGTTAGTTTAGTTTAAATTTGGCTATCTCTTCATTTGTTTCAAATGTGATTTTCCTTTACCTCATGAAGAATAATTATAATAACTGTTTTAAAGAAGTTTTTGATAATTCAAGCTTTTGAATCATCTTAGAACCTTTTCCCTTGGGATTTCAATGTATTTTCCTAGTTCTCTGTATACCAAGAAAGTATGGATCAGATTCTGTACATTGCAAATGTTAGTTGTGCAGACTCTGGGTTCTGTTACAATCTTCTGCAAAATAAAGATATTTTTGTTTTAGCAGCTAATAATCCTGGTTATGCTCATACTTGAATTCTGTTCCTTCTCTGGATTGTAGTGAAAATTCAGTTTCATTCTTTAAATCTTTGCTATGCTTCTTTCAGCCTGTGTATGCACTCATAGTTCAGAGTCATTCTGAGACTTGTGTTAGTAGTTCAAATCCTACTTTAATTCTCAAAGCCTTTATGATACAGGTTTAGACTATTCCACACATGCATAGTTCAGGAGTTACATTGACAATTGTGCATTCATACCAAGAATTAATAGATCCTTTTTTGTCTCTCTTACTTCAGGGACAATTTCAGACCCACAGGGACATATTTTCCTGCTTTTTTGTCCAAAACGACAAAATTTCTATGGGAGTTTTAGTCAGAAGAAAAGTAAAACAAGTGGGGAACACTTCCCTGAGTGGGTTGCTTCTTCAGGTTTTGTCTCTCATTCGTAAGCTTCATATTTTTGATTACTTATTTGTAGCTCTGAATATTTGTTTTATTTTATATATTTGTTCAGAATCTTGGAATACATAGGTAGTGGTGGACTTATTCCAACAAGTCAAAATGGAACTCTCCAATGTTAGTTTTGATATAAATAATTAATACATATAATATTTACTTCTGATTGCCTACATTATCTTGTCATTTTGAATATCAAGTCTTTGAACATTATAGAGTAAAGTAGTCATATTTATCATTCAGTTGAAAAAAATCAGTAACATTTTTGGGGATTGAATTATGCCTCTCACAAAACCCTTGGTCCTATGGATGGGAACCCATTTATAAACAGGAACTTTGAAGATGTTATTAATTAAGGTGGACCTTAATCCAATATGGATAAAGTCCTTATAAGCAAAGGAAATTGGGCAAGGAGGGAGAGATGCCACAGGGAAAAGATAGAGAATGGAATTCAATGGAACATGGAAGAGAAAGAAGACAACACCACCATGTACATTGTAATATGATGGTAAAGCCCAAGGAATGCCAAAGATTGTTGGTCAGCCAGTAGATACTGACCTCATTAGGAAGCAAGCCTTCTAAGAGCCTCTGACCTATGAGCAAATACATTCTTGCTGTTTTAGTAGCTAGGAAACAGAAATCGTTTTTGGCACTGGAAAGTGGGGTGTTGCTATGAAAAATACCTGAAAATTTGGAAATGGCTTTAGAATTGGGTAAGTGGTAGAGGCTGAAAGAATTGCCAGGTGCTTGACAGAAAAAGCCTAGATTGCTTTGAAGAGATTGTTGGTAGAAATATGGACATTAAAGGCATATCAGATGAAGCCTTAGAAGGAAATGATGGATGTGTTTTTGGAAAGTGGAAGCAATGTTCCACTTGTTATAAAGTGGCAAAAAAAAAACTTGACAAAATGGTGTTCTGATGTCAGATTTAAAGTGCAAAGGAAATAGGACAAGGAGGAAGAATCCACAGACAGCAATCAGAAGCTGGAAGTCATTGGAACCCAGAAGACTAATGAGAAAATGCTTCCATGTGCATTGCCAATGTGACAGAAAAGCCAAGGAACCCCAAGATTGCCAGCCAGTCAGAAGCTGCTTCAGGAGTAATCTAGCTTTCTAGCTTCTGAAACCATAAAACAGCAAATTCTTGTTGTTAAGCCAGCCTTTTGTATGGTATTTTTCTTAGCAATAGGAAAATGAAAACCACCTAGTGCTTTCAGATAACTACTTTGTTTCATTTTAATTTTCTTTTCAATAACAGAGACTATCTGATACAAAAAGGAGTAATGCGAGCTTCTAGCATTCATTGTAACTAAGTAACATGTATTCTTTCTATATAGTTTAAAGATTTTGCATTCTTGGGCTAGTATTATTACTCTAAATGTGATCTTGTTTCTTATTTTATTGGAGTGGGCTCTACTTAGATACATCAAATGGGAATTCATTCACAGATACTAACTTCCTTGAGGCATCCAATTGGGATTGCTGCAGAACATTTAAAGTATGCATGGAAAAAATGGCCCTTCTTATACAGGTAAGGTAGAGGTACAATTTTGAATAATCTCAAATAGACAAAATTAGATTTCTGTTTTTTAAAAATTTTGTTTGATATATATATATGTGTGTGCATGTGTGTATATACACACACACACTCATATATCTGTGATGCCAGGGGCCATCAAAACCTCAGTTAATGTTAATGAGGCCCTGTGGGTACCTGACCCTAAGCCAATTTACAAGGCTGAATAAATCTTCCTATGCACATGTTCTAACAAACTATGGCAGAGTTTCTCAACCTGTATAGTTACAGTAATTAACCTAAAACTCTGTTGTCACATAATTCCATATAAGTTAAGGGGACAGGGAAACATCTGGACTCTATTGTGTATAAAATAACTCTTCATATGATGAAATTTCTATTGTGTCCCTCAAATCATTTCTCCTTAGATTAAGCAGTTTCAGTGTCTTTCTTCATAGTTCCTAATTTCCAATATTTTTCTCATGTTCATTTTTTCTACTGTGGGATCCCTCTTATTGATTGATTGAACTCCTTATTGTTCTGGATTTGTGTAATTCTGATACAATTTTAATATTACAAATTGGTTCCAGCTAATGCTTCATGTATCCTGAGCTTTATCTAGTTTTCACAGGTTATGTTCCTGTTTAAATATCCTACTAAAATATTCATTTCCTCCTTTCTTTTTCCCAATAGAACTATATCACTGTTTAAAATAGTTTCATAGGATAAAATCCACTGGGACTAAAAAGAAAGAAGGAAAAGACTAGCCATTATAGCAAATAACTCTACACCTAGCAATAGGATTAAATGCGTGCTGAGCAGTCTGAAATGTATTACTTGTGAAAATATAATTTGAATAACCATCTCTCTGTATAAGAAGACTTTTGAATTTAGCCAGAATTCTTCATATAGAAATCTACTGCTATGAAGAGGGGATGAAAACTGAGCTGTTCATGAATAGTAATTAAACAGATGCAACGTAAGAACAACTTGCTGATTCTTGACCGCATTCGAGAAAAGTAGTGTGTTTGGGTGAAAAAAAGGATGGATTTTATTTATTGTAAATTGAAAAAAAATCCTGAACAGCTACACTTTCTGGCTTAAGGCCATGGTGAAACAAATGCAAAAATTGTGGAGAATTGAGGCCACTAGATCTACAATTCAGGCCAAAAGAATACTCTCTGCACAGAATGTATACATAATTGTGGCAAAAGTTTTATATGAACATCTGGTTTAGAATTCTATTTCACTTTAATTTGAAGCAACAGCCTAAAGTGAGATTAGATGTCAACAGGGTTAATACTTCCGTGAAAATCCAATACTAATATTTTCATCATTACAGCCTACACGAAACATGGAAAAGGAAAAGAAAATGCTACAACAATCTAAGAATCTTTAAACCTACAAATTCTTACAAACTAGTCTGGCATTGCCATCTTAATTAATCTGTTTCCAAGTAGGAGGGGGAAAGAAAACAACCTAAGTATGAGTTGAGTCAAAATGACAGCCCACACTCAAGTTTTCACCATAAGTTCCTAATTATAATGATACAGAGACAATTTCATTACTTCATTTTGTCCATGATATATTCCTGCACAATTGTATTCTATAACTTCACTGAACAAATTGATGAAATAGGATGCACTGTAAAAAATCTGTTCTAAATTATGGCAATATGAAGATTAGTGCCACAACTGGAAAGTTTCATGTTTCTTCTATTCAGAAATAGAAACTACCAGAGATAATTGTATAGGTTTTCAATTTATTATTTCATCACAATGATGACTTCAGGCTATCAATTCTTTGACTGTAGTATAATGTCATATTATTATCTAGCTTCAAACCCTGAAGTAAATATTCGTGAAAGACTCTAATAAGGTCTTCTTGATCATAGTCAGTCTGTGAGTTCCTTGATGGTAGGGGCTAAATATTTTTCACTTTTTAATCTCTAGCATTTACTAAACTGCCTAAAACAAATTACATGGCACATAAATGATTATTAAGTAAATGTAGAACAATGGCAACATTTTCTATTATTAAAAGTAATGATATTTTGAATTTAGAGTAAAACTTGAAATCCAAATTAGAACTAGAAAATGTGTGTGTGTATATATCTATATATACTCAAAGCCCCTCCAAAATAGCTCCTAATTTTCATCTTATAGTCTAATGCCTGGTTATTTTTTTAATAATTGAATTTGAACTCTGTCCAAGGATTGGAGCCTTCACAGTTTTAACCCATAGTGATTTATCTGTGATGTAGCACAACTCTGATATAAATGTAATGAGGATGAATGATAACAGGGACCCAAAGTATCCAACTGAATGAAGAAGTTATTCCCATGATAAGACAGCTTCTTTCAGTTCCTCTTCAATTCCTTCCTCTCTCATGCCTCTGTTACTTCCTTAGATGCTACGTTTTATGAGTTTGATGAACTCTAACTGTTCAGCTGAGAATCGTTTACTGCAACTCTTTCGAATGTCTTCTCAAGCGGCATAAGAACATTTATGAGAAAAGACTTTTCTATATCAGTTTCACTCAGCGTTGAACAAATTTGAGAAAGAAAGCGTAAGGGAAATCTCAAGTAGTAAAGAACTACAAACTTGAAAACAGCCATTTTTCTTTCTTTAGGAGAATTCAAACTTATGGAAGGACATCACTAATACCTTCAAACCGAATCTTTCTAGTGTAACAGAAGACACTGGGAAATAAAAAATTCTCTTTTTTAATAGTCATGTTATATAATTAACCTATTCAAACTCTAAAAATCAATTATTATTGGGCCTCTTACCTTATGGGGAGGGTGAATGATTTTTGAAGATTATAATATATTGACACCTCTGTGCCTAGCATGGGGTAAGAAATATGATTGTAAATAAATTGATATTGAATAGCATAAGCATAAATCTAATGTTAAAGAAGTTCATGGAGGGAAAAAAGAAGCGAGAACTTTTGTGACTCTAGTACTCATTACAGATGTGAAAGAAAATGTGTCAACCAAGAGGAATCAGTGTAACATGAGCTTTTCATCCTCTTGGCTATCTCCTCTCCCACCCTAAGATTTCTTCTTTAGTAACTTTGGTGCCATCATCAACAGAATGTGAGATGAGGAATGTCATGACAGGGACAAAACATGATAAATGTTCCTAAGAATCTATTTTCTTTCTCACTTATTTGGGCAGTATCTTCAGTGCTGAGTTAGTGCAGTATTAACTTTTTCTCTATGTTTTTGCTGCAGTTGTGATGAAATTTACTTGAAAAGTATAGATATTATTGTTTACACCTTGGAATATTGATAGCATAATTGATGACTCTTCAACTTATTTGAGCACTTCCAATACCATTTTTGAAGTTTCAGGCATGTGTTTATCTAGTACCTTCCTCCAACATGAAAATCGTATGATACCCCAAACAATTATTTGTCTACATCTACCTTTCCTTTCCTGAACATGTGTTTTCTCCTCAGAGAGTGTGAAGAAGTGACAATAGCATGAGATAATCTGGTTCAGATATTCCAATTATGGATTCAGGATTCTAGAAGGGTGCTCCTGCTTACATAGGAGAGCACCATCTCTCCCAATCCCTTGAGTCATGCATGCCAGAAATTGAAGAGAAGTATCCTGGAGAATAATATAAGTGATATTATAAATGCTTACTATTCACAGGCCTTATGCTAAGTATGCTAACTTATTTTATGTGAATATTCTCATCTAACCTCAGAATCTTCAGGTATTTAGGTATTTAATAGCATTACCTCCATTTTACCATGAAACCACTGAGACTGAGCAAGATTGAATAATTGTTTGAGGTCACAGAGCTTGCAAGTATCAGAGTCAGTTTCAAACATAAGCCTGTATTTGAGGAGTATAAACTCCTGTAAATACTCTACTTACTGTCTCCTCCTTCCACTTTTACCTCATAATATTGCCACTTCAGTGGGTTACTTTGCATTTTATTTTTTTGTCTTTTATTATTACAATTGTCTCTTAACTTGTCCCTCTTCTTTCACTGTCTCTACTCTTTTTTAAACTGAAGTCATCCTCCTCAACATTATATGCTCTTTCTAAAATGCAAAACCAATCAACTCAATTTAGCATCTTATTTATTTAATGATGCTCTGAATCCTTCTATGGCCAGCATTTCATAGAAAAGGTTCAGCTTATCATTCCTTAGCCATATACTTTCATATTTCATCTTTGTTGAACATATTTGTTCACAGGCAAGCCCATGACTTGAGTGAAAAATGTTTTGAGAACTTTGTCCTCAGAGCACTTGATGCTACAGAGAACATCCTAGCCAATCTAGGCATATTCTTTTTTTCTGAGGAGTTTTAAAATGGGGCATACAGAGAAAGAGAGATATAGGCAAATAAGTGACACAGAAATCCAATGAAATATGTCGAAGATATTTAACAGAAACCATAATATATGATTCATGGGTAAAGAGAAGTTATAAGTGGGAAGGAAAATATAGTCAGCAATTATTTGTGAGAAGACAAAAAGCAAAAACAAAGGGAAGTTGAATCTTGAAAGAATAATGGGCTATAAAATCTACTCTTTTATCTTGAAAGTGGTTCAAGTTCTTGTGAGTCTTGCTCAATATCTGATGAGATGGTTTCCCATGTTTGAGTTCTATTTGTTTTAATGTCATTACCTTATTCTTATAATAAACCCCAACTGCCTGATGCTTTCTTTTTTTTTTTTTTTTTTGATACTTTTAGTTATCCTGAATAAACTGGACTGATGCATACCTGTCTAGAAACTCATCCCCTGCTACTCTCTTCAGGCACCTGCTTGGGAATTTTCCTAAAAACGCAGGCTTTCTCATAATATGTTCTTGTTGGAATGACCATTGAACTCTATATTATTTTTGGAAATGTCATTCAAACATTTCTTCCTCTGCCTTTCATTCCCTAATATAATTAAATGTTCTTCCTGTTGTGCTTCCAAGACACACCTGACCTTGCCTCTGAACTGAGAACATTTTGAGGACAGGGGCTATATCTTCTTCATATTTATAACGTTAGAGACCAGCACAATCCTTATATATAGGTACTTTATCAATGTTTGTGAAGGAAGGGAAGAGTGAAGGAAAGAGGGAAGGAAGGAAGGAAGGAAGGGCATTAGGAAATGATATGCAGTTGCTTGTTTAATTTCTTTCATAGACATAACTGCCCAAATCTCAGGTTTCCTCCCATTTTGGTGTGAGAACTTAAAGTGGAAGAAGTAGAGCCTTGAGTATGTTCAACTGTATTAAAGTAAATGGAGCATGTCATAAAACCCAAGTAGATTTCTTGAAATAAAGAAAACTAGATTTAGTAGTTACATGCAATTCATTGCGTTTCCTGAGCCATACTGATTTTAGTGATTTGGATTTAATATCTGGTCTTCTAAACAAACATTCCATATAAAATCCTCCTATATTATTTTCTAAACCGAGGACACAGATTTGCAGTGAAGATGTCTCCTTACTTTCAAGGATCTACTTCATGAGACAATGCTCTAAGAGGAAACATACTATTTTAAGGCATGCCTGAAAAAGTCACTTTGCTACTTTTAGGTCTTTGCCAGTTGAACTGATGCTGATTTCCCAGACTGACTGGCCCTGTCTCATTTCTGGAATCCTGAAAATTCTGTGTGATGTACACATTGTAAGAGTATAAAGGAGTCACATCTCTTGCCCTAAAATGGCCTTTCCACTTTTGACTTTACTAAAGGTCACAGGAAAAATCATGGAGAACCCTCCCTAGTGCTGAGAATATAAAAATAAGCACTTAGCTATGTGTAGATGTATGCTGATCACATGATATCAATATAAATAGGGAGTATTCTTTTTTTTTGAAGATTTATTTATTTCTCTCCCCTCCCCTCCCCCCCAGATGTCTGCTCTCTGTGTCCATTTACTGTGTGTTCTTCTGTGTCCGCTTCTATCCTCACCAGTGGCACCAGGAATCTGTGTTTCTTTTTGTTGCATCATCTTGTTATGTCAGCTCTCCATGTTTGCAGCACCATTCTTGGGCTGGCTACACTTCCTTTTGCGCTGGGCGGCTCTCCTTACGGGGCGCACTCCTTGCGCACATCATTACTGCGCATGGGCCAGTTCCACATGGGTCAAGGAGGCCGGGGGTTTGAACCTTGAACCTCCCATGTGGTAGGCAGATGTCCTATCCGTTGGGCCATGTCTGCTTCCCATAAATTGGGAGTATTCTGATCTAATTAAAACATTGATTGCAATTTTGTTTTCAAAAACAAGAGCTACTGATTCACTATTCTAGATTAAAATTATATATTTGAATTGACCCTTGTTAGGCAGTATTTTGAGTCCCATTATCATTATTCCCTGTTTTTTTCACTTATAATATATTATATGGCAAAATGTATGTTGCAGATGGAATTCAGGTTATGGAAATTAAGATAGGGAGATTATCCTGTATTATTCAGGTAGGAATTACAGGAACCCTAATGTATAAGAAGAGGCAACGTGAAGTGACATGATGTAAGAGTTTTGGTGAAGAAGAAGCAGGAGACACTCAAACCGTGGAAGGAACTCAAGCCATGTTTGCTGACTTTAAAGTTTTGGGGTCTCAGGCCAGGGAATGTGGGTGGGCTCTAGAAGCAGAGAATGTTTCTTGGTCATCCAGCAAGGAAACATAGTCCTACAACAGCATGGACTTGAATTCTCCCAAAATCCTGAATGAGTCTGGAAATGGATTCTCCCCTAGAGTCTCCAGAAAGAAACACAGTCTTGCTTGTACCTTGATACAGGCTTTTTAAGACTCAAAACAGAAAACTCAGTAGCTTCCTCAGATTTTTCATAATAGTTAGGTGTTTGTTTTTATTTTTGACTGTTTTTTTACATACACAACTAATGGTAATTAGGACTTAGACATATCTTTTGGGAACCACCATTTAACCCATTACACTGAGTTATCAAGCAAAGCAAATGTACTGAGATTTTAATATCAGAATAATTTATTCAAAATCCCAACAAATCATATTTTAAAGAATCAAGTAAATCAGTTCTATTTATATCTTCTATGTCACTGAAAATCTAAAAAACTGCAGGCAAGATAAAGACAAACCAAATGCATAAATAAACCACAGCTGCAGCACTCAGTCATTCTATTGAGAATTTACATGGCCCTAGCCCATTCCTTCTGGTAACATGACTTTATTTTATGTTAGAATGCAGATCAGGGAGTACAAAAGCAAATATAAGACCTTCTGTCAAAAATGGATGTCCTTTTGAATTTGTGGTAATTTATGATGGCATGAACAGAAAACACATACAAAACTATATGCATTTTGGGAGTTGGAGTCAATGTTCTTTACCACAGATTAACTCAATCAAATGTCTGGTTATATTTTTTCCAATCATTTTAACATGGAAACTAAATGACCTATGTTTATTTACTGAAGTTTTGTTGTTTTTGAAACTTTGTCATTATTGTATATTGTTTTTAAATATCTAAGGCATATATTTGATTACATGTATGTCAAAGTTTTTCAAGTTAAGATCACCATGGCCATGCTCTGTGGCTTAAAATTTGGTGACAAAGTTGGCTTTTATACTCTGTGTATATTTCTTTAAAGGCAATTCTTAGCCTTAGGCCAAATATTTTCTTGGAACATCTCCAAGTAGGGGTCATATGACTTTCTAGTCAGGCACATGTCATCATCAGCCTTCTTACTTCCTTACAGTGATGCCAAATCATTATGGTTTTTTGATAAAGCATATGGATCTGTCCTTGATATGTAACTTAGCTTGGAAGCTACACTCAATGTACTTATCAGGGAGAATGACCTCAAATTCCCTGCTGATCAATGTTATAAAAAGTAGATTGAGGAAAACAATATTTTTCAATAATTAGTTGAAGGGTATGCAAACCATATATTATTCTAGATAATCCCAAAATCTATTTATTTATTTATTCTTTAACTCAAGATGTTTTCTATTGAGTACCTATCATGAGATTAAACATGCTTTTAGGCACTTGAGATTTGTTGATGAAGAGAACACAAATTTCCTGCCCTCATGAAAATAACCAACTGAATTAAAAGCAATATCAGTTAATGCTAAATATTCTGTAAATCAATAAATCAGGATAGAAAAGAGTTTTGACACTGGAGGAAGGGAAGTACTCAGGCAAGGTCTTTCTGAAAATGTGACTTTTCTTCATATACATGAGTAGAGGGGTCAACATATGCAGTTTTCTAGGGGAATAACATACCAAGTCAAGAGAATGGTAATCAGAAAGGCCCTGGAGTGGGACTGTGCTTGACATGTTCAAGCAATAGGAAGGCGTTCAGCGTGACTAAGGTGAAGGGAGCTTGGGAGGACAGAGGCTCTATCGTTTAGTGCTCTGCAGGTCATAACAAGAAATTTTAGTTGTATTTTAAGTTTGACAGGAAGCCAATGGAGGGTTTTAAGCAGGGAGTGATATGATCACAATTACCTATCAAAATGATTACTCTGACTACTAGATAGAGAAAAGACATAATGGGGTGGAGGTGGGGGAGTGAAAGTGTTCTCTAAGGGAGGTAAGGGTGGTTTGCTCCAAGATTGTGGCAATGAAGGTAGTGGCAAGTAGTTCTATTCAAGACATCTTAAAGGAAGGTCTAGTAGAAATACAAAAGGAAGAGAGGAATTAAAGAGAACTCTAAGATTTTTTCACTTTAATAAAAGAAATACTGAAGTTACCTTTTCTTGAGAGGGGAAGTTGGGGAGTGAACAGATTTTGGGGGTAAAACCAAAATTTTAGAGAAGTTGTGAGCTTACAAGTCAATCATGCATAATGTGCAGAATTCCCATGCATCACCCCACCACCAACACCTTGCATTGTTGTGGAACATTTATGACAAATTGTGAAAGAGCATCATCAAAATATTACTGCTAATGATGGTCCAATGTTTACACATGGTGTGTTTTTTTCCATAAATCACCTTATTATTGTCACCATGTCATAGTATTGTTAATTTGTCATGGTTCATGAGAGAAGACTCTCATATTTGTATCATTATCCACAGTCCATCATCCACCACATGGTCCACTGTGTTATACAGTCCCATGTCTTGTGCACTCTATCCATACTGTACACTCAGTGGCCCTCAGTTTCACTGCAGAGTTGTGTCGTCACCACCTCAGTCAATTTTAGAATATTTTCCTTATTCCAATCTTCAAAAATCCCATATCCACCTATTATTGACCCTTAGCATTGATATATTACCTTCTTTGCCACTGATGTAAGAATATTACAATATTGTTAACTGTAGTCCGTAAGTTTCATTAATTGTATTTTCCCAATGTATCACCATGTTCTTAACACTTTGTAATAATGATATACATTACTTCTAGTTTGTAGAACATTTCTGTATTTGTACTATTTTTTTTTTTGTTTTTTTTGTTTTTTTTTTGTTTTTTTATTGACTTTGTAATAATATTACATCAAAAATATATATGTGAGGTCCCATTCAACCCCGCTCCCCCACCCCCCCTCTCCCCCCCCAACAACACTCGTTCCCATCATCATGACACATCCATTGGATTTGGTAAGTACATCTTTGGGCACCTCTGCACCTCATAGCCAATGGTCCACATCATGGCCCATACTCTCCTCCATTCCATCCAGTGGGCCCTGTGAGGATTTACAATGTCCGGTGATTGCCTCTGAAGCACCATCCAGGGCAGCTCCATGTCCCAAAGACACCTCCACCTCTCATCTCTTCCTGCCTTTCCCCATACCCATCGTCCACCATGTCCACTTTTCTCAATCCAATACCACCTCTTCTATGTGGACATTGGATTGGTTGTGTCCATTGCACCTCTATGTCAAGAGGAGGCTCAAATTCCACATGGATGCTGGATGCAATCCTCCCATTTTCAGTTGTAATCACTCTAGGCTCCATGGTGTGGTGATTGTCCTTCTTAAACTCCATCTTAGCTGAGTGTGGTAAGTCCAATAAATCAGATTGTAGGTGCTGGAGTCTGTTGAGGTTCAGGACCTGGCTATCACATTGTCAGTCCAGAGATTCAAATCCCCTAAATATATCTTAAATCCCAACGTTAACTGCACCTCCAGCACATTAGCATGAAAGTCTTATGAAGGGAGATCCCATCTGAGTCCAGATTCATCACACATAAACACCATTTCCAAAGAGGGGCCATCTGCCCTGGTAGTTAACCCCATCGGCCATGGCCATAACTCTCATGGGTCTCTTTAGCCTTCAAAGGAACCAATATCTGGGGGTTGTATCTGCTTTATCTGTCTCTCTGACTCTGTGTATTTGTACTATTAACCACAATCCCCATCTACCACCAAGTTCACTATGTCATACATTGCCTATCTTATTCTCTAGTTTTCTTTCAGTTGAAATTTATGTTCCTAGACTGCCCCTTTCATCCACAATCACATTTATAAATCAGCAGTGTTAGTTATACTCACTATAATGTGTTACCATCTACTCTATCCATTTCCACTTTTACAGTCAAGCTAATTAAAAATTCTTATATCTTTGCATCATAACACCTTCTCAAACCCTCATGTTCTCTCCTGAAAACGTATACTCTAGATTTTAGTGCCACGCATTTAATATTATAAGATCACACAATATTTGTCCTTTTGTGTCTGGCTTATTTCACTCAACATAATGTCCTCAAGGTTCATCTATGTTGTCGTGTGTGCTGCAATTTCATTTCTTCTCACAGCAGCATAGAGTTCCATGGTATGTATATACCACATTTTGTTTATCCAGTCATCAGTTCATGGACACGGTTTTCCATCTTTTGGCAATTGTGAATAATGCTGCTATGAACATCAGTGTGCAAATGTCAGTTCATGGGCCTGTTTTCAGCTCTTCTGAATATATTTCTAGTAGACATATTGCTGGATCATATGGCAGTTCTATATTTAGCTTCTTAAGAAACCCTCAAACTGCCTTCCACAGAGGCTGCACCATTCTATGTTCCCACCAATAGTGAAGGAGGGTTCCTATTTCTCCACATCCTCTCTAGGGCTTGTAATTTTCTAATTTTTACATAATGGTCATTCTATAAGGTGTGAAATAATATCTCATTGTAGTTTTAATTTGCATTTTGCTAATAGCTAGTGATAATGAACATCTTTTTATGTGCTTTTTGGACATTTGTATTTCCTCTTTGGAAAAATATCTACTTAAATATTTTGTCCTCTTTTAATAGGATAGCTTGCCTTTTAATGGTTGAGTTGTATGATCTCTTTATATAACATGGAAATCAAACTCTTTCTGATAAGTATTTTCCAAATATTTTCTCTCATTGAGTAGTCTGTCTTTTCACCTTCTTGACAAAGTCCTTTGAAGCACAAATGTTTTTAATTTTGATAAGGTCCCATTTATCCATTTTTTATTTCAAAATCAATTTTTCTTTAGCGTGTAAAGCTGGAGATGGTTATTGGGCATCTTAATGGAAAGTGTCTGGAGCTCAAAAGAGAATCCTATGATAGATACATTTTAGGGTCGTCCTTTTGGAAATGATATTTAAAGCCACAGGCTAGGTGACATCACCGAAGGAGTGACAATAGACCAAGGAAAGAGTTTTGAGGGCTGAATCCTTGGAGGAGGATCCACCAAAGCCAGCAGAGAATAAGTGACTGTATCAAAAGCCATGCTGATTTGATGTAGAATGATTCTCAGTGAACTGAGCTTTAGCATACAGATTTGGTGGCATTAGCTGAATTTATTGTGCTGTTTCTGAAGCACTGTGAAAGTAACTTCTTTCTGGGCATAGGACAAATTAACAGTTCTGTTTCTCCTGAGAGACTGTCTGATTACATTATGGACATTGTGAATCACAAAATAGTTTGTAACTCTCTTTTTACATTTACTTCTGTAAGTTTGGAGTCTAATTTGTTGAACACCCCTAGCAAATGTAAAGTAGTTTAAGGAACACATTTTATGTATTCACTTTCCTTCTGCATTCATCTTATCTTTCCTACAGTTATTTTCCCTTTGTTCTACTCTGTGAACACATTTTTAATTTTACTTTAATTTTACCTTAATTTTACTTTACTTATATTGCATTTGTACATGTTTTTATAAGTGACCTTAAATCCTTTCTGGAATGAACAAAAAGAATGATGGATGATAGGTAGATTAGACAGATAGATAGATAGATAGATAGATAGATAGATAGATAGATAGATAGATAGATAGATAGACAGACAGACAGACAGACAGTCATTGAGAGTCATATTTATGTTTCAGGGCCATTTTTCAGGAACTATGCTCTTGACCAGAGCTTTGTTATGAAGCTCTGAATAGTAAGAAACTCATCTCAGCAGGTTAGTCTTTATTCTCTGCTTCATATCAAACAAACTTACGTTCCAGGCTGTAGCTCTCCTTCCTGTACAGTTATTTGCTTGCATTTGCTTTCTCCACACAGTACTGAAATCAGAATGGAGGGTGAAGTAAACATTAGGGAAATTTCTATAGTGAGTGTAACTTACCCTAAGCCATGGACAAATGAGCTTATTTTATACACATGTATTTATATAAAATCTGCTTTCATAATACACATAGGTCAGAATGCCTTTGCCTGTTTCACACACACTAACACACACACACACACAGATGATATGTACACTCTACCAAGAAGTTTTAACAGCTATTTTTCACTCTATGTTCAAACAAAGGGGACAAGAAGAGAAACTAAAGATTATTTTTAATGATAATAGGCAAAACCTAACCTCTGATATATACATGCACATTGAATTTGCACACATCAGTGGGAAAACACTCTCTCTCTTGAAACCAAATAATTTTAGAGTTAATGTCATCAAGACTTAAGTTAGAAGACTCTTACATCTGAACTCTTCTATAATACAGTGAATTTGGGCTGGAAATTTAGGAGTTTTAGAAACCTATCTCTGATTTGCACTGAGTTTCTGGCATTGTCCATTTAAGCCTTGTCTCAGTCTTTAGTCCTTTAAAAACCCCTTCTTATAAAGTATACATTTTGTGGGAGGAAAGCAGTAAGGATCATATCTCACTCAGCACTGTGTGAAAATGACTGAGTTGATCAAATCTGTTATCTGTGTGGAAGAGTTCAGACTGTCGTAAACTTACAGTAAACTTCTAAAAATTTCTTGGGGATAAAAAGTTTTATTTCCTGACTAGGTCAATCGGGACACCTTTAAAAACACTGCAATGCTTTAGTCCCCACCCCTGTTTTAAAGATAAATAGTTAATCTGTTAGGGTATCTGTTTCATGGCTCTTCTCCCTTGCTATCTGCAAGCAGCTGGGGAGAAAACATTTCTTTAGGTCTAATGTGGACTATGCACTCCTGATATTGAGAAGTCTGAAAGAAATTTCTTTCCAGTATTACTGTGTGCACATCTAGCACCTCTAGCCTTATTTCCAGGCTCAGTCATGATAATAAGTTTAAGGATCAGATATTATATAGGCTTCTTGGCAGCTCTTTGATACTGTGGGAGATAAATCAAACCTGGCATGCTTGTCAACAAAAAGTTCTTTCTTATCTGAGAGAATCATGTGAGGGTGGATCTGATGCAGGCAAGACAGTTTGGTTAGAATGTGAAGATGAATGCCATTGGTGGGCTTTTGAATTGTTTAATTGCCTTCCTCATTTTAGGTTCTTGGCTCACACACATCTGCCCACAAGCAGTATCATTTGGCTTTTCCTTTCTGTAGCAGATTTTCTTACCTTTTCTTCTTCTTTATGCCTTAACCAAAGATGGACAAAATTAAGAGAAGTATTTTCTAAGCACATCTCCAGTCATTCCTCTCAATCAGTGGGTCTGCAGAAGATTGCAAACATGAAGCAATGTTTTTCAGTCGCTCTGATTTCACAAGTGTGTAAATCCCCGTCTCTCTTCCCCTTTACATTGATCTCCTCACTTGGGTGCCTAATAGTTTGCATTCTTAAATACCACCTGTTGGAAATAAAAGTCTCATGACACTTGCAAATTTTGGTTCATCCTGGGTTAGCTGTACACAGCAGTTGAACTTCATAGTGCTTAGCAACTACTTTTATTAGTTACTCCACCCAACAACCATATAATTTCAGGAACTTCATCTCTTCCTCTGCCTTACTCTCTCCCTTTCAATCTTTCTCTCTCTCTCTGTCTCTTTTTTAATTTTTTACATATACTTACACACAGGCATCCATCTGTTATCACTTGCATTATTGTAGCAAATCTCTACATGTTTCTCAAAATATTCCATATATCTCAAGATAGTATTTGAGAAGATCATTATCATTTGCTGTATAGATGGAAACAGTAGAAGCAAAGAGAAATTAGACATAATGTATTATTTTGAAAGCAGGTTTCATTGGAAATCAGGAGGCTTCCAGGTTAGCAGTGCTGCTCTGAGAAACTCATGGAATCTCTGCCAAGCTCAGTTTCCTCATTGGTAAAATGAGGCAAGTAGATGAGTTCCACAGAGATCTTGCTGTGTGGTTACATTTAATCCAGGGAAACATGTGAGGTAGGTATGGGGACTCAATTAGGCAGCCTCCAAATTTAGTGTTCTTCTTGTAGAACACACACTTTATGATGATGAACCTAGGGTGAAGAGGGGCATGTTTCCCCCAAATGCTGCTTTGCATACCCAAGACACACTTTTTACTGAAAAGTTAACTTTGTTAAGGAAAAAAAAGAAATTACGTTCTTCATGATTGATTTCTTCCTGTTATTGTTGGAGATTTGCTTTCTATGGCCATTGAGCAAATAAATAGCTTTAAAGTGGAAACAAACAGTGTTTTGTTTTTCTAATGCAGGATTTATGTGTTAAATTTCAGCAACATCATGTACTGGCAGCTCAGTGTCTCTGCTGACTATGGGGAACCAGGAATTCTTGAAAGGGGCAGGGCAGGATGTGCTTTCCTATCTCTCACTGAGTCACAAAGGACTCATGCCTTTTCTGGGGTTCTGTAGTTGTGATTTCAGTCAAGTTCCAGTGGTTCTCAACCACTTCTCTAAACCTGAAGGAAGAAGCAGTTACAGAGGCTATGTGAATTATGCTAAAATGCCTAGTGATTAAGTGCTGAAAGTGGCATTCTCAGTGAATTCTTAAACTTTACAGTATTGCAGCGCCTGGTATTTCCTACTAGAGCAGCCCCACCACCACCACCACCCCCACCACTCCCACACAACCAGTGCCATGACCAGGTAGTGTTTTAACACATTTGGATTTAATTACAATTTTATTTCCCTTAGCATCTCTGCTTTCTAGTCAGTCACCTCTGTATCTTTGGAAGGGCAGGCCTTACCCAGGGCATGCTCCTTTACATGCTTGTCACTGACTGTTTTGGTTCCAAAGGGTTAATCCCAAAGTGAATTCTTTGCATGTGTAATTTAATACTTCATAACTGCTGAAAATTGGAGTCCACATAATTTATTTTCTTTGGTCGGGCACATTTGCCTCATGCTTGGCGGGGGCTGACTTCAGAGAGACACACCTAAAGCTCTCAAGTGTCCCAAGTGGCCCATGTCAGTTGTACAGAGGGATTGTGGTACTTGGACAGAGCCCAAGGATTAGGTGTTCCTGAGAAGGTTTTTTTGGCTTTACAAAGCCCTGGGATGTCATGGGAATAGGCTGTACTCCCTTTCCCCACTTGAAGGCCACATATCAACGGGGTATCTAACCACTCAGAGACAGGCTTTACACAAAGGTATACATTAAAATAAATAGAACATGCAACCAGAAAAAAAAAAAAAAAACGAAAGGAGGGGGGGTTTGCTAAGTGGAGACAGGAAACAATTGCTTCATTGTTGAGGCAGCGATCTTGGAATCGCAGAGTGTAGCTCCATCTACAGGACCTTTGGTAAAGCTGGAGTTTTTTGCTTAAAAGCCAAGGCAGAACTTCACATGCAATTTTTATCCAGCTTGCTGTACATGGGCTTCACCGAACTCATAAAAATCCTACTTTTTACTGAAAAATAATTGCCCCTCTTTGAAGAAAGGAATTGAGAGAGCAACACAGAGATAATAAGTGAGGGGAAAAGGCTGTTCAAGGGTGCTTTCATTTAGCTCCTTTTCTTACTTTGGCAGTAAATATTCTTCTCATCCTCGCAATACTCATTTAATCTCTTTCTTTCCTTTTTCAACAACTTCCTCTCATTTGGTTTCCTCTCATTATTCCTCGGATTGGGAGGGGGCATGTGTATTTTCACCATTCAAACAAAATAGAAGCCTGTGTTTGTTTGAACACCATTCTTGTACTTCCTGGCAAGCAATTGACTTTAAAGAAGGTTCAGGTTTTTAGGCTTAAAGATGCTGAAAAACTTTAAAGTAATAATTAAAGGCAACTCGGTATGGGCACATTTCCCTCCTCCCCCCTCCACCCCTTTATTTTAAAAACCTTGCCTGCCAGCGCAGTGGCTGCTGTCTAATGCTATTTCAACAGGAGACCTGGGTTTCAGGACAAGATCCAGGCCATAGGGGAGACTTGATGGCTCGGGGAATTAGTAATGGGATTTGGAGCCCTTCATTTCTAGGTCACTGGTTTGAACAGAGCCCAGGTCAGTAATGACTGAAAGTTGTTGCCACCCGATGCCTGTTCTTCCCCGGGCTGAGCTGAGGCCGCCCACCGCTCCGTCCCCCAGTGCCCGTGGTGCATCCGCACTAATGGCATTCACTGACAAGGTGGCTGTTAGGCCGGAGACCTGAGTGGGAGGCAGGCCAGCCCTGCCATTTGCAGGAACAGTGCCCACACTCTCCTGTGGCTTGAGGCTGCGAGAGAGTTGTAGAGCCGTTTTGCCCTTCTGAGTATTCTGGGACTAGTTGAAAATAAGAATAACTAGAATAAGTTCTTGTTAACCTATCGCTGGTCACTCTAATTTCCCAAAACCTTGCATCCTCAGTTACTCGAAGGCAAAGTCCACTGGGCAGGAATAAATAGGCCACAGAGGGCCAAGTCTGCAAATACTCCAAACGAAAAGAGGGATTTAAAATATCTGAATTTGGGGCTGACATTTCTCCATTTCTGATAGCAGAGAACCATGGTCCTTGTAAAATAATGCTTTCTGGACCCCAAACCTGTGCTTACTAAAGTTTAGGGAGAAGGGAGAGTTTTCTCAGGTTTACTTTTTTAGTGTTTGGAAAAAAAAAATTACCTGTTCTTAAATTTCCCCTTCCCTTCCCTTCCCTTCCCTTCCCTTCCCTTCCCTTCCCTTCCCTTCCCTTCCCTTCCCTTCCCTTCCCTTCCCTTCCCTTCCCTTCCCTTCCCTTCCCTTCCCTTCCCTTCCCTTCCCTTCCCTTCCCTTCCCTTCCCTTCCCTTCCCTTCCCTTCCCTTCCCTTCCCTTCCCTTCCCTTCCCTTCCCTTCCCTTCCCTTCCCTTCCCTTCCCTTCCCTTCCCTTCCCTTCCCTTCCCTTCCCTTCCCTTCCCTTCCCTTCCCTTCCCTTCCCTTCCCTTCCCTTCCCTTCCCTTCCCTTCCCTTCCCTTCCCTTCCCTTCCCTTCCCTTCCCTTCCCTCTGACTGCAAGAGGGAGAGGAAGGAATGGAGATTAGAAATGCAAGAACAGCGCGATATGTTTACAGTCTCTGCAACCTGCTACAGCCAAAGCCTGTCTCTGCTCCTTCTCTATTCTCAGACTTGTGATGGAAAACAATGGTTAAAGAGAGGGTGGGCATGAGGCAACTGCAGAAAGGGGCTGAAGCCTTTCCCAGAGAGGAGCATCCCTCTGTGAAAGGGCTGCCGCCAATTCCCTTCCCTGGTGGAGGTGAAGCCCATCCTTAGGAGAGGATCAAGTACCTTATTACTAAGTCAGAAATTATTAGGGTATAAAGACCCATTTATAGCAGCCTCATATTAGGATTTCCCTTTCAGACAAGTGGGAATTTTAACAGCATTGATTTTTTAGTAATAACCCAATTATAGGTGCTTACCACAACGGTAAGATGGTGGGTGAGTTTTTCCTAGAGAGTCCCTGTTCTGCAGTCAAGGAGGGAAATGTAAAGAACAGGCTCCGTGCTCATCTGTCTCCAATTTATTGCTTCCACTTTTACTCTTATCACTCTAACATATTGCTGTTTTGGGGGGTTCTGTTTTGTTTCATTTTGTTTCCAAGACTATTTGCTGGCTTTTATCCTTTTAATGTCTTATTCTGTTTCACCTACATTTTTGCTGGAAACATGGAAAAGCCCCATGGTAAAGGGGAGGACTTCAGGCCTTCTCTCTGGCCCTCAGACAGGCATCAAGCTCCACGCCGGACTCGGCTAGCAGCGAGACAATAACGCTGATTCCCCGAGGGGCCTCCCGGCAGCACAGCCCACCCTCCCGCACCACCTGCAGGCCTGCCCTGCTGTTCTCTGGTGCCATCCCTTTCTGCCTTTCCCCAGAGCAATCCAATAAGTAACTGATTTTGTCATGCTGAGAATCATAGACACCTAGAGTTTAAGATACTGACTTAAAGCTCCAATTCTTCACCATTTTCTGTCAAGATGGTAAACCAAGAGAAGTTCTAAGAGAAGAGGAACTCTCTACTCACCCCAGACACATTTGACTAAGGTCTCACACAGGTCAGGAAATGGGGCTGCAGTGGTGAACAAAATTACCATCGTTTCTGCCTTCAGGGAGTTTGGAATTAAGTCCAGAAAAAGGATCAACAAAGGTGTTAAGTGTCGATCAGCTTTGATGTCACATTCTTTCTAGGTTGCACAGAACCCACATACTTTTAACACCCACTAATGGCCCTCTTCTGCCTGCTGAAATTCCTGGTTGTACTATTCTTTCACGTGATGGCTCACAGGGCCAGTAAACTACTTGCTGCCCACCCCAGAGACTTGGTTTCTTCAGCTTCCAGAGTGCTGAGACCTTGCCGGGTGTTGGCTGCTCCTCCAATGCCTGCATGCACCAGGAATGGCTGTTTCACTGTGGCAGTTAGACTTAGACCTAGAGGTAGAAACTGTGCCCCTGAACATTCAGCAACGACTGGCACCTCACATCTCATGTCTGTATTTTGAAGGGTAGATGAGATCAACTTTGAAAGATTTCAAGGGAGGAAAGGTGATGTGAAACACCCACAACTATGGCTCAGGTTCTTCCACCCATGCTTTTCTTCCTCTGCATCTTTAAAGTTAGTGTGAACTTTCTGATGTTGAAAGATTTCCTTATGGAAAAATTTAGGACGACACATGGAAATATGAAAGTAGTATCTGATGGAGGAGTTTTACATAATAATTTTAGTATAAGGTTCATCTATTCCTGGTCACCCTAATTCTCATAAAAGTGAAAACCTTCAGGCAACAGAGGGGCCATGAGTAGAAAAAGGACTTCTCCATGTGTAAATTTTATATTGATTTGATTTTGAACCATTAAATGTATTAATTCAAAAATGCCAAAAATTAAGAAATGGTTTTAAAATTGTTATCACTGTTTGAATGTTACAAAACTACAAGTGGAGAAATTAGTAAGAGCAAAAGAATAAATTTTTCTCAGCCTTGAGTTTCAAAGCATTATAAAAATGTCTTCCAAAGAGTTCAGCAGAATTTTTTTACCTTTACTTATTGTGTTCAACTTAAGTTTCTCCCTGGGCAAGCAAAGTTAATTACACACTTCATAGTCAAAACCATGAAGAAAAGAAATGAAAATGAAAACAACAAACAATAACTTCTGAGTCTGCCTGGTGAGACTGGCTCCTGTGTCTTCAGGCCTCCTTTCAGGACTCAGGATACAGTTTTTAGGGAAGAACGGGTTCATGGAGGCAAGGGCCTTGTACCTCTCTTCAATCTTGCTCACCATTGACTTGCCTTTGGTTTGAGGTTCAGCATTGCAATTCTGCAGCCTTCTTTAAAGATATTTCGTTCATACTGTCAGATGTTTAGGGCTAAATGTGTGAAAAATTACTTTTTCAGTATATATTGACCTGGCTAATAATAAAACTTAATTACAAAGCCTGAGGTTTACTCCCTGCTTTGCCCTGTACAAACTGGGCAAATTACTTAACATCTTGAGGCCTTAATTTCTTAATTTATAAAACAAAAATGATGACATTGGGAAGCGGATGTGGCTCAAATGATTGAGCTCCTGCCTACCACACGGGCAGTCCGTGGTTTGGTTCCCGTGCCTCCTAAAGAAGACAGCAAGCTGGTGTGACAGGCGAGCATGGCAAGCTGGCACAACAAGATGATACAACAAAAGACACAGGAGGAAGAACGCAGTGAGAGACACAACATAAAGCAAGGTATGGAGATGGCTTAAGCAATTAGGTGCCTCCCTCCTACGCTGGAGGTTCTAGGTTCCATTCCCAGTGCCTTATAAAGAAACAAAAAAGAAGATGAACAGACACAACAATGAGGGAGTGGGGAGGAATAAATAAATAAAATAAACCTTTAAAAAATGATGATAATATCTATACATCAGGGTTAAGTAAATAAGGTGATATATTTTAAGCCCTTAGCAAAGTGGTTGTCCTATACTATATACTCAAAAAATGTTAGTTATTATTTTGTTACTGCTCAGAATCTAGCAGTATTAGTATTGTAATAGTTCTTGACACCTCAAGTCAGAACTCTTCTATGAAACCTCATTAGTCAGGGTTGTTCTTTTTGCCTGGTCAGCATCCATCCCCTGGCTTTAAGGAGGCAGCAGAACCACTTGACCATTCTCCTTCCATACGGGTCCATGGGACTGACCTCAGCACCTGGTTATAGATGTGTTCTCTGGCCCAGGTCTGGTTAATCATCATAGTTCAATCTTCGGGCAGCAAAAATTGGTTAAAGGGCATGTGACCTAAGTCTCGCCAATAGAATTCAATTCTAATGTGTTTGCTTTGGGGCTTCTGTTTTTCTACTTCATCTTTTCCACTGGACTTGGTATTGAATAGTTGTAAATCTAAAGTTCTATATACCACCCAGTACCATTCATAGATGTGGGACAATGAGCCTGGGCCTACTCTTGCCCTGTTGCTGCATCCTTCCCTAAGGACCCCAGAAGACATGTCTACCTGGAGCCCACTTTCTGCTTTCTAAACCATATTCTATACCAACACCCTGCCAAACAGCTTTCTGTCAACTTCCACAGCCGTAATAGGCTTTTCCCTAATCTCCATCTTCGGCAGTGAGAGAGGGAGGTCTGCAGGCCCAAACTCTCTATCTTAAAGTTCTCTAATGCCCTGGAAGCATTTAGAAGGAGCCTGGAACTACTGCTTGGAGAAAGCCTGCCTAAAAGTGAAGCCAACAAAAAGGAAAGCAGAGTCCAGGCGAAAAGATAGTCCTTTGACTCCTAGATCCGGTTGTGTGTGAAGCTAGAATGACTGTTGAATCAATGAGTCTGAACATATTTACTGTTACTTGGAAATGAGAGAGTCCTATGTGATACATGTTTCCTAATAATTCCATCCTGCATGGGCATCCCTTTCTCAGTAATCGTACATCACTTATAACACTCAGAATTTTATTATAGTCTCTAGTTAATTAATGTAAGGAAGTTTTTACGCCTCAATTAGATCTCTAAGGAAATGTGCACACTTGGTACAGAAAGGGTGGAGCTTTGACTCACTCTGGTGTGACTGGCTGTGTAACCATGGATCATGTAGTTAACTTCTCTGATTGTGAGAAAATAGACTCTTGTTTAAGTCAACTGGCAAACTAAGGCATTGCTTTTAGCAGAAGGCACTTTAAAAAAACAAAAGCATTGGAGTATATGAGGAAGAAGAATATGGCTAGGTCCAGGTAAGTTGATAAGAGAGTCTCAAAAGTATCAGACTCTCTCTCCTTTGCTTCTCTCTACTCTTTGGGTGTCTTTGGGCCAATTTTCCTCTTGTTACAGTTTGTCTCTGTCTGACTCTCAGTCTACAGTGAGTCACAAGGCCAACCACAGGTCCTATGTTTGTGTCTCCAGCATTCAAGAAAGTATCCAAACTGAACTGGGATTTCTTATTCTTATCTCAAATTCCTGTGCAACTCAGCAAGAGGAGGTGAAGATGGTCAACCACCACACCAGGGAACCGAGAGTGCCTACAACTCCAAGCAGGAGAATCACATCCATCAACCATGTTGGATCTAAGACCCCTCTCGATATAAAGGTGGAGTGGACATCACCATCCCAGGGTTCACAGGATGGAGGAATAAATTATGAATTAGAGTGGACTTACTGATATTCTACTATAGAGCTATTGTGACTAGTAATGGAAGAAATTGTAGCGTTGATGTGGAGAAAATGGCCACAGTAGTTGCTGAGGGCAGGGAGAGGGAAGAAGAGATGTGATGTGGGGGCATTTTTGGGACTTGGAGTTGTCCTGAATGATATTGCAGGGACAGATGCTGGACATTATATATCCTGCTATAACCCACTGAAAGAATTGGGGGAGTGTGTAAAGTACAAGGTAAACTATAATCCATGCAGGGCAGCAGTGCTCCAAAATGTATTCACCAAATTCCATGAATGTGCCATGATGATGACAGAGATTGTTGATGTGGGAGGAGGAGGGTTTAAGGTGTGAAGTTTATGGGAGCCTTTTATATATATATATTTTTAGCCCCATCGCCTTGGGGCTTTTGCTTGCTGTCTGCTTTCTGTGTCCATTCGCTGTGCATTCTTCTGTGTCTGTATTTTATTTTTTATTTATTTATTACCCCCCTCCCTTGCAGCTAGCTTGCTGTCTGCTCTCTGTGTCCACGTGCTGTGCGTTCTTCTGCATTTTTGCTTGTCTCCCTTTTTTATGGTTGCATCACCTCGCTGAGCCGGCTCTCCGTGGTGCTTGTGGGCTCGCGGCATTCCACGGTGCTGGCGGGCCGGGAGGTGCTCTGCGGCGCTTGTGGGCTGGCAGTTCTCCGCAGCACGCAGGTGAGCCTGCCATAACAAGGAGGCCCTGGGTTTGCATCCCATATGGTAGATGGGAACCCAACTGATTGAGCCACAGCCACTTCCCTTATATTTTTTAAAGTAACATTTTTTGTGATGTATGTATCTTCAAAAAAAGCCAATAATAAAAAAAGAAAACATTGAATTAACATGGTAACGTTCACAATACCATAAGGTTTAAGTTAAAAGATGGTGAATTTCTAAACAGTAAGGGGGCAAGTATCCAAAAATAGGTGATACCAGACCAGAAAAACAAGTGGCATTAGGCTATAGGGATGGTTTTCCTTATTTGAAAAAAAAAATTATTCTGAATCCCTCCCTTTTTAAGCACAATGTTGAATACACAATAGTATAAAATAAATGCACGAGTGATCATTGCCTTTATTGAACCTCTAGAATGAACCTACAAATTGGTTTCTCTATTATCATAAAGCAGAGGCAGAGAGCCATGATACATGACCTCTTAGTCCCTTCATATGATCCTAAGAATCTTTCACACAAATATTTATCAGGGCTTCTTCTTTAAAAGTGACCATGTCAATTTTTAGTATATGGCTGTTATAATGTTGATATGGACACATTATGTATGAAAAATGGTTAGCTCAACATTTGCAGTGACTGATTTCCACGCATTAATAATCTGACCATTTAATTAAAATATAATGCCAGAGGGTCCCAATCCACAGCACAGAATGACCTAGAGAATGTCCTGTCATTGAGGAGTAGGAGGGGGATAAGAAAGGAATAACTGGGTTGTCTTCAGAGTGTCCACAATTGGGCCACTCTTACATCTGAGTGTGACATAATGATTGTAACCAAAACCTAAGTTTGTATGATCCCAGTGTTTCCACTTGGTAGGATTTCCAGCTCTAAGTATGGTGTTTACTTTTTGTGAGTTCCCTTGAGTTCCATAGCAACAGGATGGAAATGGGTAAACTTTAAGCAGAAGTCATAAGCATTTCTTCAGCCCCTGAAAATATACGTCTATTATAATGCCAACAGACAGAGTCAGACTCTGAAGGCTGTTTCTTTGGCCACTATAACCCAGAGACTCTACTTCACAAGAGGAACATGCTAGTCTGAAACTTACATTGAAAAGTTTTCATATTCAGCTTACATCCTAGCTTGCAAAAATCCTTAGTAAAAAAGCACTCTAAATTGGAATTAGTGATCCAGGTCTCTGAAGCCCAGGGACTGAAGCAAAGTTTCGTAATTACAACAGGAGGGGACTTGCTCTTAGCTGGGTAATGTGGTTATGTTTCTGATATGTCCTGTTTCTGCATTGGCAGGACTGACCTTCAATTCATTCTGGAGTAGGTTGGGGTGGGCAAGTGGAGGGACTCTCAAGTTTGGTCTCCATCATGAATGGGCTACTACAGCATTCTCAAAAGCAACACACTAATATAAATCTTATTGTGTTATGTCTGAGGTCAGTCAGACTGAACTATACTTAAAATACGCACTTGATAGGAATTAGGTTCTCTTTATTTTATGTTCAGTGACTCTCATTACATCCTTTCCTTGAAAATGTTCAAATTGAAGTTTCCAGGCTACCCTGAAGTAGAACTAAGTGGCATTTGCATGAGAATATCCAGGCTGCATATAAAATTTCTAGGAGAAATCCAGCTCAGAAAATGGGAAAGCTCAGTATGTCCTCTCTGCCAATAAGAGCACCTTCTCTGCGCTTAGTGTTCAGAGAGGAAGGACCAAGTTATAGGAGTTAATTTCCAACAATTTCTCTTTCTCTTTCTCTGCTTAAAGACAAGTTATTCATACTGAACTACTGTAAATACTTACACAAGACCATAGCCTTGTAATATTGTTTGATTTATGACTTTTGGCTACTTTCAATATTCTAAAAGGCATACACACAAAAAAACATAGCTTAGTAAGAAAATACAGATTTCCTTTTAATAAAAATAGTTAATGATTTAAATCAAATGCCCAAATCCTTTAACGTGCTAAACTATTCAGTTTAAAAATAGACAATAATCTACAATGAGGTAAAAATAAAGAAATAAATAGCTTAGCATCATAGAGTTAATGGACATTCTCCAAAATATTGAATTCAAACTGAAACTAGTCATTTATTTTCAATCATTAAAATATCTGATTCAGATGGTAATATTCTTTGGTAGAATAAAATGAACAATGTATCTATTTAGATCCTTTCCCATTTACAGATGATAATACTAAGAAAAAAGAAGCTGTAAATTCTTATAATATGGAACAAAACAAAATAGAACACAATCTTGTCTATTTGCTAATCCTGACGAATTTTGTCAAAGTGAGATTTAAGGCAAGAAGGTTGTTTCTTGGCAAGAGAATTGTGGAAGGAAAAAGTGGCTGAAATTTGGCATCTTTGATTTCATATCTGGTTAAGCTGCCTTATCACAATTCAAACTTTAATGCTGGGAAACTGCTCTTTCTTTGGTACCTTTTCTGCCAGAATTCAACTCTAACAACAAAAGTTTATAAACAATGAAAATTCCAGCTGGTTGACATCAGCGTCACGAAGCTTTCTCTTCACACTGATACAAATATTTATCCTGAGCTCTGGCAAAGCTTTCCTTGCCCATGTCGCCCTTAATCATACATTTTTCCTTGATGGAGTTATGTTTTCCAGTACGTGATTTGCTCTGGTTTACTTTTTAACACATCCCAGAGGCTTCATCAAAATCAACTCTGGGCAGGCCATGTCATTTGGTAGCTGCCAAACATGTTATTGAGAAGGAATTTGGTAAATATTAAAACAGCCTTTTCTAACTGCTCTAATAAATTTTTGTGTTTTTGTTTGTTTTTTGTTTTGTTTTGTTTTACCGCCATTTACTTGTTTAGGTCCCACATATCCATAAAGTAAGCCAAGAAAGTAAGCAGGGAAGCACGCAGTTCCTTTCAGTCCACTCCCTTGAGGTAACATGCTGATTCCTCTCCCAGACACCTTATTGCAAAGAAGTTGAAAACTTAAAAGGTTTCATCAATGACTCTTTATTTCCTTCAAAAAGACACAAGGGTTATTTTCAAAAGGTTAAAACAACAGATTGATGTACTCTGTTGCTCTAGTAAAGTCTGTTAGAACAAATATTTGCCATGTCAAAGTGACTCGTGGAGGGATTAGCACAAAATATTGCAAATATTTCTCCAAAATTTCCTCTGCCAAAATAAAATGTTGGGTTCTCTGCATTGAGTGCTTGCAAAATCCTTGTGAAGTGTATTAGTAGAGCAGAATTCAGAGGGGATTTCCTGTCAATAGTGAACTATTCGATTAAACAGATGATAGTGCCCTATCTCAAAAAGTATTAAAATATTTAAATTTTATCATTTTATATTTGCATCGCATTTATGTTTTAGAAAATCTGGTTTAGACAAAAACTATATGTGTACCATATGTCACTGCACTACCTCCTTTGACTAAGGACTTTGGAAATAACTTGTAGTAAGCTGAGCAAGGTAAGTAATCCTTTTCTTTGCCTGGAACAGTTAAAAAATAAATCTCAAAAATGAGATGGAATTGCCACCCTTGGGGCATTCACAGATGTTACTGATGTCGTTGTTTTTGTTTCCCCTATAGTCCCGAGGGGAAGATAAACACACACATTTACACATGCTCACACATACAGAAACACACATCCAATATTCTACACATAATTTAGAGTTTTACTTAAAAGTATTTCTTTACCTTTGCTAACGTTCAGACTCATCTCACTACCTGAAAGTTTATATTTGACTAGGTATTGAAAATGCAGTCATTGGTAATCAAATATATCTAATGTAATCATAATAATTATGAGATGTGACTGACACATTTAAGAAATTGGAATTGAATAAGATATTCTCCTCACTTTAATGGTAGAAACAGTAGTAATTCCTTGTTTATGTAAGCTCACAATTTATTCTTCTGTATCAAAGGGAGTCTATTTCACATAAAGAAATGAATAGGCCTGGAAGAATTAGAGCATATCCCAAATTTCAAACCTGACTTGTTCAAAAGAAAGCAAGAAAAGAAGTACCATGTGCCATGGTTGTTGCTAAAGACCAATCCACACCAGGGTGTAAGACAGAAATTATTACACCTACGTTATAAGCACCACTCCTTGTGTCCCACTGGAGTGATTCCAAGGTACAGATTTTTCCGTGTGTTCATGCTGTATGTGTGTGTATTTGCATAGTTCATCGAGAGGATGTAATTTAATGGACAACCAGCCAGGGAGTAATATTACATCTGTTGGAATCTACTAGGATGCTCAATATGGAAGTGACTTGGAAATGAAGTTTAAAATGGGGTACTCTTTTTTTTCCAACTCCTGTCTGTGGAGCCCCAGGATTTTGAGCAAGGACATTGGGAGCTCCCACTGTTGTTATAGTCACGGCCAAAGAGATGCCTCCAGGCGCGTCAGCCCTACTCTGCCCTGACCTCCTCCAGTGAATCAAGGCATTTAATCAGTAATGAGACTGGTGCTCAGTCTAAACCTAGTTTACACTCAACTTCCCAAACAGTAAGGAAATATAAATTGCTAATTAAAAACATTTATGCTTCACTAAATGTAATAGATATATCTCTGAAAATAATGTCTGCGAATTTGTTTTCATATACACCAGTGAGATTGCTTGTTTAAGGGGCCATATTAATAATCTGAAGAAGAGTTTTGCACAAATTTGGATTGTTATAGCTTATACGCAAAATAGATCTGAAGAGAGAGTAGTAGTTATTCATTTATTTTACTCTAGCAAAGTCTATTATGAAGGTGAGAAACATTGCTTTGGTGATTAAGGGTTTATTTATTTATTTATTTTTTTAATAGCTCTGGACAGTGTTTACATCATGAAAGTAAATCTGGTTAGACGGATTAAACTGGAACTTCCAGGAGCAGGGAAGAGAAATCCCAGGCGATCTTGAATAATCAATCAGATTATAAAGCACTGATGTAGTTTACTTCATATTCAGAAATGAAATGCCTGTCCCCTCCCATGGACGCTATTTGATCTTTATAGAAAGTTTGCTCGTTTCTTCAGGCACCCCATTTTAGGTTAAGGTCAAGGTTCCTTCCAGGCACGGAGTAAAGTGGAAGTAAGGCTGGGGATGGGAGTGGTTGGGACCACGTTGCCGCACTCCAGCAGGAAGCCATTGACTCAGAGTCTGTGCCAATAGCACGTTCTGGAGTCCCGCAGGCTTGGTGGCTGCGCCGTCTTTGCGCTCATCTTCACCTGCCGATTCCGCACTCATCTTCCCAACCCCAACTCCTAGCACGGTGCACGGCACATTGTGGTTGCGTGTCACATATGTGTTGGTTACTGGGGGAAAAGAAAGAGAAATGAAGGCATCCTAGTTCAATGGTAAGGAACTCACATGAGCAATTAGTTTTTATTTCTTTTTATTTAACCGAATTGCTTTTGAATTTTATAAAATGGATTCATCTGCTTTTTCATTAGGTCCTCGGTAACATTTTGCTTTTCTTCTCCTAACTCCACTTTTGATATCTCCCTACAGTCTTCGTGTCTTAACGATTCAGTTCTTGATCTTCTCTCACAGGCACAGCCAATCAATCATCCATCCTCTCCTCAGCTTCCCAGAGGACTATGAGTCCTTAGAGCATAGAAGCTCTCCTGATGCTGCTCCCAGACCGTGACCCATGCTGGCAAAGCTTCTGCTCCCATGTGGCTGCATGTTTCATGAGGAGAGCTACTAAAATGCAGGCAAGCACAAAGTCTTAATTGCTTGCTAGTGGGCATTCAGCCAGGATGCTGTTAGCAAAATGAAACCCAATCTTAAAGAAAAAGTGCTGAACCCCTTCTCTGAATTGCCCAGGCCCCATATGGATTGCATGTGTGTTTTGAGAGATTTGGGCATGCTGGCCATTTTTTCTACTCTTTCTGGAAAGGGGATGTCTATGGATGAATTGCTAGAACGTTTCAGTTTTAATGTAACAATCCAGGCTGTAGGACAACTTCAAGAGAAAACTGCAACACTTCTCCCAACTTATCATATAGACAGTTGATACATCCTCACTTTTTTTCGTGCTTCTTTGAAAACACTACTTTCAATGTTCTTTCAAAAAAAAAAAAGCGTTACTTTTAAGACTTCCTATGTAGGTATTTTGCTTGGTTCTGATGTTTGCTAAATATTTGACTGTTTCTAGTTAACCTCTCTATAACTCCATTTATTTAGCTTTAAAATGAGAAAAACAATAATGCATTTCTGATAGGATTCAGTGCAATTAAAACTCTTGGCAGTCCTGTCACAAAAGAAAATGTCCACTTAACCTTGGTTCTTAGTTTTATTGGTAAAAATGAAAATTTAATAAATTTATCACTGTGAAAGCAACTCAACAAATAGTATAAAACACTTAATACATGAATTTTGGTGTTGGGTTGCTTTGGCCTTTTCACTTTGATTTGTTCCATTGAAGATTATATTTTGATATATTTTGACAGTATCATTTTTTTAAAGAGTTAAAAATCTCCCTTCTCTTTATAGGTAAAAGGAAAAAGGAAAGCAGTGTAAAAAGATATATTTGTTCCTAGTGTTTCCTTTAAATTTTAATATTGTAGTGACAGGTTCCAAAATGTAAGACCTGTATCTCCCTCTAAGTCCTAAAATATTGGAAACCACCCACAGTTAGATGATGAGGATGAGGTTGAGCATGAAATCCTATTTGGTTCTGCAGCACTTCAAATAATAAAGCACTGAAAGTAATCACTAAAACTTAGTGTTAGCAGAAGTTTGCCTCCCATTTTGAACAGCATTCCCTCCCCAAAAGGGCATCACAAGTCTGTTTATAAAGACTTGTTCTAAATAACCCAGGTCTAGACCTATCAGTATCAAAAGCCTCCTTCCATTTCTCCTAGGAGTTTTAAGAATATCTTAATGCAATAGGATACCTGATGGCCCACCTTAATGCCCCAGAATTACCTAAGGAGAATAAAGATTTGATTCTTCCTGGGATATGTTTTTCAGTTGCTATAATAATGAATTAAAATGGGAAGAAAACATTCCAATGGTTTCTCTTGTCAGTGTCTATAATATTAATCCATTTGTTGGTGTGGCAGTTTTTAGCACAGAGACCTCATACCAGAATTCTCATTAATATCAGCAACTCATATGCAGAAGTACTACATCCAACATTAATTACCTTTGTCATTTTTTTTGGTAAACACTGAGTGCCAGATTTGATGAGAAAGACATCATGCATATGGTAATTTGATATCTTCAAAAATCAGGGTAGGCCATTTAAATTGCTAAGTTCAATAAAATGCCATTAAAGATATCTTATTCCCTTTCTCCCTGACCAATTCTGAACCCCAGGAAAGGGTTACCAAGAAAGCCTGAATAGTGTGTCTTCTTTAACTTTGAATCAGATATGACTCCATTTATTTCTTTCAAAAAATGGTAAGAATTAATTAATATTAATCTATAATCACATTGATGAAAAAATTAATGGAAATTTTAATAAAAATATAACCTTAACAGGATTTGAAGTTGTCCTTTGGAATATAAAGCTAACACTTTATCCACTAAGCAACTAGTCCTCTGCTACCAGCAGATGAAATTATGAAAATTAACTGCAGGATGATTCTTCTTTTGTTCTCTATGAATAAGAGAATGTTTTGAGGAATATAGAAAAAAAACATGAAAATTAAAGTCAATTTAGAAATTGGCTGTGCCTATTCATTATGTCCATCTTATAGGACATAAATTTATTTAGAGAATTAATGTGTTTGTTCATCCCTAGAGATCCCATTGTCTCCTAACCTATGAAGGTTTTGGTTTGTATTTTTCTACTTGTAGTTTCAGAGATGCCTTGATAATCCTAAATAAATAGGTCAAGTTATTTTAGATCATCACAGTTTTGAAAAAGAGGCAGACTGGGGCACATTAAATATTTTGCTTAAGGAAAAATATACATAAATCCTGAAAATTAGTGCAATATTAAAATCACGATTTCCATTGGTAATCATGCATTTTCTCGAATATAAATAGTCACATTATTTTTCCGGCTTTATAATAAACCATCTTTAGCAAAACATCTCAGATATAGTGGTCATTTACTAGGAATAGATGAATGAAATTTTGAACGTTTTCAATATTCATTGAATGCTTACAACATTAGGTACTGTGCATTATATGGAGTGCAATGTTATATATAATAGAGACTATTACTTTCAATGTTGCATTTCATTTAGTGCTTATCAATATTTCAATGCCAATACTGGATGTTAAAGGCTATTTTTCTTGGCATTGTATCAGCCAAAAATCCTTATCAGAAGGCACTTCTTCATAACTGCAGAGAATGATAATGTAGGTTTATATTGATAACCTTAAAGCAAATAAAGTACCCTGAAATCCCTTTTAAATTGTCAAAGAAGAAAGATTAACTAATATCAGAAAAAGTTAGTAATAAGCAGACTTTCATTATATTCTAGTAATTTGAAAATGGTGAATTCTTGTATATGTAGTTTCTTCTCGCAAAGCAGAATATTTGATTAGCTGAAACAATGAATCCCTGACGACACCTAATGACAGAATTGACAGTCGTAGCATGATAATTAGACCACTGGTGGACATTCTCAATCATGCAGAAGCAGGGATTTTGACTTCTTTTCTATTTCCTATTACATTTCAAGTCATGTTCATAATTAGTGGTGTGGTAAATAATCTTGTCCCTTTCTTCCTTTCAACTACCTGATTTCTTGGAAGCAGACTTTCTGTTCCAAAGCATATGAAAATGAAAAAAGTAACTGAAAAACCCACTACTTCTAGGAGGGAGCGGCTTTTGTCATGAAGTATTCCTCAGTCAAAATCTTTTTCTTTACACTGGTGAGGAATTGAATGCAAACCTTCAGGAGACTATGGTCCAATGGGGCCTGCAAGATCTCATTGCCCTCCTGGACAGACACTTGAGGCTTTTCTCTGAAAGGTGTATCCTTGTACTGTTTGGCTGCTAATAATTTCAATTTTATTTTCTTATGGCGATATGAATGTATGAAATAATGTCACAGCTGCAGAATGCTTCCATACTGTAGCCATGACAGCAAAATAAAAATAAAGTAAAAATAAAATATAATAGTGTAAATGAAGGATACTGTGAGAAAAATGTACTCCTTGTATCTGAAACTTAATAAAACTTCAATATTGATAAGACAAAATAGTAAAATTAGTTAAAGGAGTGAATGCATGGTTATGGTCCAGGGGTCATTCCTTTATAGTAGTGCTGCACAACCAGGGAGACATTTTTGTTTCTCATAACTAAAGGGAGTGATGGAAGTATTGCCATCTAGTCAATAGAGGCCGGCAATGCTGTTAAGTATCCTACAATGCACAGAACAGCCCCCCACAGCAAAGAATCGTTTGACCCAAAAAGTACTGTTGAGGTAGAGAAACTCTGCTTGGCTAATGTAACTCATCCTCAGTTGTCAGTGTTATTTCTTTCTCTACTAAATTCAGATGAAGAAAACATATAATACAATATGCTTCTTCAGAATGGAGTGGCTGATGCATTACTATTTTGAATATAATGTTGCTGTGCCTAAGAGTACACAAAAATACCAGAAACAGTTGTTTGATGTTCACCACTGTCAGCACTCTACCACAGATACCCCATCTGGTGCCGTCTGATATGGATAATAATGGTGGCGTGTTCTTGCTGTCTTCACTGTAGTCATTACTGTGATGTTATTTTAGGACTGAGTAGTGTTTGCCCATTGGACCATAAAAGTGTGTCATGTAAATACAGGTTTTAGAACATACAGTAGTCTGTCCATGTGTAGGAATATGCAGAAAAAAGCCTCATAAAATGCCTTTTAATAGTATTTGTAGGGCCTCTGAAGTAATTCCTTTTCAAAGTTAAATCACTTGGAAAAAAAGGGGTTTCTCTTTTCAAAGACCCCGTAAGTAATTACACTGCATTATACATCATTCTTATGTCAGTGCAAATTTTATTGCTAAATGGAAAGAGTTTTGAATGACATGGTACCAAGCAAATGTCCAACATTAACCAAACCATTTATTTATTTATTTACTCTCACCTGAATTGCTCTTTGAAATTGCCTTTGGACTCTAGGGTTAGTATTTAGGTAGCCAGCAACCTCATATTTGAAACTTTATCCTAGAATTAAATTCTGAACACCAAAATATCTCACAGAAAAGAAACTCCAAATGACAACTTTCACAAAAGACAAGCTCAACACAGTCAAGTCGTATTTCCCAATATATATTATATTTACATTGATATAAAAAAATGGAAAATATTAAGGGCCAAAATAACATTTTAAGATTCTGTATTTTGAATCATATTTGAAGTGTGAGAAGTGTTTGATTGTAGTGGGATGCTTGAAATTTATTCTTAGTTGAGGAATTTTCTTTTTCTTTCCTATAACAGTGATGAACATTTTCCCATTGAGATCAATTTATAATAATGACAGAGAAGAATATTTATAGTTATATAAAATGAAACTGTCCAAACTAGATGAAGTGAGTTGATGATACACAGAAAAGTCAGAGTTATTAAAACAGTGGGTGCCCTATAGAATTTCAGATTTCTTCTCAAAACAAATCATCTTGACATTTTGGACAAAAATCTTACAAAATGGAGATTATATGTCTTATCTTATTCACAGGCATTTTAAAATTGAGAATTAATGGAAATTTATTTTCTCATGAATAAATGGAAATTTATTTTTCAAAAATAAAGTTGCCAAATATCCTAATACATGTTCGTAAAAGTCAGATTTTATTTGATTCCGACATTAGAAGAAATGTGTATGGAATGGCTAGGTAGATAGAGATTTTTTTTTTTCCTTTCATTTTTCAGATTTCCTTCCATCATTTAAAAGATAACTAAAATCACTTTTTTTTTGGCTTTAACAATTTTTTCTGTCAAACCAGCAACTGCTTCAAAATCATTACTAAATTAGATTCTATATGTGGTTATGTAGTGAAGAAACAGTAAAATATCACTTTATCTGAGTGCCATGAAATATTCCTAGTTATAAGAAACGTTGATCAATTTTAGGAATTTGTGTAACATGCTTATATATATATATATAACATATATATATATATATATATATATATATATATATATATATATATATATATATATATATCAGAATTCTGGGAGTTTGTTTTCCATGTGATTTAATATGAAGTAGTCTTTTTGCCATAATGCCCTGACCTAATAGTGCCTGACTACAGGATGCACAAACCAATTGGACTGACTAGAATTATTTGAACTTTATCGAGTAGCCCAATGGTATTTCAGCTTTTTCCCATGTGCCTAGGATAAGCCCTATGAGTGGATGTTTCATGAGAGCTGAGGCCACTTAAGGGTTTGTATTGGAGTTAAGCTGCTTTACTCCTGATAGTTAGAATTTAATGGATTCATTTTTAACATGACCTAATAATCTGGTCTCCTATCAATCTCAGAAACTTAATCTTATGCCACTTCCTCCTGTACTCACTAATCTCTAGCAACTTTTCAGTGTTTCAAATGAAATAATTTCATTACCTCCACAGACATTTAAAACCAATATTGTCTTATCTGCCTTGAACATTGCTCTTTCTTCTACCTGCTCAACATAGGTCCACTGGCACATAATTTAAAAAGCCACTTCTCTCAAGGTCTAAAATAGATTGTCTTCTTATATTGTTTTATACCTTCCTGTACTTCTTTGTGCAGCATTAATTAAAACATTGTAGTTTATTTTTTCTTTCATGTCTATATTCCCTAGTAGATCATAACCTCCTGAGGACTTAGACCCTGTCTATATAGTTCATTTCTGCACCCGATTGGAATGACATTGATATACTCACTGCTACAAAAACGTGCATCCGCATCTTAGTCTTCTCTTCTAAATTCTTGGCTAATTGGAACATCCTGCTGTACATTTCTGCTCAGTATGGTACAGGGTGAACTCTTGACTTGTTTCCATTCCACATAGATTCTTTAATAATCTCCCTGCCTCTACTAAAGGGTATCTTTATTCACTTAAACCTGGAAGTCAGCTTCCATAGCTCTCCCTTCCTCTCCTAATTTTAATCAACCACTACGTCCTGTCCTTTCTATGTACCAAATATATCTAAATCTGCCATTTCTTTTCTCCTTCCCAAGTGCTTCATGTATCATTCAGAGGCCTGGCAGGAATGAGTGATCCACTCAAAGTTGGTAATTTGAAGAAACTTTATTAAAAGACAGGAAGCTTGATGGAAACCAATAAGAAATACTTCAGAATCCCAGGACTAGGAGTAACAAGAGGATTTTAACATTCTATAAGTGGAAACTAGAGGGAGCAAAGGACTGCCTGAAACAAACTGTGGCCTTCGACAAAAGTACAGGAAATATCAAGGCAGGGAGGGAGCAGAGGAAATAAATGCCCAACCTCATTCTCCTCCCACTCTCCATTCTTTTCTTCCATTAGTTAAACCAAACTGGAAGTCAGAGGATAAAGGAGCACCTTAATGTCATCTATGGTCTATGATTTCAGTGTTTTAGGGTCAATAATGGCATAACAGGGCAATTATGCATATTCTGCCAGCCTCTGTCATTCTTACCTGGACTACTACAATAGAAGATGATTCTCTCTGCCATTCGGTATGCCTGTGATAGTTTATTTTCGAGAGGTACCCCTTCACCCCAGTTACATCTCTCTCTATGTATACACCAATTCCCATTAAGAAGTGAAGCCTTTCCCTTTTAGCCAGGACAGACTACATAATTTTCAAGACCCACTACCAAGTGAAAATGTGGAATCCCTTGTTAAAAATTTATTAAGACTTTGGAAAGCAGTTGTGGCTCAAGCAATTGGGCTCCTGTCTATCATATGGGAAGTCCAGGGTTTAATACCCAGGGCCTCCTGGTGAAGGCAAGCTGGCCTGTGTGGTGAGCTGGCCCATATGGAGTGCTGGCCTGTGCAGAGTGCTGTCCTGTGCAGGAATGCTGCCCCATGTAGGAGTGCTGGCCCACGTGGAGAGCTGGCACAGCAAGATGATGTAACAAAAAGAGACACAGAGGAGAGATAATAAAAGATGCAGTAAACCAGGGAGCTGAGGTGGTGCAAGAGAATGATCACCTCTCTCCTACTCTGGAAGACCCCAGGATTGGTTCCCGGAGCTGCCTAATGAGAATACAAGCAGACACAGAAGAACACAGAGAATGGACACAGAGAGCAGACAATGGAGGGAGGGGGGAGAAATAGATAAATAAATGAATGAATGAATAAATAATTAAATAAGAAGAATTTAAAAATAACGACAGCGACCATTAAACCAAGCTCGGGGCCCTTCTAAGCACAGGGCTCTGTGTGACTGCAGAGATTGCAGGCCCATGAAGTTTACCCTACTCTACCCCATTGAAAACAGGTTTTCCTTTGAAGGCTTTAATAAGAAAATGTGACATAAGTGATCCCATGCCAGTACTGGGCTGAACCTTTAAGAGAATAGGCAGCTTCTTCTTACTCTTGCTTCAAATACTTATTCTTGGGACATTCTTTCTTATAGCCCTGTACTGACTTGCAAGAAGTCTAAGTTATTCTGATGGAGAAAGAGACACTAAGATTCTAGCTAGGTGCTTGCAGAAACCATCATGGATATCCAGCCCAGGAAAACCTTCAAATATGGCTTCCCAAGTTTCTATCTGTCAGTGCTTGAGAAATTTGAAGGAAGGACAACCCAACTGAGCCAAGTACACCCACAGAACCATGAAAGATAATAAATTGTTATTGACGATGTAATAAAACTAATCTGTGTTCATCTGTTTATCTTTCTGAATACTGGAGGATCAACTGAGTTAACAGTTAGAATTAGATAAGATGAAAGTGCCCGAAAATAACTTTTTAGAAATAATGTCTCCATAATTGTTGAGCTGCATAAATTATTATTATTAACAACTTTATTTCAAATTCACAAAAATAAAATAATAAAATCAGCTCAAGAAGTTGCCTTCATTTTTGAAGAAATATTTGATCACAGAGGGGTTACAACTGTGGCAGGGGAGTATCATTGGTGTGGAGCATCAGTGATAGGGGATGCATGGCAAGACGTGCATCTGGGGAATACCTATAAGACATATGAAAGAGTTCAAGTTTTCATGGGGCATTGTTATGGTAAGTGGAGATCCACGCAATAACGGAAAGAATATCCAATTCCCGTACTGGAGAGTCCTGCCACATTCTCTAATAGGATAGCAAGAATCCCCCCAAAACAGGGCAGTGACTGGTGAAGAAGGAAGGACTATTGGCAGACAATTGATATTGATGACTGTACCTATGAAACTTTTCTTTTGAAATTGAAACTTAGCCTAGTATTATAGGTTGCCTAATTGTTACCTCCTAAGAACCTCCTTGTTGCTTAAATGTGGCCTTTCTTTAAGCCAAACTCAGCATATAAATACATTACCTGCCCCCCAGAATGAGACATGACTCTTGGGGAACAACCTCCCTGGCACCAAGAGATTACTACCAACATCAACTAGCAATACAACTGGAAAAAGACCTTGACCAAAAGGGGCAAAGGGTAAAGACAAATTAGTTTATATGGCTAAGAGACTTCAAAGTGAGTTGGGAGGTCATTCTAGAAGTTACACTTATGCATGTCTCAGCAGGACCTCATTGACTGCCACAGCAAATATTGCCTCAAATAGCTGGGCTCCTGAGGGATCGGAAGACATCCAACTACTATAGGCAGGGCTGACAGCTCAGGAGTTTCATACTCTGCCAATGGGCTCTACCTTGGAATTTATGCTTCCCAGTGTTACAGATGGACTCAATTATGGTTTCTCTACACATGGTTCTTTTGCCTCATATTTTAACCTATAGTTAGTGCTAGATTTATTAGGTTTATGTCCAAGAGACTTAAGTTTTTGGACTTTTCATATGCCAGTCATGCTCTGAATCTCAAAAGAGTTGCAATACCTACTCTTCAGTTCATTAGACTCACCCAAGACAACTAACAAGGAAATAATGATGGACAATGACCATCCCAAGAAACAGAGTCTACAAGTGCAAGCAAGGATAATCCAATCCATCTGCCTCATGAGATCTAAGTCCTTTCTCACTTAGAGGCAGAATGGGCATCACCATCCCAGAATCCTCAGGATTGGAGAATGAATGATGGTCTAGAGTAGACTTACTGTTATTCTACTATAGACTGATTGTTATTCTAGCAATGGGAGAACTTTTATCATTAATGTGGAGAGAGTGACCACTGGAGGTTCTGAGGGGAAGGAAAAGGGGTAAATAGGTGTAAAAGGAGGGCATTTTAGGGACATTGGAGTGGTTCAAATGATGTTACAGGCCACTGTATATCTTGTAATAACTTACAAAATTGTGCGGCAAAGAATTTAAACTATAATGGAAACTGTAATCCACACTTACTGGCAATGCTTTAATATGTGATCATCAATTGTTACAAATGTACCACACTAATGAAGGATGTTAATTTGGGAAAGTGTGGGAGGGGTAGGGAGTGGGTCATATGGGACTCCCCTATATTTTTAATATAACATTTATCTAAATATCTTTAAAAAAATTAAAAATTGTAAAAAGAAAAAAAGAAAACCTAAACACTTATATGCATGCAGTGTTTTTTACTCATAAAGTCACTGATATATAAAATGTATTAGTCAGCCAGAGGGGTGCTGATGCAAAATACTAAAAATTTGGTTGGTTTTTATAAAAGGTATTTATTTGGGGTAGGAGCTTACAGATACCAGGCCATAAAGCATAAGTTACTTCCCTCACCAAAGTCTATTTTCACGTGTTGCATAAGATGACTGCTGACATCTGTGAGAGTTCAGGCTTTCTGGGTTGCTCTGGGATCAGCCCCTCTGTTTTTTCCACACAGTCAGCTATAGACTATCAGGTGAATGGCTCTGTCTCTCTCCCTGGGGCTCCAGTGCCAACATCAAACTCCAACATCAAAATTCCAACATTAAAAGCCCTGGCATTAAAAGCTCCAACTCTGTCCTTTGCCATGCCTTTTATCTGTAAGTCCCCACCCACCAAAGAGTGGAGACTCAACGCCCTAATGATGTGATCCAATCAAAGCCCTAAGCATAACTCAATCATGCCCAGGTACAGACCAGATTACAGACATAATACAACATCTATTTTTGGAATTCATAACCATATCGAACTGCTACATATAGCCTCTTTGATTGACACCTTCTCCTCCCTAACCATCTGAATAATATATTTTAATTTCAGGAAGGTGTTTCCTGATCACCAAGTCAGAGTCAAGCTTCCCTTTTCTATAAAATTTCTTTATACTCCCAAACTCTCCATTTTCAAATTGTGTTATTTTATTATAATATTTAATTTTCTTAAATTTTTCCTTTACTAGATTGAGTTCATTAAAGGTGCCTACCTTTAATCTATGTTCAGTTCTGAATTCCCTATCAAGATGACCAGAGCATAATAAGTGCTAAATAAATATTTGATTAAAAAAAATAATTTCAGAAGACACTACTGTATTCTTAAACATTTTCCCAGGTGATTCTTATATTCTAGATTAAAAGGTGGATTATTGGAATAATTAATTTTCTAATCTTCTAGATTATTTAGAGAATAATTGGAATAATTAATCTTAACCTATTTAATTCAGCAATTGTATATTAATTAAGAATTTACAATGTGCTCATGAAGACTGCCTGACCTTTTTTTTCTGGTTCTTTTTTTTTTTCCTTTCAGGTATCAAATTTAACTTTGATTAAGCCAGCCAAGTATTTCTCCCCTTTTAAAGCTCAAAAATGAACAATTTTATTTAAGAGAGGTAATATTTCCCAAGGAACCACTTTAATGCCTTTTAATTGTCAGGTGATATAGAGAAAAATGATCTTTTCTACAATTTAAACATTTAATATGTTTGTATATTTAAGAACTGTCTTAAGAATGAGGTCATTTTCATGGGGTATTTTAAGGTTAAATTGCTTTTTCTTTGGATCAGAGGCCCTTGAGGGTCTGCATACCTGGCTCTGATCTTTTTCCATTTCATTGATGATAAATTTTCTTTTAATATCTTGTTTTCATATCATTTGAAATAAGGCCAATATTTTCTTATCTGCATTTGATGTTTATATACATTTGATATGCACTTGCTTTTTCTAGTAATGAAACAGTTCAATTTCTGCCACACATTCTCTTTTTAACACCGGTTTTGCCAAAGAATGTTCAAAATTCAAAATCTACTAATTTGATAGAAAAATAAATAAATAAATAAATAACTCTTAAACTACTCAGCTAAGTACCCTACCATTTTGGGGGATGAATAAACTCTCATGATCTGAGTATAAAATTTAATCAAAATGAAATTCTTTCAATTACCTTGTGTTTTTATTAAGGACGTATATTTGTATGTAAAGATGCTTATATAGAAGGATGGAGAAGGATAAATGGTGGTTTTATGTTTAAGTAGAATTTTTAACTTACTGAAATTAATTGTGGAAAGGACATTTGTTAGAGAAATTCTTCCCTAAATATAATTTTGAAAAGTGCACTAGCTGTAACACCTAATCTCCAATATTTCCATTAGCAGACTGCTCTCCCCTGTGTCTGCATGTGTTAACATCTATCCCAAGTTGTAATCAAATATTTGTGTAAATCATTCCTGGCAAAGTTAGATGTTGCAACCAAAAGATGTTTATAAGGTTGTAGTGCTATATCTCATTATTGACTGTATATAACCTAGATGGATTTCTCTATCAGATTCTCCTATAGGTGAGACCTATATTAAATTAACACCACAATTTCCAGAAAAATTATGATCACAAATCTTAATTCCTAATTCTTCAATGCCTAATTCCCTCAGATGCAGCCAATGTGATATTTTCTTTTTGTATTTTTCTACTGTGTGTTTAAGGGGTTAGATGGATTGATTTATTCTACAGTTCATCTGAATTGAAGCACATCAATCTCATCTTTCCAATATGACTATATGATTCACAATGGCAAGGTGATGTCTTATGCCCCTTGCATCTCTCATAATTCCTAGCATAGTTCTAATTATTGATAAATATTCAAGAATTGCATACTTTCTCACTCAAGATATTTATGTAATCCTGATTTAGTATTAGGAAATACTATACTGTCCCATTGACAATGCTGCAAGTAAAAGCTAAAAGCAAATTTGTGGCAGACCAGCAAAATATATCAGCCTTCATATAATATTAGTGTTAAAAACTGTTTTTTGACCTTGAATAAAAGGGGGAAATGGAAATGACAAATGAGTTTATATGGCTATGAGTCTCCAAAAAAGAGTCAGGAGGTCATCAGAGGGGTCATGCTTACTCACACCTCAGCAGGGTCCCAGAGATAGCCAAAGTAGATACAACCCCAAGTACTGGATCTCCTGAGGGTTACAGAGACCCACAGGTTCTATGGTCATGACAAATGGCTCTGGAGTAGAGTGACATGTCAGTTGGCCCTCTTTGGACTTTGTGGTCCTAAGTGTGAAGGAGTAGGACTCAGATGTGACCTCTCTACACATGCCTCTTCTGTCACTTTTACTGGACCTGTGGTTGGCACTGGGGTTGGTGTATATTCAGGAGACCTGAATCTCTGGACTGTCCATGTGACAGCCAGGCAATGAGCCTCAGCAGACTTGCAACTCCTACTCTCTGGTTTATTGGACTTACCCTGGCCAGCTAACAGGGAGGTGAAGAAGGTCAACCATCACACCAGGGAGCCAAGAGTGCCTAAAATTGCAAGTAGGAGTATTGCATCCATCATCCATGTGGAATCTAATCCCCCTCTCGATATAGAGGTGGAGTGGACATAACCATCCCAGGGTCCACAGGTTGGAGGAATAGAGTATGGATTAGAGTAGACTTACTGATATTCTACTACAGAACTATCGTGAATAGTGATGGAAGAAATTGTAGCATTGGTGTGAAGAAAGTGACCACGGTAGCTACTGAAGGTAGAGAGAAGGAAGAAGAGCTATGATGTGGGGGCATTTTCAGAACTTGGAGTTGTCCTGGGTGGTATTGTAGGGACAGATGCTGGACAATGTATGTCCTGCCATGGTCCATTGGGTGGACTGGGGGAGAGTGTAAACTACAATATAAACTATTATTCATGTGGTGCAGCAGTGTTGCAAAACGTATTCACCAAATGCAATGAACATGCCACGAAGATGAAAGAGGTTGTTGATTTGGGAAGAGTGGGGTGAGGGGGGCCTCTTATATTTTTTCAATGTAACATTTAAAAAAAAACAGAGAGAGAGAGAAAAAGAATCATTTACTTAGGGAAACTGTCAGACTTTTATTTGGTGTTAGATATGATCAATATACTCTGGCTACTGATGGGAGTCATAAGATGCATATATGGAGATGTATTAGTTAATGGTATCTGTACTGTGACTTGATAAAGGACAGGCGGTAGAATCATGGAGCTGGGGGCTTCAGGGAAGTTTGAGGAAGAAGTTAGGCATCCCATCTTGTCCTACCCACAATAAGGACACAGTCAATGGAGAATGGGGAGGACAGCAGACTCCGGATAAAATACTGAAACACCAAAATGTGATATCTTAATATTAATTTTCCATTTATACTACCATAGACTTGATTATAATTTAAAATTAATGAACATATATTTATTGAGCAGTGCTAATTTAAGACACTATGCTAAAATTATATGGTGCATCATATTTTTGTCACTTTTAGAACCTTTTGTCTTACAGATATTTGAAAGAGCAAATGTTTTTATTCTTAACTTGATCTTGATAATGACTGAATAGCAAAAAATGATGTTCACAAGACATTTCTAGTCACAAAGATTTTTTACTGAAAATCCACCTTAGAGTCTTAGGTAATATGCTAAACTTTAAAATGAATTTAAATATTAGGTACAGGGAAGCTAAACTTTAGAAGAAAATACTAATATATAGCGGCTAATTTTAATGCTTATTAATACTTGCTTTCCTACAAGCCTTAAAGGGAAAACGTTTTCCAACCATTATAAGATGTTGCAGTGTTAATCTACATTTCAATAAGATTTCTAAAGGCAGTACTGGAACTGTACTAGAACTGTCAAGGACCTGCTCTTAAGCTTGAGAGAAACCTACAAAAGAATGCTGACAGTTTCATTTTACCTGACACAGAAGCATTATGTTATCAATAAAATGCTATTATATTCTTAAGCATGTGAGAATTTTCCACTGCTGATTCTCAGGAAGTTTTACAGATTCTTTGTGGTGTGAGGTACTAGAATATTACCTATATAAAAGATCCTGAAATACAAATTTATAGGAGTGAATTGGGCCAAGCTCAAGACCAAGGTGGAGAGAAATTCTAGATAGCATATATATAAAAGAGAACCAATGATTCAAAAGTAATTTAAATGCTATTACTTAGGGGTAGGCAATACAAATACTTAAAATTTTTAAATGAGTTAATTCCAAGACTGATATTAAAGAAACACTAATATATATGGCACATATCTTTGGCAAAAAAGAACCATGAAGGTGGGACACAAAATTCTAATATTTGGAAGGCACTGTCCATGGTACTCATGTCCTCATTCTTCCCAAAGATGTGGGTTGTCATTCTGAACCCAAGCAGGCCTATGCCCATTTTAAAGGTTCTAATATTCTAATACCTATATCTTCAACCACCTCAAATGTCATTCTTCCCATATCAAGACTTTTGCTACAACATTAAGTTTTATATCAGCTACTATGTAATAGGAGGAAATGACTCTGGTGAAATATTGTGTTTTTCATCTTCTCCATCAGTAAAAACAGACAAACATACAAAAATGTCACTCCTCCTTTCTCAAGCATGTCCCTATACCTATGATATCTAGAATTTCCTGTCCACCTTGGTCTTGAGCTTTCATTTTCACGCACTCATTAATCAAAAGTACGAGGAAGGATTTTTTTTTCCTTGGTTTTTGTATCAATTGAAATTACAGTCTTATCATTTTCCCCAGCCCTGGTGGAACTTATACAGACTTATACAGGACTGACAGCTTTCATGGATAGACCCCCACCTCCACCACCACCTCTATGGGATTTCCTACATGGGCAGTCTCCTGCATTCAGAACTTCCACAGCAATGTCATATAACATCTTCAGTAGAAAAAGCTCAAGGAAAGCAGGAACTTACAATGGATTCACCATAATTCCTAAAACTTAAGGCTTTGGAAATGCCTTGTAAGGGAATCTATGGAAAAATAATTAACTGAATAAGCTGTTTTTGAATTTTTACACAAAACAAGATGTAACTATATTGTGAACTCCAAAATGATGAGAAAGTGAGTATTGGTTGTTTCATCAAATGTGTTTTCATTTCTACTAATCTTAAAAAAAATTCTTCTCTTGGTTTATCCATTTTTTAGTTGTAACTATCATTTGCCTGTTCTTCTATAACTTTCAGTGATACATTCTAATGTCTATCAATGGTTCCTATACAAATTAATCTTCCAAAATTTCTTCTGCTGAAGGTCATAAATTTTATAATAGATAATATTTATTGAGAGGTCTTGCTTTATCACAGACCTCATACTAAACACATTGATTTTCTCATTTACATCTTCTTTTAACAAGCCTATAAAGTACAATTGAATAAACTGAGTTGCAAAAAGTTCAAAGGTCAAGTGGTAGCCATGAAAGTAATAGTCTGACTTCTGAGCTCACCACCTTCACCGTTATGTTCAGTTGTTTAGATGTGCAAATCTGGTATCATGACATATTGAACCTTCCTCTTTCCTCATTTCTCTTCAGCATATAATCTCCCTCTCAATTTTGGTCTTGTGGTGCCATACTTTATCATTTTCCTCTCAATTTTCTCAAAGAATTCTATTCTTCTTTCCTTATTCATCCATCTCCTTTTGTTTTCTAGAAGTGATCCTGGCACAAGGTAGCATAGTTGACCTATCTCTGTGCTCTCTTTATGTATTCATTATTTGACATGCATTGAATATTAGCTTGACATTTAGGACCATAAGATTACAATATTATCAGGCATAGCTATTACCCTTGCAGAGTTTGTAGAACAAGTAACACGTGACTAGTATGTTCTTCTCCATGAGCTTGCAGTAAAGATCCCACCCTATTTTTTAAATGTATCACTTAGGTTCAAGAATATTTAGTAGGAACTATAGCTACTGCTTAGCTTGTTGAACTGTGCTTCCAATATGGGGGAGGGTGCAGAAAGAGAGAAAGTGAGGGGAGAGAAGAGGGGTTGGGAGGAAAGGAAGGGTAAGGAGGGGAAGTGGAAGGAGAGGAGGGAAGAGGAGACTAGGAGAAGAGAGGAGAGGGGAGGGGAAGGGAAAGGAGCAGAGGAGAGGAGGGGAGAAGAAACTAAGATGATCTCTTCAATCCCTCTATTGTGGCTTCAAAATCACACACTCCAATGTGTACTACTTAAACTGAGATTTGGACTACTATGAATTTACATTCAAGATTTAGTCATTGTTATAAAAGTTTTGGTTTTGCAAAAGTTTGGTAATTGATGGTGGTAATGATAGCACAGCATAGTGAAAGTAATTAACACCACTGAATTATATATTCAAATGTGTTTAAAAGGGGAAATTTTAGGGTACATTTCTATTATCTAGTAAAATTTAAAAAAAAATAGGACTGTACCAATACAAACAGTAAACCATAATGTAAACTATGGACTATAGCTATGGTCTTGTCATATTTCATTAATTGTAAGAAAGGTATCATACCAATGAAATGTGTTAATAATAGGAAAACTGTGTGCCTGAGTGCATTATATGGGAACTCTGTATTTTCTGCATAATTTTTCTGCAATAAAATAAAATATTTAATATTCTTTCATTGGTTCAAAAGCATAACCACTAAAGCCAAGGTCTCAGGGTGTTCTGAAGTCTCCCTAATATGAACAGTCAAATACTGAATTTTGAGCCCAGATTTTAAACCTAAGTTTCAGACATTGACTTCGCACAAGGTTATTTCTTCTCTAGGCATTTAGTTTCCTTTCCAGGAATGTTAAAATAGGACATTTTAGTCAATCAGGGAATTTTAGGAGCATTTTAGTCAACCAGGGAAGTTCAACCAACACTGGAGCTGGCCAGAGGATGAAGGATCTCTATGCAAATACAGCAACCCTCTTACTGAATAACAAAAGAGATTGGGAGAGGCCAGCCTTGTCAGGCACAAAAGATCCTAGTATCTACTCCTGCAGGGCATTGGGAACCATACAAATATTCATGGAAGATTCAAAGAAAATAGCTCTGATGTGATGGCTTGTGTCCACTTAGCTATCCCTTAGCATCTGTTAATAAAAAAGTTCCATTTCACTAGATGCCCTATGAGTATGTTGCCATCAAGTAAAAAGTGCTAGTACAATAGGGTGAAACATGGTTATTTCAATCTCTTGTCTCAGAGATTTTCTCTAATGGGATAAGCAACTTTTATATGTGAATGAAGTGATTTTCTAGGCAGACAATACAATGAGCCAGGAAAAAAAAAGTGATAGATAATCAGCTCTGTTTGTGAAGTTAAGATGTATTAAGACAGGGGTTCTTAATCAGGGGTCCATGAAAGATTTCAGGGGACCCATGAACTTGAATTGAAAATTCAAAAAAACATTCTTGTGGGGATGTGTTGGTGCAGGTGTAATATATTTATTAAATAACAGACAGTTTAGCGAGGACTTATTAGGGGGTCTATGGTTTTCACCTGACTGGCAAAGGGGTCTGTGGAACAAAAAATGTTAAGAACCCCTATATTAGAGGTTGAAGATGGGGAATGATAAAGAAAAGAGTTTTGTAAGAGAAGAGGGGAGAGCCATAAAATTTGATTATGGGAATGAATCTGTGGGAAAACATGCCAGATGAAAGTTTCTAGTCATAGAAAGTTCTGAGTACTTTCAGGAACTGGGATGTCTAATTTTTCAACCTTACCTTGTTTGCAATTCCCTCATAAACCTTCCCCTGTAGTCCAAGTCCTTAAAGAAAGTCTAACCCAGACAAGACTCTAACTCAGTCTTGTATCAGTGGAATTTGGAGGAATGGCTTGTGTTCAGGTAGTTTAAGAAATGATTTCATAAATGGAAATGAGGGAGCAAGGAGAGTGAGACATGGAAGGTAGAAATCATAGGCTAAGAGTGTTGTAAGAAATAGATTTGTTCCTTTGTGGGCTTTGAGAAACGTGCAGTAGTCTCCAAAAGAGAGGAGGCTGGATCATTTTGTCCACTGGTTCCTATCAGCCACTGTTCTCGGAGGTGCTAACTCTTCTCTATTCCTGGAATACACTTGTGTACAGGTCAGTGAGCTCCCATAGCACCAAAACTGTGCCTGTGACAGAATGCAGAATGACTCACAGTAGATACCTGAGGTGGGATATCAGCAGCTTCAGGTTAGGCTGAATAGTCTACTCTGCAGCTGAAATCTGACATGAGCTCAGAAGATATGTTGTGGACCACAAACATAAGCTAGAAGAAATAAAGCCATCACTGTGTAACACAGTATAGAAAAAAAGACTGAGCATCAGAGCATGCAATGAATTATTTCATCAAAAGCAAGGACTCAGAGCCAGATGTATCTAGTAGTAATGTGAACACTGCCCCCACCCCTTATCCCCAAAGGTCCCTGGAGAGATTCAGAGAAATGTTGGATCTTCCCACCATAAATCATCGCTAGCAGTCTCTCCTAGGTGACTTCCAAATTATTGTAAAATTAAAGATAGTCTTTCTTTGGAAACTCCCACTTGAAAGAAGTGCTCTTCTCAGTTCAAAATAGATGAAGGGGTGATTTAAGGCAATGGCATTTCTAAGTTTATTTTATTTCTTCTAATGAATGTGAACTCTCATTTTGGAGTCTCCCCTTTCAGAATTGCCTTGTTTGTGAACTAAGCCTCTTTATATTACATTAATATCCAATGTTAAAAAAAGACTCAAATGTAAGCAGTTAGTGTTTTTCTTATTTATAATAATAAATAGAATTATAGTGTATTTCCTAAATGCTACCACTCCTTTAAATACTTTACATGTGTTAACTCAGAACATTCTCCTGAGGTAGGTGCTATTGTCCCCATTTTCCAGTTTAGGAAATTAAGGTGCAATGATTTCTTAAATTTCCCCGTTAGTTAAGTAGCAGAACTGGAATTCAGACCTGACAGTCTGTCTCCTGAGTCAACCCTCCAAAGCACTGTACATTATGCCTCAGACACAAAGTTCTTAGAACTCAGGATCCAAAGAACTATCTGTAATGCTAGTTTGTTATATTACAACCGAAATTTTATAAAACCTAATCAATTTTTGTTTCATAATCATAATGTTAACTTTCTAAATGATCTAATATATCATCAGATATATATGCAAAACACTTTAGATTTTATTCATTTTTTAAAAAATTAACACTATAAAAATAGGTCAATCACCTTTCTTAATTAAATCTCTTTCATTAAAATCATGAACTCTAGTTTAAAATGCCTTCACTCTTGTGTGTTAAATTTATGTGGATAGCCCATAAACAGTTCCTAATTAGTCACATGTGTATTCAGATGTGGGCTCGTGTGTTATAAACTAACACTGAAGTGTATAAGGAACTGTCAGTCAGATCAAAAGTCAACTGAAAATCATCCCGTTTGCAAAGCTGAGAGCCTGTCACAGTTAGTTAGTCATAAATGTTTAAAACATCAACCAAACTTTTATTCTAATTGAGCATGAGTTGAAAGGCTACTCACTTTGATGTCTTTGCTTTTATCATTTGTATATAACTTAAAAAAAAACTACTATTATGCTTTTATTCTTTTTTATCCTTCCTTGGAGTGGTAAGCATTACTTGGTTCTGAAAATATACAGGTAGATCAATCTATAATTTTAGGGCCTTTGTACAGTTTCCGGTTATGCCTATAATCTTCCACGTGCAAATGTTCAAAAGTAAAATTCTTCCCTTCTTTTTTTCTCTATTTGATCTCTTTCTCTCCATATCTGTGAGGCAAGACATAAGGAACGCATCTTTGTAATGATATTTTGGGGTCCATCATTTAAAGTGTAGTATTCCTTATCCTATTATTTCAGTCCTCAGTAGAAACAAATCAAACCAAAGGTTTATATTAATATTATCCATTTTATTAGTAAAATTCAGTGTTATTAATGGTCCCATTTTAGAGATTCAGATATTGAGACACAGAAGTTACATAACTGTCAAGGGCCATAGAGCAACACATCTGGCAATATGGCAAAGATCTCAGTTTGTCAGTCTTGTACCCATTTACATTCTTTTATTTCAGAATTTGCATACCAAGTCCACATTCAGAGTCGTTACCTTATAATTCTATGTCCAATGTTATCAGTTAAGATAAATCATGCTGGAAACAGTCTCTAGGTTTCCCAAAGAAAGTCTAGACAACATAACAGTTCTCATGCATTTTGCATTTCATGTTATATACTTGACACATTATTATTTTTTAGTTGAACTGTCAGTTATCTTTCAAAGAAATTTAGTAATAAGGAAAATATATTGAAACACATAGCTTCCATTTCCAGTTCTCTTTATTCTTTTGTTTAAATCCAGAGTTCCATCTACTATCATTTCCCTTCGGTCTAAAGGACTTACTTTAACATTTTTGTTGTGCAAGTCTGCTGGTGGTGACTTCACTCAGGTTTTATATGTCTGAAGATGTCTTTATTTTGCCTTCATACTTGGAAAAATTTTTTGCCATCCATAGAATTCTAGGTTGACAATTTTTGTCTCTCAGTACTTTAAAGGTATTGCTCCAATGTCATCACATTTGCTTTGTTTCTGAGAAGAAATCTAATGACATTTTAATCTTTGTTCCTCTGTATATCGTGTGCCTTTTTTCTCTGGCTGATTTTAAGAATTTCTCTTTACCGGTGTGCACACGAAGCACTGTTTCCTCTAATCCTTTCATACGGTTCTTATTCCAGCCTTGGGGAGTCTCCTCACATACAAGTATTGTACACTGGAGGAGGACCCTCTGCAGATGTCCAGGGTTTTCTTTCTGTGCTATTTCTCCTTTTGCAATTCTATCATATGAAATTTGTCTTGCTTTTCCTGGACTCTGTGTCCTCAACTCATGGAATTCTCTGGGCTCTGCCTCAGTTTCCCCTGTCCGTACTGTGGCCAGAAAACTTTTAAAGCAGTAAGCTGAGGTAAATTTGGGGCTCGCTTTCCTTCTTTCCTCTCTCTCAGGAATCACTGCCCCTCATCGCATGATACTCAGTTTTTGAAAACCATTCTTGCATGTATTTTGTCTGTTGGAGCTTTTTGTTGCTGTTGCTGTTGGGCATTTCAGGTGGGAAGTACATCTAGTCCCTGCTAGTCCATCTTGGCCAGAATAGGTACTTTTGGAGGAGGAAAAACATAGAAATGTATTGAGTTCTTAATGTGTCTCAGGCACTAACCTGAATGCTTTGCATGTAGTAACTCATTTAATCCATGCAACATTTCATGAAGTATTATTACCTTTTAGTGGCAGACATTGTTGGTTGCCTGCTTAAAATCATTAATGTCATTAAAACCATTTTTATTGATAACATGAGCTCTGATTATTATGTCGCTAAGCTACAAGTCCACAAGACATAACATCTATGTCTTGATTAAGTGTGTACCTTCATTAATATTTTGGACTTTTAGCAAATTGAGCAGAATTCTTTCTAAGGCTTTTTTTTTTTTAGATGTAATAAAATCCCTCAGGGGATAAATTTCAGAAACAGAATGACTGTTAAAATATATTCCTCAAAAGCCAATTTAATTATATTTTCTTTCCTGTTTTAAATACACATTATCAGCTACTGCCTTGATTTCTTTTTCATATTTTTAAAATATTTTAACCAAAATAACAATTGTCATCAAAAGGTGATATACTGGGTAATCATAAAATATTCAAAAGGATAAACAAGCCTCCTAGAAGGTGTGACTTTAATACTTTAAATTCTACTCCCAGATAATTCCATACTGTTTCTGTAATTTACAATTATAGGAACTCTAAAATAATAAAACCCTGCATCTATCTGATATCTGTAAAAGAGTAAAAGTGCAGTGATAACCTACATCTCTAATTTTTTTTAAAATGTGGGAAAAAAAGAGCTCATAAAAAGTATATTTATAAAGATAGTAAGAAAAAGGATGCAAAAGTATACCTATTAATGGTTGAGGGTATTTTCTGGTTTCTCCTTCCTGAAACACAATAATGAAGAGGAAATCTAGGATAACATACAGAGCATCTCAAGAGAAAAAAATAAACAAACTCTGAACCAGTTGTCTTAGATCCCTAGCTACCATAACAATGCACCAAAAACTTGGCGTAAAACAATAGAAATGTTTTGTTTCACATTTCTGGATCCTAGAAATCTGAATCAAGGTATTGGTATGGCCATGCTTTCTCTAGAGCCTGTAGGGTTTTTGTGGTGGCTTATGCCTGATTCAATCTCTGCCTTCGTCACATGACTGTCTTCTCTCTGTCTTTTTTCCAAAGTCCTTTCCTTATAAAGATACCATTATATTGGCTTAGGTTTTAATTCAGTTTGGTCTCATCTTAACTAATAACATCCTCGAAGATCCTATTTCCACCTAGGACCATAGTCATGAGCATGGAGGTTAAGAGTTGAACATATCTTCTAGAGGGACACAATTCAATCCAAAACACCAAAGGATACTTTTTTCATGAAAATTAGACATGTGAGTAAAGAGTGAACCTAACCATCAGGTTAGAAACGTTTATAATTTAAGCACAATTCCCAGAAAAGTTTTTCTCTGGCTAGTATGAAAATATTTGTTGATAACTTGAATAATAGAACCTATATGTGTTGTATGTAGCATAAAGCATACAGAGAAAATGATCTTTGGAAGGAATTGGTAACTGCAGTTCAAAAGGCCCTCAGAAGAAAGTATGTATTTAGGAATTAAATATTAGGTAGGGTAGGCAGCTTTGTTGCATTTGGGATCAATCTGAGAAGAATACAATTTTGGAATAATATAGAGTGAAAGAAGATTAGAAAGACAATAAATACAGTTACTTATGTATTCTTTATTGTGAGGCCAGGGTATTTATGGCTCTTTACCCCTGGCCTCCTCCATGTGTAATGTGGTGCACATCGTAGTGACTCCTGAGGTAAATACAATGAGCTACGGTTGGGTGGGGCTGACCATAGTACTTCACTTCCCTAAAACTTCCCAGGGTAGCTGCATTACCCAAGCCAGACAAGTCAATTTCCTTACTAAATATTTTAATACTAGGGGATTGAGAGCAAATAAACTTTCTTACATCTCTTGTCACCAAAGTAGAGAACAAAATCTGGGGATAACTGTACTTTTCTTCTACACAAGTGGGTAAAAGATAATCTTCCTGTAGAAAGGATGAAGCCACAACGTGACATACATAAAGGAAAAAAGGAGAGAGAGAGAAAGGGTGAACATTGAGGGAGAAGTGATTTTAGCAGTGTAAAGCCTCTTGTTCCTGTCCTCAAATTCCTGAGTTTTCCTTGGTTGCTTCAGGATTTCTTTTGATTCAGAGATGTGCCTCAACATCCCTGCAATAAATCTCTTCCTTAGTCTGATGTCAGATGAATTTCTGTTGTTTAAAACAAAAGAATTTTAGATCAAGAGAAAGCATGAACTGACTGGACCATTATGTGACTTATCAGCATGAAATGTCCTATATCAGTCCTAGAGCTTAGAATTTATTAGTAAACCATGCACTGAGTTGCACTATCGACCACATCAGTTCCAAATGCCTAAATTGTAGTCCAGAGAAATGACTTTTAGTTCAAATATCCCTCTGAAATATAAGCATTGAGTGAAGGGTAAAGAATTTGAGGAATGACTGGAGAATATGATATTTAAAACTCCTTAAGAAAAAAATGTAAGTCAGTGTAATGGTGATGATTGGCGAGGGAAGGGATATATTTTTTTGTGAAGCTTGGTCTTCATAGTCCCCAATTTACACAGCCTTATTCTAAGGCCTACAGAAGCCCTAACAGACATTTGCATGGACATTGAATTTTAAAAATTTTCATTTGTTTTTGTGAATTTGAAATAAAATTGATAAAATAGATATATTTTCAGAGGTAAGATTTTTTTCCACTGTAATCACTTAAGGTACCTTATGTTTTCCAACCTTTTCCTTTGCCTTATTTCCTCTGTAGGCTGGTGTCAGAATGGCCATGGGATCTGAGGAAGGAGAAGTTGTATTGCGATTACATTAGATTTGGGTTTAAGGGTATATTGAGGATATTGTTATGATTTCCAGATACTCTTGAATACAGTTAAATTATTTTTAACTGTCCTGGGATAGAGGTGCCTTTCAGGAATACTGCTTCAATCCACCTTATCCACACACACAGGATTTGTGATGAGGAAGGAGAGGACCAGAGATTGTATTGCAATGTGGTTGTGTCTGTATGAAAAACTCAGTACCAAACGTAGGTGGGTAATGGAGGAAAAACAAGATTTGAAAAGTCTGGAGTCAAACGATACTGTGGAAAACCAATGAAAATAACCGTAAAACTTTATACAACAACAATAATAATAAGTTGTGAAACTCAAAGAAAATTATAAAATTATTATTAAAAATCAAATTTAAACATCCATTCTTGAGGAAAGACTAAATTATCTATATGTGTATAGAGAGCATTACAAGTTACTACAAATCCATTATCTTATGAAGAGGCGATCGAAACATAGTCATCCACAGCTGACTCTATGGGAGAAAATATTTGACAATCACATATCTGATAAGGGCTTAATATCCATGAAATATGAGATCATACAACTCAATAATAAAAAGACAAACTATCCTATGAAAAAATGGGCAAAAGACTTGAAAAGACCAAACTGACCAAAGAAGAAATGCAAATGGTGAAGAAACACATGAAAAAATATTCAACAACACTAGCGATTAGGGAAATGCAAATCAAAACTACAATGAGATATCATTTCACACTTATTAGACTGGCTATTAAAAAGTAGGATAACTGTAAATGTTGGAGAGGATGTGGAGAAATCGGAACGCTTATTCACAGTTGGTGGGAATGTAGAATGGTACCACCGCTGTGGAAGACTGGCAGTTCCTAAGGTAGTTCACTATAAACTTGCCATGGGACCCACAATACCATTGTTAGGTATATACCCAGAAGTAGTGAGAGCAATGACATGACCAGACATCTGCACACTGACATCCATAGCAGCATTATTCATCATAGCCAAAAGTTGGAAATGACACAGGTGTCCATCAACTGATGAGTGGATAAACAAATTGTGGAGTGTACACATGATGGAATATTACACAGTTGTAAGAAGAAATGAAGTTGTGAAATTCATGACAACATGGATGAACCTGGAGGACCTTATGTTGAGTGAAGCAAGCCAGACACAAAAGGTCAAGTACTGTATGAGTGCTCTGTTATGAACTAAATACGTTATGTGAAATATGGATATGGGTAAAATTGCATATATAACTGTTTTTCTTTGAATCTGAACAAATATAGGTCATCACTGCAAAATGTTAATATCAGACCAAAAAAATATTATACTAAGTGAAGGAGACCAGACACAAAGTGCTACATATTGTATGATTCCATTTATATAAAACATAAATATAACTCAATTTATAAAGATGAAATGAGATTAGTGGTTATGTAGGGCTGAGGAAGGAATACTAAGGGGGGGGAGTCTTTCTTTTTGGACTAATGAAATTGTTGTAAAACTGTTGAGATTATTAATGTACATCATTGTGATTATACTAAAGCCACTGATTACACACTTTGGATAGATCATATGATATGTGAATATATTTCAATATACTAGTCAGCCAAAGGGGTGCTAATGCAAAATACCAGAACTCTTGACTTTCAAAAGGGTATTTATATAGGGTAGAGGCTTACAGTTACCAGGCCCTAAAGAGTCCAACTCAAGGTACCATAAGAGGTACTTTCTCACCCAAGGTCTGTTGCCGTGCAAGATGGTGGGTGATGTCTGTGAGGGTTCAGTCTTCCTCCCTCCTCTTAAGGTTCCCTAGTCCCAGCTTCTTCCAATATCAGCTGTAGGCTGGCACAAGACTCATCTCTTCCTGAGCTCAGCTTCTCTGCTTTCTCCACAAGGCCAGCTGTAAACGATCATGCAAATGGCTCTGCTCTTTTCCTGGGGCTCCAGAATCAAAAACTAAGCTCTGCTCTGCTATTGTTTTCTGTTTGAGTGTCTGCCCTCCAATGGGGTGGGGATTCACCATCCTACTGTTGTGGCCAAATCAAAGCCCTATTCTTAAGTTGATCAAGTAAAACTGAAACATCTGAAACTAATATAATCTAATATGCCCAGAGGAACAGACCAGTTTACAAACACAATCCAATATCTATTTTTTGGAACTCATAAACAATGCCAAACTGCAACACTAAATAAAATTGCTTAATAACAAATAGCCAGAAATAGAAGCTATGTACAACAGGGTAAACATAGATGGAGAGGAGAGGTGTTTGTTTGTTTTTATTTATTATTGTTATTGAAATAAAGAAAATGCTTTAATAATGATTGAACTGATGAATGTACAACTATGTGATTATACAATCAAATACCATTATTTGTACCTTTGTGATAAATTGTATGTTTTATTAATATGTATCAATAAATTAAAATTAATTTATTAAAAAAAAAACACATTCATCCAAAAAAGTGCAAGTAGTCGTTATTTAGAGGTGACTCAGGCAGTTAATTAATAAAAGAACGACTTTATTTTATTGGACTTTAGGGCTTGATCTACTTATTAATTATTTTTCCAATTGGTAATTTGTTAAGAATTCTTTTCTCATTCTAAATACAATTTAAAAATTCATACCTCAATATCTATTTATGAGTTTATTCTGTTTGACAGGGTTTTTTCCCACCCTACTTGTAATTTTTTAGGAATTCTTTTCTCATTACAAATGATTATTTACTTCCACAACTAATTTTGATTTATAATTAGTATTCTATTTCTTAAAAATCCCTCTCCCGCAATAGTATAAGTTTCAGGTCACACAAAACCTGGATTCTTTACACCTGGTGCCTAAGAAATATGAGCGCCTAAAATTGAGTCTGGCTGGCAGGTGCTTGTGGAGGCTATGCCTGACCCTTCCTGCCAAGAGGTCAATGGTCAGGCCCAACTGTGGTTAGACTGTTATGAGTGAAGAAAGCTATTGTGTAAAGCAACTCGGGGACCACCCAGAGTCCTCAAATCTAGTGATGGGCAGTAGAATAGTATTCCAGAATGAATAATGATAAGATGGACTCCCAGAGGTGATCTTTAACTCCCCTCATTTACTTGAACAACAAAAGCTCCAGGTTCTGGTGTGACTCAAGTTAGAAGGAGCAACTCATCCCCAAAGAGAATGCTATTGAACATCTTATCAGCTTTGGAGACTGGGGGTTCAGTGATGGATTTGATATAAAAAATAGAGAAATAGGAATTTTAGAAGTATCAATAAGGAATTTATACCTATTCAAATAGAACTAGAAGGACAAGCCAGGGAATAATATAAAACATAATTCTCCTTTTTTTATCTAACTCATCCTAAAATAGGACCTTGATGCTATTGAGTTTCTCTATACTATAAAATACTTGCAAGTAACTCACGTAATTAGAGTCAAATACTGAAATTCCTTTAGCATTTTCCTGATTCTTAAGTAGGATAGTAGATTAAATATAGCATTAAATATAACTTGTAGTGATTAGATACCAAAGTTTAGATTTTCAATATTTACAACTTTTTCTCATGCATGTTTTTTTTTTTAATTTTCTAGTTTAATATAAGCAACTCTTCTTAAAATAAATAAGATACCTAAAAATTGAGATTTACAACCCAAGTGTTTCAGTGTCCCAGCTACTAAAACAGATACCATACAAAGAGTCGTCTTCAGAACAGGAATTGGGAAGCGGACATGGCTCAACTAGTAGAAGATCTGCCTACCATATGGGAGGGTCCAGGGTTTGAGACCCAGGGCCTCCTGACCTGTGTGGTGAGCTGGCCCATGCGCAGAGTTGCTGCCCACAAGAAGTACTGTGTCTTGCAGGAGCGCCCCCACGTGGGGGTGCCCCATAAGGAGAGCCGACTCACGCAAAAAAAAGTGCAGACTGCCCAGGAGTAGTGCCACACACACAGAGAGCAGACTCAGCAAGACAATGCAATAAAAAGAGACACAGATTCCCGGTGCCCCCAAGGGTACAAGTGTACACAGAAGAACACACAACGAATGGACACAGAGAGCAGATAATGGGGGTGGGAGGGGAAGGGGAGAGAAATAAATAAAAATAAATCTTTATGAAAAGATAAAGAAAAGAAACATTAGGAATTCAATTGTTCATGGTTTCAGAGGCAAGAATGCTTGCTTCCTGCTGAGGTCTGTAACTTCTGGCTGACTGGCAATCTTTGGGGTTGCTTGACTTTTCTGTCATGGGGCAATGCACATGGGGGTGTCTTCTCATTTCTTTCCTGGATTCTGTTGACTTCTGTTCTATGAGGCTCCTTTCTCAGTGGCCTTCTTTATAAGACCTCTAATAATAGGATTAAAACTCATCCTGATTCACTTGGGTCATATTTTAATTAAATTAACCTCAGCAAAAGGTCCTATTGACAATGGGCTCACACCCACAGGAATGGATTATGATTACGAATATGTTTTTCTTGGATAAATATAAATCACCACAGTCAGATAAAATTTATACAATGAAGCATAATTTCCTTTGGAAAATTTAAAATAAAAATACTACCAAATGGAATTACAAATAGGCGATTTATTTTTATATCAAAAGGATTATTTTAAGATGCCCCTTGTATTTTTAGGTTTATTAAATTGAAAGTTTTACTCATATACCATATAAATAGAAGTATTTTCTTCTAAAAATGAAGTAAGCTTTCTATTAAATAATTATTGAAAAACATTAGCCTAGTTTATGTGTACTTAACACTGGAAATTGAATTCATGGTTAAGAAAAGGTCATTATCATTGTGTTCCACATTATTTTTTCTCTGTGTCTCATTTTCCATATATGTATTAGAAGCTTTATAAAGATTACAGATGACAATGTATGTAACTCTTGATGCATCATAATGTGTGAAACATTATTTTCTACTTCTATTCTGGAGTAGTCCCTATATTAATGTGGTAGTTGGTAGAGTGCAAGAAGAGATTACTAAAATAAAAAGATATTGCCAAACTCTGCTTTGAAATGTTTTATATACTTAAGTCCTTCATTGCAATTTGCTAGAAATAAAAGAGTTCCACTACTAAAATTATGTTGAAACCTCTCATTCAGGTCCAATGTTGCTTCACTTGAGACCCCCCCCCCCAGCTTTCCTTCAAACCATCTGTCATGACAGAAACAGATTCCCTGAACCTCCCACTCAAGCCACATTCTTCCCATCAACAAAAATACAGCTTAGGACTTAACCTTAAATGTCCTTGATCCTTAAACTGGCATGTATAATATAGAGAAAAAATAACTACCAAGAGGCACTCAAGTGTGTTCCAAGGACAATGGGTCAGTGTTAGAGGAGAATGGAAATTTTGAATCTTGCATGGGTTTGGGTATTGGTCACTCAAATTGTCCTCTGGCTCTGTTGGATGCATGCCTGGCTCCCAGGGAAGGGGGAAAAGATTGTGAAGATTGACTAAAAGCTGAAAGAGTTCTTTCATTAGACTCTGAAAGATTTTCGAAGCCCAAGGCAATAGTACTTTGCAACCTCTGTCCTAGTGGAATCAAGAGGGGGGTGGGAATGGGGTACTTTTCTCTATTCAGGGTTCCTATTAAGCATGAATATGTCACAGCAATCTGAGCAGTAGTTCAGCTGTCAACTGGAATGCAGGAGATTTGGAGATGGTATTTAACTTTGATGCATCTTGGAGGCTTTATTGCAGGCAATAATGATTTGGGATAAGAAGAGCTTGGCTGGCAGCATAGAGTAAGGGTCCCTACAGTAGCTTGGATAACACTACAAAGATCCAGAGTGGGAAAAAAGTGAAACTGGAAGATGCATGCAGTACCTGGAGGACTACTTCCTCAGCACCATAAGACAATCTTGAACCTATTTTGACAGGGTGGTAATGTTGTAATGGAATGGAGACCCACTGAAGCCCCAACAAGCTGAATTCTGTGCTTGAACTAAAGAATGAGAGATCATGAATATTCAAGAGAAAAAACTTTCATAGGAATTTGTAGAGACGAGAGTTGCAGGTTTTCTGGATCCCTAGGAACTGTAAAGACCTCAATTCAGGCATCTTTACTGCAAGGTCTCACAGTCGGATTTACTGTCTACATTCCAAAGGCCTTCTTAATTCCATCCCATGATCAATAGTGTCCTCTGACACTGTACATGAGAGTTCATTAAGAGCTCAGTCTTCTCTTTAGACAAATTGGGGTTTGAATCCTAGATTTCTCACTTACATGATTTTGACCTTTGCTAATCAGTTAATCTCTGTGATCCTCTATATCTTCATCTGTACAGATGGAATAATTGTATCTACTTTATAGGATTGTTTGAGGATCAAAGGAGGCACAGCACATAGTAAGTTCTCAAGAAATGTCAACTATGATAAAAATTATTGTTACCTTATAACTATAACCATGATTAATATTTGCTTCACTGGGTCCTTTCCTACCTGTCTATATCATGATCTTTCAATTTATTCACACTAATAAATGGCACATTAATTCTGTATTTCTGTATTTTTATGTTTATACTCTTAAAAGAGATTTGGACTGGTTGGAGTTATCTTTTCATGTTAGGCCTCCTAGTTCGCAAGTTACTTGGTGCTTATGAATCAGTTGCCCTTGGGTCAGTGCCTAAATTCTAATCTAATCTACTTAGATGTAGGGGTGATTTGGTAGGAATACACACACACACATACACACACACACCCCTTAGTGGCCAGTAAGCAAGACAGATAACCATGTATTTATTAAGTAACTAAACCGAATCAGGCAATATAATATATAGGTCTGAGCAAGAAATATACAGCTCCATCTTCCTGAACTCCCAAAATTATTTGGGAGAAATTTTTACGTGGACTGAAGTTCCCATAGGTAAGTAGGGATAGAGATTTGGAAATAATTCTTAAAGTTGTTGCTATTTTGATCTTATTATTACCCCCAGGCACCTCTGGCCAGGGGAAACATGGGTTTTACTTTGCAATGCTGAAGAATAAAGAATTCTGAAGAAAGAAAGCCCTGTGTTTGAAAGATCAGTATGGGAACATAGAAGGACCTGGTTACAACTTTCACATCGAATGGGAACTTGGACCAAATTGAGACACATGACTCAGAACTCTAGAAAAAAAAAAGTAGTAAGATTGGGATTCCTGAAGGATGAAACTGTATAATTTTGTTACCCCTTAGACGTGATTAAGACTCTAAAACAGCTTTAGAGCCCATGGAATAGGAAGAAGAGAGTGCTTTCTTTACATTTAAATATATTTCAGGAAAAAAAATTTAAGGTGAGAAAATAAACCTCAAATGAACAAAATATCAGAATACTTTAAATGCCAAAATGTTTGGTATTGTCTAGAGCAGTGCTTCTCAAAATATAATGTGCATGTAAATCATCAGGGGATCTTGTGAAAGTGTAGTTTTTGATTCACTAGATCTGGGATGGGGCTTGATATTCTGCATTTCAAGTAATCATCCATATGATACTGAGCCTGCTAGCCCATTGACTATGTATATATTATTTAATTTAGTTTTTATTTATTCACAATGTAGTTGTAAGAAGGAATACAAATAGAATCCATGTACCCTTTACACAGCTTCCCCCAGTGGTAACTTCTAATGTGTATATATACTACAATATCACAACTAGGATATTGCCATTGATACAGTCACGATACTGAAGATTGAGAAGTGGGGCAAGATGGCATCTGAGTGAGTACACCCTCGTCATCTCTCCTGCAAAGGACCAGCTGAGTGGGGATGGAATCCTGTTGGAGAAGGCTGCTTCAGGAACCTACAAAGCGGATGTGTCTGGACATCAATTGGGAGTGACTATGACAAAAGTAGTACTTGCTCAAGTAGTTACAGTTACAAACAACAACTGAGGGAGTGCTGAGTTCCTACCCAGGGGAACTCTGTCATATTCTCCAATGGAATAGTAACAATCCCCCAAGTGCAATGGCAAAGACCAATGAAGAAGGATGGTCCAATGATGAGCTCTTGATATTGATGACTATGCTTATGAGCCTGTGTGCTTGAAATATGAACTAGACCTAGAGCTGAAGGGTGCCTAAGAGTTACCTCCTGAGAGCCTTCATGTTGCTCAAATGTGGCCACTCTCTAAGCCAAACTCAGCATGTAAATGCATTACCTCATTACTTTCCCCCCAGCATGGGACATGACTCCCAGGGATTAGCCTCCCTGGTGCCAAGGGATTACTACTAATCACTAACTGATGATGCAACTAGAAAGAGACCTTGAATAAAAGGGTCAACTCAGACCAGCAGAATATCTCAGCCTACATGTAGGATAATGTGTTAAAAACTGCTTTTTGACCTTGAATAAAAGGGGGAAATGGCAAAGACAAATGAGTTTATATGGCTAAGAGTCTTTAAAAAAGAGTCGGGAGTTCATCAGAGGTGTCACTCTTATGCATGCCTCAGCAGGATTCCAGAGACAGCCAAAGTAAATAAAACCCCAGGTACTGGTGCTCCTGAGGGCTATGGAGACACACAGGTTCTATGGTCATAGCAGATGGCTCTGGAGTTCAGTGCCATGTCATTTGGCCTTACTTTGGAATTTGTGTTCCTGAGTGTGATGGAGTTGGACTCATATATGACCTTTTTACACATGTCTCAACTGTCAATTTTACTGAACCTGTTGGTGCTAGGGTTGGTGTATACTCAGCAGACTTGAATCTCTGGACTGTCCATGTGCCAACTGGGTTCTGAGCCTTATCAGAGTTGCAACTTCTACTCTCTGGTTTGTTGGACTTACCCAGGTCAGCTAACATGGAGGTGAAGATGGTCAACCACCAAACCAGGAAAATGAGAGTGCCTAAACTGCAAGCAGGAGAATTGCATCCATCATCCATGTGGGATCTAAGCCTCCTCTCGATATAGAGGTGGAGTGGACATCACCATCCCAGGGTCCACAGGATGGAGGAATAAAATATGGATTAGAATGGACTTACTGATATTCTACTATAGAACTATTGTGACTAGTAATGGAAGAAATTGTAGCACTGATGTGGAGAAAGTGGCCATGGTGGTTGCTGAGGGCAGGGAGAAGGAAGAAGAGGTGTGATGTGAGGGCATTTTTGGAACTTGGAGTTGTCCTAAGTGATATTGCAGGGATAGATGCTGGACATTATATACCCTACCATAACCCACTGAATGTGCTGGGGGAGACTGTAAACTACAATGTAAACTATTATCCATTTGGTGCACTAGTGCTCCAAAATGTATTCACCAAATGCAGTCAATGTGCCACAATGATGAAAGAGGTTGTTGATGTGGGAGGAGTGGAGTAGGGTGGAGTGCGAGGTATATGGGAACTTCTTATGTTTTTAATGTAACATTTTGTGTGATCCATTAACTTAAAAAAAAAGATAATTAAAAAATTAAATTAAATTAAAAAAAGAAGATACTGAAGATTTTCATCATCAAAAGGCTCTTCCATGTTGGCCTTTTCTAAACATGATGCTCTTGTTCCCCATCCCTGATCACTGTCCACCACTAATCTCTTCTCCATTTCTGGAATTTTGTCATTTCAAGAATGTTATAGAAATGGAATCACACAGTACGTAACCTTTTTTTCCATAAGCATAATTAGTTTGAGGTTCATCCAAATTGTTGTGTATATCAAGAGTTCATTCTTTTTTTTAAAAAGATTTATTTATTTATTTATTTCTCTCCCCTTCCCCCCCCACCCCGGTTGTCTGTTTTATAGCCAAGTAGCATTCCATGTTAAGATATGCCACAGTTTCTTTAGCCATACACTCTTTGAAGGACATCTGGGCTGTTTCTAGTTGTTTTTTTTTTTTTTTTTAATAAAGCTAATATGAACATTTGTATACACATTTTTCTATGAAAATAGTTTTCATTTCCTTGGGAAAAGTGCCTGGGAGTGCCACTGCTGATTGTATGATAGCGGTATGTTTAGTTTTCAAAGAAAATGCTAAATGGTGTCCCAGAGTGGCTGTATATTTTTTTATTCCCATGACAAGGTATGACTACTTCAGTTTCCCCAGATTCTCATCAGTGTTTGGAAATGTTGCCATTGTTTTACCTATGTTTTTTTTAAATAGCTGTTCTGATAGAGATATATCATTGTGGTTTTAATTTACAATTCCCTAATGGCTAGTAAGGTTTAAATTCTTTTCAAGTGTTTATTTGCCATCTGTATATCTTCTTCAGTGAAACATTTCTTTAAGACTTTTCCTCTTTTTCTAATTGGATTGATTGATTTTGTTTTTACTTTTGCTTTTTTTTTTTTTTTGAAAAGATTACTTTTATTTTATTGAGAAAGCATGGACCAGGCACAAAAGGCAAAAATATCAAGATTGAACACGAGACTTTCCTATGTACCATTCTAGAGCTGGCGAGGTAATTGGATGGCTAATTACCATAAAGGGGAGCATGTGTCTGCAGCCAGGATCAGAGAAGGGACCATCCTTTGGCAGACAGGATGTGCTGCAGAGGTCTTTGGGAATTTGGCTGATTTCATTGGTTTGTTTTTATTTTTAATTGTGCTAAAATACACAAAACACAAAAATAATTTTAACCATTTTAAGAGGAAAATTATTTGACTGTTGTCAAGGTACACTTGAGTTTTAAGATTTTAAAATATATATGTGAATTGTTTCCAGTGTTTTGCTATTATGTCACATATCTAGAGATTACCCTGTCATTTTTTTCTGTTATTAATTTATGGTTTGATTCCATTATGGGAAGCAAACAAAATTCACTGTATATATGATTTATGTTTCTATAAATTTTTGAGATTTAGTTTTGGTCCAGGATATGGCCTATCTTGGTATTTATTTTTGGACACTTAAAAATAGCATGAATTTTACTGTATTTTGGTGGGGTATGCTATAAAAGTTAGTTAGATCCAGTTGGTTCATCGTCCTGTTGAGTTTTTCTCTATCTCTGCTAGTTGTTCTTTCAGTGTTGAGAGACAGATGATGAAGATTCCATCCCTGGTTTTGGATTTGTCCCTTTCTCCCTGCAGTTCAGTTTTTGTTTCATGTATTTTGCAGATTTGTTGTTTGGATTCAGGATGGCTATATCTTCTTGGTAGATTAACCCTTCTTGGGTATTAACCCTTTAGTCATTATATAATGTTGCTTTCTGCCTCTGATGATTTTAACTGTCTAAATTCTACTTTATCTGATATTAATATAGGCACCCATGCTCTTTTAAAAAATGTTTACTTTCAGCCTATCTAATTGCTGTATTTGAAGTAAGTTCCTTATTGATAGCATGTAGGTGGGACATGTTTTTTAATACACTCTGGCAATCTCTATTTTTCAATTAGTGGATTTAGACCATCTTCACTTAACGTAATCACTGATAAATTAGATAGCAAGTCTGTCTTTTAATATTTTGTATTCTGGTTATTCTCTTTGTTTTTCCATTTGCTGTTTTCTTTTTTCTTGCATTTCTTTAGATTATTTGAACATTATTTTAGATCAATTTTGATTTATCTATAGACATGTATAGTTTTTTTAGTGCTTAATCTGGGTCTTTCATTATAAAGACATCCCAGTCCACTGTGTCGACATTTAACAATTTGAGTGAAATATTGAATTAGAAAATTCAGCTTCCTGAAAAAGAAAAGTTGTTCTCCATGCAAATTTCAACACTGTAACTTAGAGATTGTACACATTTATTAAGTCAGGCAAGCTACTTAACATTCATGTGCCTATTTTCTAACATGAAAAATGGGAGTAAATAATAATCTTACCAAAGGCTGTTGTTAAGCCTTTTTGCCTAATGTTTGAGATATTTCCTATTACATTGTTCGTTACAAATAAGGTGGCTTATTTCAATGTACTTCCCTTACACCTGGGTTAGAAGGTCAGTACAATCTTGAGTTTCAAAGCTGACTTTTTCAGAGGGTAGTTCTGAGGCAGGTTGGTGTAGGAAACAAGGGAAGGCAGCTGGTCAGAATAAAGCCATAACCATCACTTCTAAAAAGACTGCCAAGGGAAGTGGACGTGGCACAACTGATAGAGCATCCATCTACTATATGGAGGAACCAGGGTTCGATCCCCAGGACCTCCTGATGCATGAGGTGAGCTGGCCCATGCACAGTGCTGCTGCATGAAAGGAGTGCCATGCCACACAGGGGTGCCCTTGCATAGGGGTGCCCCACATGCAAGGTGTGTGCCCCGCTAAGAGAGCTGCCCTGCGTGAAAAAAACAGCCACACCCAGGAGTGGTGCCGAATGCATGGAGAGCTGATGCAGCAAGATGACACAATATAAAAGAGAAAATTTCCCAGTGCCGCCGGATAATGCAAGTGGATGCACAAGAACACACAGTGAATGAACACAGCGAACAGACAATGAGGGGGAAAGGGAGAGAAATAAATAAAATAAATCTTTAAAAAAATAAAGAAAAGAAAGAAAATATTTTTAAAAATATAAATAAATAAAAATAAAATAAAAAGACTGCGAAGAACTTGAGGTTTCATTTGAAATGCCTGGGTTCAAAAAGCCTGGGAAAATTTCAAATGAAAGTCTTCTCTATTGGCTCTCTAAATGCTAACAGGTGTCACCTGAGTGGTCCATAGTAAAAATCTATAGGAAGGCAGAAGAACAACCAGTCAGGATAGCAAATAGCTAAGATTCCTCCTTAACATGGGAGAGGGGAGGACAAAATGCTTGCTTTAAAAAGGCCCCAGCTCCAGCCCCAGGGTGCACCTCACCCTGGAGCACACCTGCACTCAAATCTCAGAGTGTGTTCTCACTTCCTCTGAGTTCCCAATAAACCCTTTACTTGCCTTCTTAACCTGGCATGTCTTTGAATTCCTTCTCCTGATGTAGCCAAGAACCTGGAAAACAACTGCTGGCAACAGTTCAACAATGGTTTATAAAAGCCAGTCTTTTTTGAGAGAGGGGATAATATCTAAATTCCAAAAGTAACTTTTACATACCAAGAGAAAGCTTGGGGGCCTAGACCTAGAAATTGAGAACTCAGAAAATAAAGTTTCTACTCTTTGGAAAGGATGTTAGAGTGCTTTATATCTCAGAGGCTTGGCTTGAGGAGAACCGTGCCTGGTGGGGAGAAAGATGTGGAAAGACAAGAGTGGTGAAGATGCTACTAGACTCCCTTACAGAGAATGGCTCTAAGACAAACAAACAAAAGGAAAATGGGCAATTTTAGTAGAAATTAGAAGAAAAGAGTCTCTTCTCTCTAAGTCCATTTGGAACTCTGGGATGAAATAGCCTCTGCGTTGGACTTATGTCTATCTAGTGAGTTGATTAAGAATGACAGTAAGATGAGTTACGGTAGAGACAAGGGCAGAGATTGTGTCCTGATTCTCCTTCCTTGTGAGATGTAAGCATTGTGCAATACTTGTATGTTTCTTGTAGGGCTATGGAAAGTAATATTGAGATTCATTATTCCATGGGATCTTCATGGCAAGGGGTAATCAACAGACAGGGACTAGCTGGAGGAAATTGCTCAGATTGAGAGGATTCATTACTGGAGGTGGGAGCTAGCAAGGTGGGACCCGTGCATGCTAATCAAGATCAGAAAACAAACTTGGACTTAACAGCATCAGTGAGCCCTTGAGTAATGGATGCCGCAAGAACAGAGGTCAGCATCGGAGGCCAGAAAATAGGTTACACCTGAATTAGGAATAGATGGAAGCCATCAGAGAAGACGTGTTAAAGTTAAAATCACGCTCAAATATGAAATGAGCATGTGCCAAGTGTTTATTTTACTAATTAATGAGGGAACAAGAATGATGTGACATCTGTTTCAAAGGAGAATTCAAAGAACATACATATATCTAATCAGGAATGCTAACGTTAATTTCCAAATAAATGCCAAATGCTGTCAATATCTAGAAGGCAATAATCCATTTTATTCCAGGAGACAACATTCATTCACTTGCATTTCTGTGGTCAAGAATTACTTACTTTACTTTCGGTTTTCTACAACTGACAGAGTTGTAAAATAGCTCAAAGATAATGAAAATTATAGGCCCTTAAAGAAGAGTATGCTAGACTGGACACTCAGTAATATTTCTTGCCCTTTTTTTTTCACAGTCATGCCTGACAGACTGCATACAGCCGACTCTCACGGTATCGTGTCAGCTTTCTCCAGCACCTCTGTGTCATCTTGAAAATGACAGTAAGGACTCTTGAGTCTGAGGAGACAGAGTTTCCCATAATGGCACTTTTTAAAATTAAATGAGAATAATATACTGAATGAATAAATGTATGTTTTTATTTTTTATTAGTAGGAATGCAAATTTATAAGGAAGTTTAATTCTGTTATAGAGCAATAGAGATGCTTACCAGTTCTCTTACATTTGAGTAAAGACATGTAAATGTTAACCCTGAAAAATAGATCTATTGCTTAACATAGATCCTGTCTCAAAGTAAAGTGCTCAATCAAAAGTATGTTATTACTATGCATTCAGGAAGGACAGGCTTTAGTCCTTTCTGTGTTAGTATGCAGTATGAGTAGCAGTGTGCTTTAGGAAGTTATAGGAAGTATTTTATTCTTTTTAAAATTCAGTTCTTTCAGACTGAATCAGAATAATGGTGTTTTGTATAAAACTGCAGGAGGATCATATCTTCTCTACACCATCATGAGGTAGGAATGTAATTCTTAACAATCTAGGAAGGGCCATTATTACTCTACCTTTCCTGTCCCTCAGGTAATAAGTGACTGCTGAAGCTTCCGGTTTGCCTGAATTATCCCTTGGAGGTGCATCATCCTGGCCTGACACTTATTCTTGCTCTTAACTTCCCCATTCATCCACTCCCCTTTAAGCATGGGCCACAGGAGGGCCCATTAGTTAGCTTTTAGTTTGGAAATAATCTATAGACTTATTTCATTATAACAAGAATGCTGTGCAAGATTCCTCTAAACCGGTACTGAATTTAGGGGGAAGAAAATAAATTATCCTGCAGGAATGAAACCTTAATGGCATTATGTGCTGGGGCAGTGAGAGATATTTTATAGAGTTGCACAGACCCTACAGGTGGCACTTAAATCACACAAAGCAGGCATTCCTCATTCTTTAACGTGTGAGAATGATCCTTAATCCATTTGTTTATTTAAGTATCACACTTTACCCAGGAGTATTTTCCATTGGCTAGATCATGTGCTCCATGTGCTGCAGCTATAGCCACGCCACACTAGAGAATGAAATTCTGGAACAAAGTTTGCATGTACTCTAAAAGTACTTTCCAGATAATTAGGATATGTTCCACTGCTTCAAAGACCTCCTATGCAATACACAGTTAAATGATTATCTTGGAGTTTATTTTAGAATATTATTACCTTTGAGAAAGCATTGTTATTGGGCACTTTTTTCTAGGAGACATTAATGCGTATAATTAAAAACATACAATTCAACCTCTCTGCAGGGTATCTATGAAACCATTTATGGGTTCTTTTTTTTCTTGTCCTTCTAGGTGTTGCTGACTGTGGGCTCAAAGTAATGAGAAGAAAGTTATTTTTAGGTTGGCATAAGTGTTTTAGTTGCACTAAACTAAAGAGCCTTATTTAGAGTTTGCAAACCCTACTATGGTACATTGTGTTTTATACAAAGCTAATTGCTTTCCTTAGTTTTATCATTATCCATTTTTTTTTCTAATAAGCCCTTTTCCCACTGAAGAAATGAAAATGAGAGTAGATTTGCATTGCTGTTTGGGAAAAAGTAAAACGTTCAAAGTAAAACAACATATTAAAAACACTACCCCACCACACCACCCCAGTTTAAAGTAACTTTCCCTTTTTTTTAAATTTCAAAACCAAAATATAAAGGAAAACATATATGTTCTAAAAATGCTCACGTGACTACCTAGCCCGAGATGATTATCTGCCTGCATGTTTGCAAAGACTATGGATGAGAAAATTTTTTGTGTATTCCTTCTGCCCATAGATGTCTCAATAATTGTAATCATGGTTACATATTTTATTAGTCATCTAGCTGTGACTGCATCTTTATTGGTTGCTGAACAGAGTGATGTAACTCCCCTTGACCTTGAACTTAGAAGCTTCTCTAAAACAGTAAATGAGAGGCCATTGGTTAAACAGTTGTTTGAAGTCTTACCATCAAGTTTCAAGGCAAACTTATCCTGAAAAATGAATTCAAAATTGAACATAAAACCAAACCACTGTCCCCAGCCCATTGAACATTCAACAGTGTATGAAGATGTAGTTCTAAAGAGCTAATTCAGAATATGATTGCACTTGCCATTCAAATCTGAAAATGGTTGTGATTGATTAGAACATGAATCATTGCTATGCCCGGTTATACGAGGGTGAGAAATAAGGTGGAAACAGATTTTTATCAGACTGAGTTCAGAGCACTTTCAGGTGAGCTGAATAAGGAACAACATTCAGGCAAGATAATCCATGTAGAGTGTGTGGATGGGTGTGGGGGTGGTGGACAAAGGATAAAAGGAGGACTATGGAAATGTGTTTCTGCTAACCAACATTATCCCTCCATCAATTTCCTGAGTATTAATTTATTTTGAAAGAGCATTCAGAATGTGCTTGGAGTTTCCCCTAGATTTACAACGTCAAAATGATGTACTGTATGTTAGAGTAAGCAAGGCTGAGTCCAGACAAAAATGAAAAAGCCAGAGTTGAACTTTGTAATGAGCTTCCCTCTCCCACCTCCTGCCCTCAATGTGTGTTACACCACCTCGGCCAGGTAACCCTGTGCTGGCACCCTTTCCTAGCCCAGCCTCTCATTGGATACTTTACTGGAGACTCTTTCTCAGTCTGGAACTCTCTTCAACACAGTGCACCTAAAAGGCTCATTATACTTACTCTTTCCATATTTAGGATATTGATGTGATTGCCTGACATTTTCAGGGTAATGTGGAAGGGAATCTTGATGGAAAAAGGTTTTAGTTCATGTCATGATAGGCAGAATTTTAGACTCACCAACGTCACTCCTGCAGTTATATTACTTTACATGAAAAAAGAGATTTTGCAGATGTAATTAAGATAACTAATCAGCTGATCTTAAGATAGGAAGATTATACCAGTTTATCTAGGTGGACTGAATCCGATCACATGAGCCCTTAAAGACAGAAAACTCTGGAGGCAGAGGAGATACAGCAGATGGAAAAGTTAGAATTATTTGAAGCGCAAAAATGACAGCCGCTGGTTTGAGGTGGGAGGGGGCAGTGTGACAAGGCATGCAGGTGGTCTGAAGGGGTGGAGACAATCCAGCAAGGAAAGGAAATGAATTCTGCCAAAACTTAAATGAGCTTATAAGCAGATTCTGACCCTGAGCTTCCATATGAGAGCCCTGACTGGCTGAGACCTTGTCTACAATCTTTTGGGACTCAAACCACAGGAACCAGCTGAACCCATTTGGACTTCTGATCTACAGAACTGTAAGAAAATAAATCTATGTTTTCGAAGCTTCTAAAAATTTGTTGTGATTTACTATGGCAGCAATAGAAAAGTAATAACACATATGTAATAACTATCTTCTCCAGAAGAGTAATGCAATGATGACTGAATGGCATGCCACTTTGTTGTTTAAATTTTGTAGTTAAGTGTGCACAAGAAAAATTAGAGGAAGGCTCTTACAAACTCGTCTTTCCACTAATTACAATAAAGGAAGTGCTGGCAGAGTTTTCTTTTTCCCTATCACAAAAACAGAATATAAAATCCATCAAGATGGTGTCCATTCTTCCTCCTCCTGTTCCCTAACATGAACAACTGAGGCTATTCCTCAGTGTCACAGTACCGGTATATTTCTAGGATTATACATCCTGAAAAAACTCTTGTAACATAAACCAAGGATCCCTATACCTGGCAGTGAGTGGATCTTGTAAATCCAGTCTGCCAGAACCCACACTGTATTTACTGCTTGTGAGGCTCAGAGTTGAGCTCCGGGGGATGTGGATTTTTAACGCACTCCTCAGTTGGGTCTCTTCCAGGTGCATGGCAGCCACTCAAGAACCATGCGTCTTTGGGTAAGGCCAGAATTAATTAGAATGGAGTTTTCAACAACTGAGATACAGGGATTTCTGCCAGATGGGTGAGGGAGCCCCCACAATCATCGCCTGCTCCATCTGCTCTTCATAGATTTCACCAATGACCTAATGAATGCCAAAGAAACTGTAATCCCTCTACCTTTACACTTAGATGGTACCATCACCCCTATTCACTGCTAAACCACCCCCATCATGAATGAACAAACGTAAGGGGAGATTGTAACCATGGACAAAATAAACTTATTAATATTGTAGTAATGGAAGAACCTGTAACACTGATATAAAGACAGTGGTTACCAAAGGTTTGGGGGTGGGGGAGGATAATAGGTGGAACATTTTGGAGGCATTAAAATTAAGTATAAACCACAATGTAAACTATAGACCTTGGCTAGTAGCAATGTTTCAATATTTATTCACCAATTGTAACAAATGTACCCCTCCATTGTAAAATGTTATTAACAGGGGAAGAGGTGGGTGGGGAAGAGGGTATGGTATATGAGAATTCCTTATACATTTTTTTAATTTTTAAAATTTTTGTTTTACTCCTTTTTCCTTATATTTTGATGTAATTTTTATGTAACCTCTTTAAAAATAAAATTAATATTTTTTTAAAAGTAAAAAAATACTTAGAAGGTTAGGTAGGAGGGTCCTGCTATAAAAGAAGGGATGAAAGGTAGCACCATATCGTGAAGGCACATACTCATACCTTGAGCTGCTGGGCTGAGAGCTGCCCTTGTAATTCAGCTATGGTTGAAGTTGGAAAACCTGCCGAGTTTGTGGGAATCAGCCTCTAGTAGCAACTGTGACCGTTATTTTTCTCTTTTATGGTGTTTCCTTTTAAACTATGTTTGAGATCTTTGTTGTAGATGTGTACCCTGTGGCACCAGCCTGGTGTGTGGAGACTTCAGTGAGATACAGAACATAAAAGGATATAGTATAAGTGGGACGAATTGCAATGACAAAGCCGAGTTGGAGATAACTTGTGAATGATAAGGTGAATTGAAAAATTCCTTCCTGTGACAGCATAGAGGGGAAATGACAAGCAACCTGAGGATACAGGTGGTGTTCCCATCTCTAAAATGTATGGTCGCACATCCTATGTCCCTTTCTGCCCTGATCCACATCCAAGGTCTGTATTCACTCTGTCCAAAACAAATGTCATCTGCCATCATGTGCATGCATTATTAGTAACAGGCAACATGAGTTAATCATTCATGAAGGTGGAGAACTTGGCATTGATCCAAGGTTGAGCGACGTGTGAGTAAGATGAAAGAGCCTTGCCTAGGTGCTCAGAAGAAAGACCAATATACACATGGTCATGCTATCAACAAAGCAAGGCAGTTATTAAAGCCCTCCCATGATAAATAAATATAAAACCAACAATGACAGCTTACCAAAAAAAAAAAAATACACCAACTTTCCCCTGTGGTGACCTCTTTGCACCCCATTCTATTTTTGACTTAAAAAGTAGATTTTCAGTCTGTTAAAACTAAAGAATAAAATAAAATCACAGCCCAAAGATCAAACAAAACTAATATGAATGCTTTGGGTTGCAGCTTGTGCTTGTGCTTGACATCAAGAAATAGTCATGGCTATTTTTGGGGCACCTTTCCAACAAGGTTTGTTTATTTTATTTTGTTTTTGCTGGTTTGTTTGTTTTTTTAAAACAGAACTTCCAGGATCCGGTTAATTCTGAAAAGAGTTGTTGCCAGATAAAGGGAGTTTGGAGGGAAAAAACACCATTAATGACTGTGGTACAAACCTATTGGGTCTTTCCAAGCTGTGCCTTGGGGTCAGTTGCATCACTTTCTCATGTCACCTCTCCTGGGCCAGGGACCAAGCTGCAGGAACTGCACATATGATATGGGGGATTCTTTTGCTTTGCGATTTGGAAGGACATTGCTCCTTATCTTGTACAATTTAACTTGATTGGATCCCTTTCTGCCACAAAAGGTAAAGGTAAGCCATTCTTTCAGATTCAGCAAACTTCCTGCTATAATATTTTAGAATTATGAGAAAATAAAGTTTAAGCTAAATTAGATGTGCAGTGTCCATTGAGACACAAAGATCATCGCAGTGTTCCACAATGCAGAATCACGGTGAGCATGGCCCTGGATCCTGGAGGCAGTGGAGCTGAAGTAGTGACCCTTCAGACTCTGGATTTCCCAAGCTTTATGGTTCAGGACACTTTCTCAGTTGTGACCTCTGTTGTCTTCTCAGTAGATGGTGTTTCCTTTTTTTAAAAAAAAATCAAGCAAGCAGCTTCTTGCACACCTGTTTAAGGGAAACCTCTTGATTTCTCATTAAGCTCCTGCCCTCCTCCTCATTTTTTTAAAAAAAGACCCTATCACTGCTAAAATTCTGAAAGAAGTTTCTCACCAAATGTATTGATCCATTCTATTACTCTTTCCATTTCTAATGTTGATTGCCATTCTATTACTCTTTCCATTTCTAATGTTGATTGCCATCTAAGGAGAAAAATAAAAGAGTTATTCTCTATTGCAATTTTATTTTATGCATTCTTTAGCATTCTGCTTTCCACTCTCTCCCAGAAATATGGTTAGAATTGTAACCACCTTCTATTTTGGCATTCTTCTCTAGATTAGATTTGTTCCTGAGAGCAGTGACTTAAACTCATTTTTTTCTTGGATCCTTCTTTGAACATTGATGGAAGCTAGGGGTACCTGCTGTGAAAATGCAAATGCCCACATGCGCAATTGTAATATTTCATAAAAATCTCAAGTATTTCCTTTAATGCACTTTATACCCCAGTTTGTAAACCTTTGCTCTAGAGTAAAGACTCAAAAAATGGGTCATTCCCTAGTTTATCTGACAGTTTCTTCTCTTGCCATGTACATGGCTCATCACTTATTGTGTTGCAAAGAATTTACTTGAAAATAAAAAATGTCAGTTGAAGCAACAAACAAAGCTTAGGCTCCATCACTATAGATAATTTAAGACATGAAGCCAATTTATTTAAAAGAAAATGTTTTTACAAAAAGTTTATTTTTACCCTCAAGTCCCATAGGAAACATTTCATAGTTATTGTCACCTTTACAAAGGAGAATCCTATTTAATGTACCATGGGGAGCAAATTATTTTTTGGACTGCTGCCCCCCTTTACTTTTTTTTTATTCCATAACATTCAGCTGTACATGAGTTTTGACTTCAGTGAGAACTTCAATGACTGTCATACCCTAGCATGACAACCTGGACATAGTGCTGACAGTTGGATTATTGCCAATTATTGGAATTAATGTTATTATTGCATCAATAAAAGTCTTTATAAGATAGCTTTTCAAACTCAATTTTTAATGAGCTGAATCTTAAATATTTATTAGAGAATCCTCCATTTTAATTCAAGAATGATATTTATGCCAAATATTGGTGGCTTCAATAATTTTAGTGCCATTTGGTATAAGATGCTTTAAGAGCTAAATTTGTTTTAAAAAGTCATATTTGTATTTATTAATAACAGCTATACTGTTGATTAAGAACATAAGATATTTAAAAAGTAAACCCATGGTGGTTTATCATTTTGGAATATAGTATTCTGTTTTGTGCACTAAATTTAAGTACATTGACAAAGCTTTTTATGTCCAGAGGCAGTCATCAGAAATGTAAGTGTAAGAAATATGAATACATAGGAAAATGGTGGCAGAGTTCAGAAAAGTAAACAGGAGGGACAATCTAAGAAACTTGAAATGTTTAAATTGTCATGTTAAAGGCAAGGCACAGGGCAGTATGCATAGTATGCTACAAGTTGTGTCAAACAGGGGTGTGTGAATGTGAATGCATTTGTGTGTACATAGATAACCTCTAGTTGGTTACATAAAACACTGGTAACAGTAGATGTCCTTGGAAAAGTTTACTTTTCACTGAATAAGTTTTTGTAATGTTTTCATTTTTTAACCAGAGAATAAATTACCCAATCAAAATGTTTTAATTAAAGTAAAATTGCTACCTTATAAATAAGGAATCCCAGTTTGAGATATTTTTGAGGGATTTACTCCAATAGGAATAATAGGAGGTTAATAAATTTTATTGACTATGTGCCATGCCAGAAAATTCAATACGTTATGTCATAAGTTCTTCTTTTAGCTTTCCTGGGCTACTCAGGCAAATGCCATGCAATGGGTCAGCTTAAACAATAGGAATTTAATGGCTCACTTAAATTCCCACTCACTGGGATAAAGTCCAAATTAGGGCATTATCAAGGTGACGCTTTCTCCCCAAAGACTGTGATTTTCTGGGGCTGGCTGTTAGTGACCTTTGGCCCTAGTCCCCTCTATCACATGGTAATGTACAAGGAGACCTCTCCTGGCCTTACAGTTTACTTTCAGTATCCACTGAAATTCAGTTTCTTAATTCCTGTGACTTTCCCTCTGTCTGAATTTCATTCTGCTCATAAAGGTCTCCAGTAAGAGGAGTAAGAGGATTAAGACCCACACTGGGCAACGCCTTAAGTGAAGTAACCTTATCAAAATGTCCTCCTTACAATGGGTTCACATCCGCAGGAGTGGATTAACTTTAAGGACATGATTTTCAGGGGTACATAGAGCTTCAAACCACCAAACGTCTTACCATGTAGAAACTCCTATTCTCATTTAACAGAGTTATATTGAAATTCTGAAAACTTAAGAACCTGTTCAAGGTAACTGCTATAATATCAAGTGGAGATAGAAATTTGATTCCAGGTCAATTTGACTTTGAACCCTGGTGCTTAAAGCTTCCATTAGGTGGAAAATTGTAGCAGACGATCCTTGAGGTCTGTTCTGTGCACTTAGAAAGACTGGAGCTGAGAAATGAATGATTTCAAGTGTTTTTAGTTATTGTTACAAAGTTAAAAAGAACATCTGCTTAATAGCCAGTAGCTCTGTATTTTTGAACTCTGCAATGCTGGAAATGCTAAGGTTAATAAAAGGGATGTTAGAAAAGGAACTCAATAAAGAGATTATATTTTTAAAAAAATAATATGTGCATGGGAAGATCTTTTGCAGATATCCTTTCTGAGTATTTAGTGTGAAGACAAAAGTTTAGAGTTACTTGAAAAGATAGAGTGCCAGCAAAGGTATTCAGAGAAGAAAATGAAGCAATTACAGCTGGGCCACAGAGAGATGAGCCCAGGCTCTTGTTTTGGACATAAGAAAAGGGAAGCTGAGAAAAATGATGCTTTCTCCTGTTCACCTGACCAATCCCAGCACTTGTCCCAACTCCTCTCCCTACTTTATTCACATTCTCACAATTTTTTCCAACACTTGGCTGATTTCAATAGAAATGGAACATATTTCATTGAACTCCTAGGCATTCTTATTAAAGATGGTTCCTCAACAATGACTGCTTGTTTTGTTGGAAAAACTACAGCTACACAAGCTAGCCAATTATTATATCTGATATTGGTCAAGAATGATCAGTGGGTAAACGTGCTGAATCACAATAGAAGTAATATTTCACCTTATATTTCTTTGTTGTACGCTTTATAACATGGTTTCCAAAGTTTCGTTTAGACTAAAAGATACAAATTACAGCTGATTGATAGAGGCCAAAAAAGTGTTATAAACTGATGTGAAGCTCTGGTGAATACAATGTTTGTTAGATTTGTACCACAAAATGAATTAATTTAGACTGTGTCAATATGGAATTTAAGATATTTTACTCAGAGTCTGGGATAAGTGGACTGCTTATGTCTAAAAAGAAATGTATTTGTTGAATCAATAAAGTAAACCCTATGTGGGGGGACATTACAATATTTAATGTGGAATGAAAGTTAATTTCCAATCTTCTAAAACAGTGGTTCTCAATAGGGGGAGATTTTGCCCTCCAGATGACATTTGACAGCACTGGAGACAATTTTGCTTTTCATAGACAATGGGGAAATGCAACTGGCATTTAGTTGGATGATGCTACACATCCTACAATGCACAAAACAGCATCCCACAACAAAGAATTATCCAGCCCAAAGTGTCAATAGTGCCAAGACTGAGAAATTTCAAGCTGCCTTTTATCTTATATCAGTATGCATATTGCAAACTATGCTTACATAGCCTTTATAGTAGGTCCCCTAAAGCTTCCACTAGGAGATACTTTGTTGACCTAGGTTAGTTAATATAAAAATCATTTAATGTGTTTACATGCTATTTTTTTAGTAGGGTAGAACTCTAATGGAAGACTATGGGTTTAGTTAAGGGAAGTATGTAATATCTCTTACCATAGCAACAGCTCCAATATGGTAGTGACCAAAGATACTTGGAAGTGACCAAACTTGAATTCCTTTAAAAAATGTGTATTTATTCACGCAACTCACAAATACAGATTTTTTTCCTTCCTTAAACTAAATGTAATCTAAAAGTCTGTTCAATGTTTTCCATTTATACAAATATTTGCCTTCAATTTTGAAATACTTTCATTGATTTGACAAAAATCACATTTAATGAAATTGAATATTCTAATAGTTGGGCTCAAAATAATTGGATAATACTGTATAACATACACTACCAGAAAAAAAAAATGTGTCTTAATGCTAGAATCGCAGTTATTGTGATTATTTTTACTACATTTTTATTTATTATTTAGTAACCTGACTCATATTGTCCAAACTAATTGTGCATATTTCCAAAATGTCCTTTGTGTTAAGCTACAAAATTAAAATTGGAGAAAGAAATCAACATGTTTAGACAAAGGAGAAAAGGATTATCTAAGTAGTTTTGCTGAGGTCTCCAGAAACTACTAGACCCTGGGGCAGCTTCATATTAATTAATATAGCTTTGCTTTAATGATATACATTTGTAATTATGCACTCTTACGTACTTAAGGAACTTAATACATTTTGGATGAAAAAAGTCAGATCTAACAACACCCTTTATAAAATAAAATTTAATTCTATTTTATTATAGGGAAATGAGAAAAATAAGCAAAGGTAATTGTACAAAATCAGGAAGACAGACACATAGCTCCTTTTTCCTGCTTACAAAATTCTTATTGAAATTCTACTAGAAAGAATAATTATTTGTTACTATTCATTAAATTTGGGGGAAAAAAAAACATACCTATACTGAAGTCCTAGGGATCAGAAGGTAAAACAGAACCATACTTAGATTATTTAGTCATTTCTACCACAAAATCAATGAGCATTAAATAGGAGTCCAAAAAAATCCCCTCCTTCCATCCTCCTAGAAAAGATTTTTATTTGTAAACCAAATTTAAATAAAGCAGTGGAGCTTATGAATCTGTTCCTAATGCATAAGAACAGTTAGACATTAATAAATGTATCTGTAAGCTACCAAAAAACTCAAGAAAACGTAGAATGACAAAAAAGGAAACAATGGGATAAAAGTGATTGACTCGAGGCCTTGTACATAACCCTTCAAACCATTTTTCTGGGTGTTCTTCAATCAGTGTAGTAATAAAACATTGGGCTCTTTGACCTAATTCTGCTACTGGCTTTTTGAGTAAACTTAGAAAAGTACTTAACTACTCTTTGTCAGTTCTCTGTGCAGGGTGATAGCATCTCTACCATACGTCTTGTTTCTTCAAAGTGGAAAACCATTCATCAGCCAGAGAAAGACTAAGCAAATGGCACATCCAGTGGTTATTTAATGTGCGACGCTACATGTGGTTTTCTGTGAACAGCAATCTACATTCTCTGCAGATGGAGTGAGCATGGTCATTTTCTGCCTGAGGCAGAATGACCCTCTGATGCATCTGGTCTTTATCTGAGGAAGGCCAGGCAGATATCGGAGCAGATAGAATTTGATGGATTTTATGAAGCATGCACTTAGGAATAGGGACAAGTACAAAATGAATGTCATCCTTGGGAATTTTTCAAATTGTTGCTTTTCAAATGTAGCATTTGGGACTCCTGCAAATCTTTGTACTTTACATCTACTTTGTACAGAAATATATTAAAACATTATTTGCAGTGCTTCTCATTGATGGTTTTTCCACCCAGGTGCCAATCTTCTTGCAGCACAGAATTCTCCTTGCCTGTCATGTGTGGGCAATATACACTTAAGGAAACAAGTGACCTATTACAAGAAACAGAATGAGCTCTTGAAGACAGTGAGGGGTATAAATAATAATAATTTCCTTAAGATTACTTAAATTTTTAAGACTAGTACATTTGGCTTTAGACCTATATTCAGAGTCTATGTAGAATTTGAAAAGCCCCTTCTTGTAATGTCAGTGTTAAAACCAAGAAGGAAGAATATTTAATAAACAAGCAACTTCCTCTCTAATTTTTTATCCAGGTATCTCTATTCCCCATGAAGTGGCTACAAACATGATCAAATTTCTTCCACATTTGTGGGCTCCATCCTCCAGTACCTTCAAATACTTGGAAATTGTCACACCAAGTATTCCTACCAACTTATCCTCCTGGCACATCAGGAATAGAAAAAGGTGCGAAACACCTGCAACACTTCACCACCCTCTCCCTGCTGTTGTTCCTGCCAGGAGTCCTCCTGAGAAAGTGCTCCTTCTGGGAGGTGCTGAGTTCTGCTGCCTCTAAGTTTGAGAAAGGCATACTGTTTTCTCCTTTGCTACTCAGTTCCAAGGCTAGACCTTTAATTTCCCACAGAACAGCAAAGGGTAAGTCAGCTAGTCAGCTTTCCTGAATCCTTGAGACAATGGACAGGAAGCACTGCACAGCGAGCCTCAGGAGGTCCTGGTTTCTAGACTTTCACCTCATGACCAGGTCAATGGCAGTGCCCTAAGCATGCTTGCTCTTGTCTTTGCTCAAGCTTCAACCCCATGAGGTTTCAGAGAAAGCAAAGATTTCCTACTAATTCCACTCTAAGGCCTGCTTCCCAAGTCTTTGTTTCTTATCTTCAGGTAGACCATTTCCTAAGTCATTTGTGTGAATATTCACTCTTTTGATACATCATATAATTATATAGCCCCAGAAATATTTTGAAAATCAAAATATGTTTCAGAAATCTGGTTTAGTCCAACTTGACTTCCACATGCAAAGCATCAATAGTTCAAGCAAACTGTGCCAATCCTATCCTGGATCTTTTCCATAACTGTCTTTAAGTTTGAGGTAAATATTGGGCCTACAGGTTTTGACCAAGAACACAACAAAATATGCAATACAATATAGGCTCAGGTTACTCTAAATCCATGCAGACTAAAGAAACATCCTTGAAGTTACAAAGCTCTGTGAAACCTATACCCAGTTTCCATTATCAAACAGAGCAGTTAGCTTTCCTGTTTGAGCATCTGCATTCATTCATTTCAGCAGTGACTTCAGAGAGTTTGCCAAGAACAATGTGCTGGTATTTTCTTTAGAGTTGTGTAACTAAATGGCTCACCCTAGTGCTTTTCTCAGAACAAAATAATTCTTTCCCAAAGGTGAACTAAAATCCTCGCCTTTTAGGAAGTCGAAAGTGCTTTCAGTTTTTTAAATGCTGTTTTTTATCCCCTATCTTCTGCATATTTATACAATTCAATATGCTTTGTGGCCTAAGGATCATTTCATAAGGACTATTGATCTCATTACTGAATATGCCAAGAAAGCAGTGTTGTCATGTTTCATAAACTTTTTTTTTTTTTTTTTTACGCAATACAGCTAGGCCATCCCTACCTTTAAGGAGTACTTGCTCCTTTGGTATTCTGCATCCTGGGCAGAAAAACTGTTTCTCATGCTCTGAGTTGTGACAGAATACCACCATCTCTACACAAGGCCATTGATGCAAAAATCAGTTTGTTTTAAAATTATTTCTGCATCACAATTATAAAAGGGATAAACTCTTCAAAATTTGCTCAATTGCCCTCTACTTACATATAATAATAGACAGCATCTTTCCCTTATAATCTCTCACGTATTTTCTTTTTCTTAAAATTTAACTAAATGCAGCAGCATTTTGATAACTTGCATCTTAAACTTTTACTGTTCATTTGCTTGCGACTACAGACCCTGGAGGTTCTGCATACCTGGCCCTGATCTTTTTTCCACTCCATTTCTGATAAATAATTCTTGCCTATCTTTGTTTCTATCTCATTTGAAGCAAGGCCAATATTTTCTTATCTGCCTTCAGTTGTTTATGTACATTTGATACACATCTGCCTGTCCCTAGCCTTAAAGCAATCATCTCTCTCCAACGTATTCCTTGCTTAACAATAATCTCACTAAATAACATTAATACACACATACTGATGTGCAGATACTAATAATCTAAAATAACTGGGTATTTCCTTGGGTCTTATTTGGTTAGGATCCATGAGAAATGGCTCTGCCATAAGCAATATGTACTGTTACTGGCTATACTTTCAAAAGATGTTTTTATTTCTCAAAAGGAAAATTAACAACAATGTAGCTTCCTGTCTGGGAGGGAGTTAGCAACCTAGTCTTTTGAATATGGTGGAAGAAATCATGCCTGTTTTCCACCCCTTTCTGAGGTCTTTTATTCCCGTGGCCAGAGGGTGAGCCTGGCTCTCTATCCAAGGGCGGTGACGTGGCTGACAGTAAAGGAATATTCTCGTGATGCAGCAAGGGCTTCAACAATGCTGCTTCTGTGGCAGTGCTATGGCCAGGAGGAAGCAAGAGAATGCCTGCTCAGGGGGCTGCCAGCTCCATCCCAGACACCCAAGTCAGCCCTTCTCTCAGGGTGAGGCTCCTCTTGGGTGTGCCCTTTGGTGCTGCACCAAAAAACAGGGTGGTGAATTGTCTCTGCTGTTGTGAGCCGCAGAGTGGGGACAAGTATACGACATGGCCATTCGGCAGAAACCTGCTGCTGTCCCTTCAGCTGCTGCCTGCTCCTTCTCCCTCGCTACATACAGCCCCTGCCCAGGGAGCTCACCAGGCTGGCCGGTTGACCCTGATGGAAAGCACTGACAGTCCAACAGAACATGGACATCGCTATTCTTTTTTTTGGTTTTTCAACCGAAGCTATTGTGTTATTTACTACATTTTGGACTTCGTAGCCGAAACCAGAAAAGCGAGGTTAAAAAGCAACATCAGGGGAGCAGCTGTAGCTCAAGTGGTTGAATACCTGCTGCCTACATACGAGGTCCTGGGGTTTAATACCGGGTACCTCCTAAAAACAAAACAAACAAACCTGATAAAATCCAACTCTTATTGGGAAGTAGATGTAGCTCAGTGGTTGAGTGCTTGCTTCCAATGTATAAGGTCCTGGGTTTGATCCATGGTTCCTCCTAATAATCAATAAAAGGTAAAAAGCAACAACAGCAATGGAATGTTTGTATTTTATTTGTGATTTAAGCTAAGTCATGAACTTCTAAAAGTTCCTTAAAAGAAAAAGAAATCATTCTCTCTACTAAGGGATTCAACTAAGTTTAGAATATAATCTATTGTTATGTTTTTATCTGAACAAAATATGTAGCTCCTTTGAATTCCATGTATGTATATGTATGTATATATATATATATCTCAATTCTTTAAAATTTTACTATATAATGTATTTTATAATATTCTTCCTCAGATTCTTATATCTTGCAAATCTATGCATCCATTTATAACCTTCATTTTGAATGAATACATAAATATCTGTTACATACTAAATAAGGATTGTCCTTTTGCTTGAAATTAGGGGATAACCACTGGTGACTTTTCTCTGAATCATCATTGAAATTGTGCTTTTTCTTTAAAAGGAACTGTTAATTTATAAACATACATGGTGGTTGCACTTCTAAATCCTATGATTTGTCATGGGACAAGCTGAAAAGGCAGGCCCTCACTTATTCTTTTCATAAAAGTATGAAAAGAATTGCTTTCAGTTTGCCTGCGTCTGTCTGAATTTTTGCCATTTCTCTAATCATTTTTCATAAAGGTTTTCACAACTTTAGTGAGTTTTGGGGGGAAAATAACAATCCTGAAAACTGTGCACATTGTTAGTCTCAATTTGATGCGGAAAATGTCTCAGTCCTGCTAGCGGAACATGGCAAGTATGAAGACTGGGAGGCAGCTTCTTATCAGAGAAAGGAGTGGGAGAGCATTTCCTTGTAGTGACTATAATAGCAGTGGTAATTCTGGGCTAAAAGGCCATACTGATGATATCTGCAAAATGGCACACTGTTCTCTGCAATGGAACATGAATATTCCCAGGAACAGAAGATAACTAGCTGCAAACAAAGCCCACAAAACGTAGTAATTCACAAACCATGGAGCTGCTTTTCTCTTTGATTTTTATCCCCATGGCTTGAAAGAACAATGTTAGGAAAAGGAGAAAGGCAGTTTGAATTACATTTATTTTCTTTTTCTTCTCTTAAGCAATTCTACAGGAAGGGTACAGATGGAAGGAAAACTGCTTATGAAAACCCAGGTTCTAGAAGAGAGAAGAGTTGGTGGAATAGCAGATCAGATTCTAAAAAGTGAAGATCAAATAGGAAAAAAAAAATTGGCTTGTGTGAAAAATTGGGGTTAGCTAATTTGAGAACTATGGAAAAGAATACGGGGTGCAGATGGCTATTTTCTGAACATGTGAGGAAGGAGGGGGCAGCAGTTGTTTGAAGTAAACAAGAGAACATACAGGAAGATAGGAAGGATATGTGTCTATCTGGGGAAGGAACCAGGATAGACACAGGAGAATTCCTTGCAGCTGACTGATTCCAAATAAGCCACTCACACATGAGGCATCGTGCTCAGGTCTGCTTCCTACCTCCAGGTCAGTCATGATCAACAGAGAACCATCAATCACTCCCACTCACAAAATGGTGTGAGAGTGATTGATTGTTGAAGACTGAATTACCGCTGCCTGATTCATGGGAAACCTTAATGGAATCCTGGAGCCCTGAACTGGAAACTTGGGTTTTGGCCTGGAAATGGACCCCAAACCTTGGGGCTAAGTCCAGGTGTGCCCTAGTCAATCCAAATCCATGGCTTTAGGGAAAAAAAAAAAAACACATTTGGATACTGAGCTCCACATATTGCTTGGTTTTTGTTTTTTGTTTTAGCACTTTTTTCAGGTTTTGATTCTGGAAAACTTGATAGAAATAATATGGCTTTTCCTTGTAATTTCAGGAACAGATTCTGTTAGCTTTTTTCATTAAGAACATCTTAGTTCTCTCACCTCAATCTTAATAATAATTATTCTCTATTTTCAATATCTATGTTTTGAAAAATAGTACCAAGCACAAAGATCTTACATAGGGAAAATTACTTTTCAATAAATATAGATTTAACTACAATGAAGTGTTTGTGGCTTTGCTAGATGTTAATGCAGTCAACTCTTCTCTAAAAATGCTGAGACCTCTGGTTCATTGCAAGATTCAAATTGTCTTGCTCAATTTGCAAATGATGAGAAAATTATTTCCTACTTTAAGAACGTTAATATTGAATTGACAAAAAAAATGGATGAAATAAAATAGATCTGTGTACTCTTGAGTAGTAGCAAATGTAGTTCATTGCCGATACCCATAGAATATTTTATGAAAACTAAAAAGTATGGAAGTATAGAATGTGGAACATATTGGCTAGATATGCATGTACACATGTATATGATAACTACAACATCATACAGCCCTATGGTACAAATAACGTTGAAATTTGGGTTCAAGAATGCTACTGTTTCTAACATGTTGCTTCAATACTAAAGGTCTGATCTGAGCAGTCAGTATCTACACTTAGAAACAAGGCTAGAACCTTTCCTGACTTCATTACCCTCTAGTATAATAGATAAAGACTATATTTAACTAGATATGGCACTAGATAGGAAGCATTTTAAGAGATGCCTATGCCCTTCTTTGATTATTCCTCACTTTGGATAATTATTATTTTTAACTTAGACACAATTTAATTTTTTTGCTGGAATTAAAAAATATCTAATAACCCATTAATTCTTTCGACTTTTTGATAGGGAAGAGGAAATGCTTATATTTCTTAAACAGGACAAGTCATATATGGCCTGGATATGATCTTCACTCTTTGGTTGAACCTCAGACCCTTGAAGTTTATAGATCGGTTTGAGCTTGAATCTGAACTCTTGTGAGACCTAGGAAGAATCCTAAGAAGAGAGCCCCCTCATACTTTGAATTATTCCTTTCTCCAAGTCTGACAGAATCTAAATTTAAGCTTCTGGGTAAATTGTAAGGAAATGTTTGTAGCAGGCTCTTAGAAGCTTGTGGGTTATACTATTTTTATTAGCAGAGGAAGTTCCATTCTTTGTTACTCACTCTATTTAGGTATAACATTACATCCACATTTAGCACATCTAGAGAAATGATAAAGAAATAGATTCCAAGCAATTTATTTGATTCAGATTACAATCTCCAGAGAAAACAAGCTCAAATCAAATGCCAGACTTGGGGTTAGCCTAAATTTTCATCTTTCTAATAAAGCCATCTGAGATTGTTCCCCGAAGAGTCAAATCTGGGTTCAGAGTAGTGTGAAAATTTTTCCCTATCAAACACATATGTTTTGACATAGCCAAAACGCATTAAGAACACTCTCTATTTCTAAATATATTCAGCTTTATTTCTGATAGTTCACAAGGACTTATTATTTAATAAAAAATGAGTTTCAGAACAAAACGACTAAGCATATATCAAAGTGGCAGGTAGCTTTTTAAAGAAGGAGTTATGTAGATTATACAGTGTTTGAGTATGTCTTCAGCTGAATCACTTGGAAGGAAAAGGCCTACATCCAGACGGAATAGTCAGCTGCATGGGGCATGATTTAAGCTGAGAGTCAAATCACCTCCATCACTGCCCTACTTTTCCACCTGAAGTTCTTACTATTTGCTTAATCTAAGGCTTCTTTATTTTTTTCACATTAAATAATATATTTTATTTTTTTGTCTTTATTTATTTTTCTAATATTACATTCAAAAAATATGAGGTCCCCATATACCCCCCACCCCCCTCACCCCATTCCTCCCCCCCGTAACAACAATCTCCTCTGTCATTATGAGACATTCATTGCATTTGGTGAATACATCTCTGAGCACCGCTGCACCTCATGGTCAATGGTCCACATCATAGTCCTCACTATCCCACATTCCTCCCAGTGGGCCATGGGAGGACGTCAATGTCCGGTAACTGTCCCTGCAGCACCACCCAAGACAACTCCAAGTTCCGAAAACGCCCCCACATTTCATCTCTTCCTCCCATTCCCTACCCCCAGCCGCCACCTTTCTCTACACCAATGCCACATTTTCTTTGATTACTAATCACAATAGTACATGAATAGAGAATATCAGTAAGTCCATTCCAATCCATACTCTATTCCTCCATCCTGTGGACCTTGGAATGGTTGTGTCCACTCCACAGCTATATCAAGAGGGGGCTTAGATTCCACATGGATGTTGGATGCAGTCCTCCTGCTTTCAGTTGTAGGCACTCTTGGCTCCCTGGTGTGGTGGTTGACCTTCTTCAACTGAGTGGGGTAAGTCCAATAAACCAGCATGTAGGAACTGAAGTCTCTTGAGGCTCAGGGCCTGGCTATCACATGGCCAGTCCAGAGATAAGTATATATTAAACCCCAGCAGCAACTACAGTTCCAGTAAAAGTAACAGGAGAGGCTTGTGAACAAAGGCTTCTTTAAATATATTACAGTATGGAGCTCTGAATGAAGAAAACACACTCATATCATTTATCCATTTCCTTGATAATTTGAATCAATGCTAACTAACCAACACATCTCAGAACAAAATACTGCATTAAAGACATAGGTCAAATATTGCAATAAAGACACAGGTGATGGCAGCTAGGGTCAGAAATTTCCATAGCATATACTTCTATCAGGGAGCACAGCCAATAGGCCATCTAGGAGTGCCTCTGCCCCAGAAGAAAGGTATGTAAATGTCACTAAATGAAAATTAGTGACAGAATAATTTTTCAAAAATCATAAAGCATAAATCATAAAGCATAACATGTATATATTATATATTAAAAAATTAGACCAATAAGTATCCTGATGACTGAGATCCAATTACCCCATTTTCTTTCTCAGATTATCTTGGAATATGTTTTGTTTCTCCATTTATCACTAGTATATTGGTCTGATTATGCCTCTTGTCTTTCTCATTAGATCCTTATATTCAGGACTGGGATTACTGACATGTGTCCAATTTATTTATCAATCACACTTTATGCTAATTAGCCTACCACATTTTTTGCCTCAAATCCTATCCTAAAAGTGATGTTCACCCTATCCTTAAGACATACCCTCTTATTTGACTGGGCTGTCATCAGATACATAATACAGAATGTGGTTGATGATAATGCTACCAGGACTAGAAAGAGAAGGCTGAAGTGGTTATGCTCCTGTAGAGCAAACTAGAAGGTCCTGAGGTTGGAAAATGGTGATTCTAGAGGCATACTCCTCTACCTCTTATTTCCACTTTGAAAGACTTATCCACCAAGTAAATATATTGATACAAGGAACTGCACACTGAGAACAGAGATTTAAACTAGGAAACCAACACTGTTGAAACATTTTAATCTTAGAGGCAAGGAAGACCACCCAAACAGTGTTTACAATGCCCAGTGAAGTCATGATAGAGCATTTGTTATAAAGCAATCTTTGCATTCCAAGACAAAATGAGATTGTAAACCACCATTTTTTCCAGTATTTAGGAGAAGTCCAGATATTGGAGGGGCTTCAGTATGGGAATGCTACATCTGGAGGTCATTATTCATCCCAGACTTTTTAATTAAAAAACATAGTTGGAATGCATGGATCCTAGGTAATATGGGTTGCAAAGTTAGTAGGGAAAATGTTCTTTCTCACCTGTGTTAAAAACCCTACAGTGGGAGATGGTTATGCTTGGATTTTGAATGAATGCTAGAGAAGGAGACACTTGCAAGAAACAAGAGCAACCGTCTTCTGTTGTATCAAATGCCAAAGTTGGTTTTCCCAGACAACATGCTGGATGTGTTTTATATGTCCAGAAGTGGGTGTTGCCTACCTAATCAAGCAGGAGAGAAGGGGAGGGGAAGGGAGGAAAGGGGAGAGGTACAAGAGGGGAGAGGGAGGAGAGGGGAGGGGAGGAGAGGGTGTTCTTTTCATTAAGAGACTGGATTCCCTGTCCCTGTGAATCATTGTTTAAGAGCGTTTGATGGCCATTTAAAAGGAATGTTTGATTTTGATGAGCAGACAGAAAGGGTATGTTGCATGCATAGGGCTGCATTGTGTGGTGAAAATGACAAAAATAGTGACTGGTTATGAGGTTCATTCACATTCTCAAAAGAAAGAATCCCTTGACATATCAGCACCTGGGAGGGTATTTCACTTTTTTTTTTTTTTTTTTTTTTATCAAGGCCATTATTTGTAGTTTAGCAGCAGTACCTCTTGGTGCTTTCAGCACCATAGATGTAATGACACTTTTAAAAATTATGCTTTCAATTGACTCTATAAATACAGTCCTGGGTTGGAGTGTATACAGTGTCTATAAACACATATGTGATCATATTTATTATCTGCCCACATCTTATTTTGCCCATTCTTTTGTCTTTCATTCCATGACAATGATGGATATGAATTCCAAAATATTAGTCTCATGACTTTTTTTTTTTTTTAGTTTAAAACAAATATCTCTTAAGGAATTTCCTCCTTGGGCAATGTGTTACTCATTTGCTGTGGCGCTAAGTGTATAGGTATGGCTGACCGCTAACCTGACATGTGCCTGTCACCAGGGACCACTGGTTCTTTCATCTTCTTAATGGACATTTCTCTGCAGATGTCTGTGGCCTACCTGACTATAATCCTTTAAATTTTAATTCACTTTACATTTAGCCTGGTCATAAATACCATTTAGGTACCAACACTCTGCTCTGTACAATCCCTAAGGTGGTGCTTTTATTTTAATGAGGCCATTTGCAACTTAAGAGCAAAAAAATTCCATCCTTGATTGAATATATTTGTCAGTTTTATTCCCGATTGGCATTTTCAGGGGAAAACTCGGGTAAAACTCAGGGATGGCTACTTACCGAGTGGGATAAAAGTTTCAGCGTGTTTCTGCTTTCAAAATTAACTGAATAAATGGTCTTTGAAATTCATTTTGAAAACATCAAAGTAAACTCTGAGTATAATCAAAAATAAAATCCAGAATTAAGTTATGTTACAAACGAAAGAATATGTGCAAATAGTGGCTAGTTATCTATTTTGTAATTTTGTCCTTCCATTTTTGTTCTAATGTTATTCTTCTCATAAGCGGCTCCAGCTTTTTTTTTCTCCTCAGTGTTAGGAGCAGGGAAATTATCATTGACTGTTTACCTAAAGTTTGCTACAAGCTGAATTTTTAAGAATACCTCTGAGCAATATATGTACAGTTTTCTGATCATGTGGCAAATCTGGTGAGTCCACATGATCTTCTGAATAAATCTAAAGAAGGCTGCTAGATTCATAAAACCTAATTTCTATGCCTATGAGTTTAGACATATGGAATTAGAATTTTGTTCTGCATAAGTCAGTGGTATTTTGTATAGTTTTATTTTGTAGATGCAAAAAATAATAATTTAATGTTTAATTTTTTTCATGATTTGAATCTTTGATTTTGAGAAACTACAATTATGAAATATGTTCTTGGGAAGAACTAAAACCTTGACTACTATAAAATGGTATTACAAGTACATTAGTTAATATAGATATTAATTAAATTCCTAGCTTTAGTCTTCCAACTTTGGTTTATAATATTCCTTAAATAAGAATAATGATAATAATTTCCTTAAATAAGAAGAATGAAAGTTCATCATTCAACACAACAGAATAATACTTTGTTGAGGGGCTTTCACTTTTTTCCCATTTACTTTCATGATATTATTATAATTACTTAACAAATATAAAAACTAAGGCTCATAAAGTTTACTGTGTAGGTAATATGTGCATTGGGCACAGCTAGTCCATTTTGAAGCACATCCCTAGGAACATTCTGTTTTGTTGGAAGCATCAATTCAGTTTATGGACTTGGGGTGGGGTGGGGGGCTGGATTTCTTGGTCTCTTCTCTTTTGTTCTACTCTATATTAAAAATAAGTTGTTGCAGTGAAATCTCACATGCAACTCAAAGAGAAAAAGGAGTCTGTCCTTGTAACTCTGCTGAGTGTAAGTCTGCTTGTTTTAAAATTGGAACTCAGCACTTGACATTTTCTGTTGGTTTTCTCTACAGTTGCTCTGTGCTGGCTGGAATGAGTTAAGTCTTTCCCACAGAACGTCTGAAAGTTCTTTCCTGGTAGTCCTACCACACCTAGCCACTTAAGAAAGCATTTCTTTTTATTGGTATCTCTGGGGTTCATTATTTTACCTGGATCTACATTCTTCTGCATTTCATCTGTGTCTTTGATCAGGCTGTGTTTGACCTCTTTCTAGCTTGAAGAGGTTTTATTCATAGACTTTTTCCACCTTTCTTAACCTTTCTCAGAGTCGGTTATTTTTCCAAAGGGTCAACAGCCATGGAATTCATTATGGGACTTCAAATAGTGACCTATTTAAATAAATATTGCTAAAAGGAGTTGCTCAAAGGCCAACTGAGTTTAGTCAACCTTGTGATTTGGTTGGAGGTTATCTTTATCTTCCTCCTATTCTATCAAAACATATCAAAACATATCTATCCTATATTCTGTTTCCTTGGGGCTCTGCTTTAGCTGGTTGACATCAATGCCAAAATGTTGGTGAATATTACCATACTCTCCATTCCCAGCTCTCTCTCAGCAGTATTTTCATTTGTCATATTTCAAGGAATCAAACACATTAAAAGAATAAATGCGTCATCTTTGAAAGTAGGATAAATCTTAAAATTAATAGCATGTCATAGTTAAATTGGCAGTATTTTTTCTTCCTTGTTGAACATGTTGTCATAGAATAATGCTGTATCTTATAATTGATGGCATCTTAGAATAAGATAAGTCAGTATTAAGGGATTCCTGGAAAATTCTAGTGGATTTTCATCGCAATGGAATCTTAACATGAGTGTTAGTTTAGGCCAGGGAGTTATATCCTTACTTTCTTCAAACTCTACTCACTCTAAATATAAGCAGATTGACTTTGAGTCCAAAGAAGCATCTCCTCAAAATTTAGCTGAAGTAAGCATTTTGCATTGCAGAGATGGAAGAGGTAACATTATTTTTATAGAACCATTGTTTTCTAAAATTAGGAAGATTTCAAAACAATTTAAAGGAATTTATGCAAAGACAAGGAGCCAGTATAGAGTATTCCTGCCCAGGTCATCAGGACGGTGAAAAGAATTTGTAAAGTTGATGAAATGAAAAACTTCACCCTTATTCCTAGTGCTCATTCCTGTTTCCTCATGCCTGTTTCATAAAATTTCTCTTTATAAAAGTAGAAACATGATACTTTGTCAGCAAAAGGGGAAGAATGAAAAGCAAACAAAATATACAATTGTTTGTTTCCTGCCATCTAATAATTTAGTTTAATCATGCACCCTGTTTCCACTAATCCTTTCCCAGATCTTAATTCATGATTTAGAATTCTAGGGGGATATGACCACTCATGTAATGTTGCCAGATACAGTCAAAATCATGTTGTCCCAGCTTGTATCTGAGATGGAGTTGCCTGGTTACTTACCTGTAACAATCTTTTCTGGGGTCTAGGGACTATGTGCTTGCAATGGGAGAAACTTGCCACTAGATAGCGATATTGCAAATTAGTGAAAGAATAGAAGTTTATTTCTCTTCAGATGAACTGTACAGCAAGCAGCCAGAAATGTTAGTGATTTTTTTTTCTAAGGCATTAAACTTTTATTTTGGGGGTAGGGAAGTATTAAAATAAACTAAATTACATTATGAAAGCATTATGATTTAAAATTATGAATCAAAAGAAGAGAATTTGAATATAGGTTGAACCATCGGTATCGTTTTCTTAAAATTCTGGTTAAGACACAGTGCCAAGGGTTGCCTTCCTAGCAGTCATAAACTAAATACTGAAGTACATCTTAGACATGATACCAAGATTTCTGAATTCTTAGACATTTTATCACTATTTCTGGTGAGTTTGATTTTTGGACCATATTTTAGTATTATTAGGCACCATGATAATCTTTACAATTCTTCTGAATTTCACATGTAAATATTTCCAACTTATTAGACTATAAATATTGTGTCTGAATTTTTCCTCTTATATGCTGTCAGAGTTCTAATGCAAAGTATTTAGGACCTCTCGTTTAAATCAAAGATGCTCTAATATATCTGTCTCCCTTTCACTAAACTTTGAAAGTCAAGATTGTTCTATGATGCAAGATTTAAGGGAAGCCTATTTTCTATTAACAAACCAATGTCTTTTGCGCTGTCTTTGAAGGCAAAGTTAAGACTGACCATGCCAAAAGACAGATGAGTGCCAGAAGATTATGTAAAAGCATCCTTTAAGTTATTTTTCTCATGTGTCTCTCTTTTAAAATAGACTCAGGACACTACATTTACATTGAAATTTTCTTTTTCTTTTTTGAAAATTAACATTTCACAGTATTTTTTTTTTTACATGAACAGCATAGTATTTTCTACACATGAAACTTGAACTTTAGGGTGATCAGGAAACACATTGGAGGAATGCTTATCTGATCCTCAATTGTTTACAGGGACTAAAGCCTAAGAAAAGTTTTATCAATTTTTCTTTTTTAATTTCGGTTGGCATCAATAAATATTTTTGTGGGAGATCAGGGACCATAAAATCTCCTCAGGTACATTCAGCTAGCCAAGGTTGGTTAATACCAAAAAGTGTCTGGCGATACTTTCTAAGTGAAGGAATTAAGTTGTGCAGAAAAGGGATAAGTGGTCTCCCAAAATGTCATTGTAACCACTGTCTGAAACTTCTCTTACCCTATTTTTCATTTCTCTATGTTCCACCATTTCCACACTTATCCCCAATCCACTCACTCATTTGGTTGCTTCAGTTTCTTTCCATCTCTACTTACCAATGTCTTCACACTCAGAGTTTGTTCCCTTCCTTTTAGAGTCCCCTTGATGCAGCAATGCAGAAAGCCCAAGTGAGTAAGTTGAACCAGAAGACCTATGTACACCCTTACCAGTCACTGCGTTTAAAAAATTGACACCTGTGCCATTTTTTATTCCTTTCTATTATAACAGTTCCCAAAGATTTTCAAATTTCTCTGAAGAGATCCTATCCTACAATCAGGCAATAACATGAATCTCAAGTAACATTCTTCATTTAAACAAAAAAAAAAAAAAGGAAAAAAGAATAAAATGTAACCACTTGCAATAAATTAGTTTACATGATGCATACAGTATTATGAAGATAAATATTTCAATGAGAGTGTCAACTTATGGGAAGAATTATTTGAAAAAAAATGACCAAGAATTTTCTAAAATTAATGATAGACATTAAAACACAGATCCAAGAAATTCATAGAACACCAAACATGATAAAAACTCCTCCCACAGAAGCACACACACCTACGCACCTGAGCATATCATATTAAAAAATGTTGAAACAAAAGATAAAGAGAAATCCTGAAGTTAGCTATAGAAGAAGAAAAATTTCAATGGGAACTGATATTTTTAGGGGACCTCATCAGAAACCATGGAAGGCAGAGGAGACAGTTGAATCTTTAAACTGCTGAAAAAATAATTGTCATTCGTAAATTCTCTACCCAGCAAAAACATCTTTCAGTAATGGTGACTTAAGAACTGTCTCACACAGATAGGAACAGAATATTACATGCACTGACAGAAGCTACAGGAAATGTTAAACGAAGTTTTTCAGGCAGAAGGAATATGATAAGAGACAGAAACTTGAATCTGTACAAAGAAATCAAGAGTACTAGAAATGGGGTAAATGAACGTAAAAGACATTTATTTCTTTTTAAAAAATCATTCTAAACGACAACTGATCATCAAAAGGAAAAATAGTGACAATGTCCTGTGTGTTTACAGGATATGTAAAATAAAATGTATGACCACAATAGCATAAACAATGGAAGGGAGAAATTGGGAATAAACAGATAGAAAGTCCTTATACTATTCGTGAAATTGTGTGTACTATTATTTGAAATAAGATTCTGATTAATAATAGATGCATATCAAAACCATAGATAATCAACTAAAAAAGTAAAAAGAATATATCAATAATATGTTAATAGTGGAGACAACAGAATGATATAAAATGTTCAATTAATCCAAGAGAAAGCAGAAAAAGAAGGAAAATACTAACAAAGAACAGATGGGCATATAAAAGCATATGTAGCTAACAATCCCCTAGTATTCTTGTTTCTTATAGAATCACTCTGAGAAACCTCAACTCATGTGCATAATTAGAATAATCTAGAAAGAACCTTATCTGGAAGTGAAACTTATTTACATAGTTTGAGGTTTTTTCTATACACAAATATATGAATTCATGCATCCATTTTTCTATCCATCCATCCATCCATCCATTCATCAAGCATTCATTTAGGATTTTCCATGTGCCAAGGATTGTGCTAAAGACAAAGGATACATTGTTGAACAAAACAAACACAGTCCTTTTTTTCTCCATACTTATAAATTGTCTGGGAGGCAGGCAACTGCATTAGTAATTAAGGTAAAACTTCATTAACAATGACATATTTTCTTGATAGATTCATACATTTTTCATTCCAGCCAGCTAATTTGTGATGCAATAAATAAATCCTTTTATTTGAACATTTTATTTTGATGTTTGTTGCACTGGTAAGATTAAAATCTTGGAAAACTTAGTGTAAAACAAAGTAGAATGGACGATATTGACTTGTAACCAAGAGTCATTGTCTACTCTTACATCTTAATAAAATCTGAGAATTTTCAGGTATCCAGGTTCTCCCTTACCTGTGTGACTCAGGGAAAGCTGAATGCAATTCTAGACCCAAATGTGAATCTGGATCAGTCTACTCTCATCATTGGAATTTCAGTTTCATACTCACTCCAATTCAGAAAACTGGCTTAGTCCAATCAGTGCATGCCATTCCATAAGTGATCATTGTTAAACCATGGGTAGATTCAAGGCACAATATAGTCCAAACAAACTGGAAGAGATGGTTTTATCTCTGAAATGTAAGAATAAATTTCCCCCTCTCCTAGTGAATGAAAATAAGGAAACATGTTATTCCAGAAGCAATTGGCAATCATATTTGGCCTCAAGAGAGGCCAGCTGGAGAATAAAGTGACAAATGTACAAGAGTTGACATGAGAAATCATGGAGGGACTGAGCTGAAGTCCTAATTTTACTTTGCCTTGAGCTTTTCTATCTTGAGATTTCAGATTATGTGAGATTCATTTATTCATTCAGTAAATATTTATTAAAGATCTATGTGTCAGACACTCTTGTAATAAGGATATAGCAGGGAACCAAAGAGAAAAAATCCCCTGTTCTCACTGAGCTTAGTCATGAGAAAAGATAATAAATAAGAAAATAAGTATAGAGTAGGTCAGATGTTGCTAAATACTATTTTTATTATCTTTGATTAATGCTCTTTATCACTTCTGATGGTTCTAATTTTCCATCTGGTGTTACTTCCCTCAGCCTGAAGAATTTCATTTAGGATTTCTCCCACTGCTCAGCTCTCTTTTCTCAGTAATCCAGTCCTCCAAATGCAAGCCATTTCATCAGCCCCAAACTGATCTCTTCCCTAACATCTCAGCTCCTTCTTCCTCTATTAAGATAATAAAGTACCTTCAAGCAGAAAGCTGTTGTGTTCCTGGGGTTCACTGTGTGTTTCTCTTCTCTGAGATCACATTCCTATGCTGCTTGTTGTCCAGTGTCTGCAAAAGGCTGTTGAATATATTTGTGGTTCAAGGGAAAGTCCAGTAACAAGTCTTCTGTCACAGTTGGAATTGGCAGAACACCTGAATTTTAAATGGTGACTAGGAATTTGGATGGATGATCACTCCAGGGAGAAGAGAAATAGTATATATTTAGATAAGGAAGTAAGAAATAGTATGGCATTTTTTGATGCTATAGTTGATGTATTGTAAAAAAAAAAAGAGAGAGAGAGAAAATAAGATTATTTCTGAGAATTAAAATTGAAAACAGATGTGACTGGTGGGAAAGACAAGAGACACATCATGAAGGAACTTGTAGTTGAATAAACAGACACTCCCACATAAATCTCCTTGTTCAACTCTATCTTCTCAGTGTACGTAGCTTATTGAATTTTCTCCTCTATATCTCCACTATAATATAAAGTTAATGAGAGTGAAACCACAACTGACTTGTTCACTCTTATATTTATCCAATTCTTCTTTCATAGTAAATACTCTAAAGTATTAAATGTGTGTATGTGTGCGTTTGTGTACATGTTGAATGTGTTTGCATGCTTATGTATATGGGATTTGTTGCTTGCATTCAAGTATTTAAAAATTTTACTGATTATCTCAAAGCAAAATTAAGACCCATGATTAAGTAAGTTATTTGGGGAAGCACATTTACTTTTCCAGGAAAATAATGTATTACTAAGAAATTTTATTTATTTTAATAAAAGTTTCAAATTTTGACCTTCACATTAAAACTATCCCAGGGCAAAAATTCAAAGAAATTATAATTAATGCAAGTATGAATGCTGAGCACATGTTAAATCAATAAACACCAATTAAAAAAAAAAAGGTGTGTACAACTCGATTGGTAGGACTACAGCCTAGAGAGTGTCACAAATAAAAACCCTATTTTGTGACTAAAAATGGTTTAGTATCCCAAGAGAGAAACTTCTTTGAGAAGTATTTTTCTGCCATTGAAAAATTATTACTAGCTCCCTAATCAAAAGCCTTGGTTTTATTATGTGTTTTCTAATGTACTATGAATGTGTGAGAGATGTTTCAAAAAAGCCACCTGGAACAAAGCATGACAAATGACTAAAAAGCAACAAAAGGCTTCAATGGAAAAAAATAATAAATATTTTAATTCTCCTAAAGTTTTCATTGAGACTTTACCCACTGAAACAATAACACAGTTCTGATATATCCCACCTGACTTGAATTTGGATGTGTTGTGCACATAACTAAATTCTCACAAACTTATCCCACGCAATACTTGTAGGTTCACTGTCTGTAATTATTGCTGCTTTTTAAATAAAAGCATTTACAATATTGAAGTTCAGTTACTTATCAATTAGCTGTAAGTGTAATATCCTTCTTATAGATTAGACACAGCACATTTTAAATTTCATAAAATTTTATCTTCTACAATTATTTTTAGCATCTTAGGTCCTTTAATATATATTGAATAAATGCTTCTCCCGTCAATTTTGTTGGAAGAAACATTCATTTTTATTGTAACCCAAGAAATTGTTTGCTAAACTTTCATCCTATAAATTTTCAATTTATAAAAAATTAAGCAGGCAAAATAATTTTATTTAAGAATGTAAATAAAATATGTTTCTCTCCTCATTCCTGAAAAGAGTTGTTTTTACACTCTGCAGTCAGAAGGAGGCAGACACAATTGGAAAAGATATGTTAGAGTTAGAACTCATTGACAGCAAGTAAAATACAATATCCAGTGCTAAACGAAGCAGAAATTTTAAAAGGGATGTTAAGTGAGGGATGATTTATAAGTATGTATGCAGATGTTATAACTCAAGGATAAGAATACAGCCCAGCCTCTTAGAAAGGATTAGAGTCAGGTATGCAACAACAATCACTATCTACAGTAGGTTGAACTGTGTACCTGAACAAACATAAAACTTTAATCTTAATCCAAGTTCCGGTAAGTGTGAACCAGTTGTAAATAGGACCTCTTGAAGATACTATTTTTAGTTAAGGTGTGGCCCAACAGAATGTGGGTGGGTCTTAATCTAGATTTCTGGAAGCCTTATAAAATGAGAAAACTATGGGGAAGGGCAGGAAGCTGGAAGTCAAGGGAGCCTGGAAGTCAAGGGAATCCAAAAGAGAAGGGAGAGGACATCAAGGTGTGACTGACTGGAGGTGGGGACACAAGCCAAGAAACCTCAAGTATCCCAACAGTCAGCATCAGATTACTACTGATTTCAGGAACAAAGAACAGGGCTGCCAATGCCTATATTTTAGAGTTCTAGCCTCATAACCATGAGCCAATGAATTCCTATTGTGTGAACTAAAACCTTTTCCTGGTGTTTGTGGTAACAGATCTAGCAAACTAACACAAACCCATATAAACATATACACATACAATAAAAATGACACTAGAACACAGGAAAAGCATCATTTTCTCTTGCTTTTTCCTTTCCTTTTCTATCTATCATCCCTCTTTCTCTCTTTCCACACTGGTTTTCTCCGCTTTTCAGTATGTGTCTTTGAGTACACTACCATCTCAGGTTTTTATATCCCCTCTGTTCAAGAGCTACACTTAGACTGAAATGAGAGTGTCTTAGTCCTAAGTCTAAATTCCGGCAGCAAAACAAACTGGCTCAATTTGGTGTAACATTCTATCTTTGTTTTAATTCCGAACAGAATCATTAATTTTGAAATGCTCTGTTGTGTTACTTATTTCTCTGATTTGTATATATAAACTCTGTAGGGCACAATTACAAATAACTATTTTCTTTATAATTATGAGATGGTTTACAATGTTACTTTGTGTCATCTGCAGGATAACACAAGAGAATTTTATTATACAGCAAGGATAACATAAAATCTTTAAGAAACTGGAAATCGATTTATATCAGCAGAGTCATTAGAACATAGAAATCTGAGGAAGATTTTGTCCTGTGAGATAAAATCCTCAATTATCCCAATTATGAAGTGAGGACAAATATAACAAGAAAATAGGTATGTGGAAGAAGAAAATCATAAATAGCTTCATGACTAGAACAGCCATGCTGGTTTTCTTCCATTTTCTCTCTATTAAATGTTCCTATAATTTTTTATAAGGAGTGACAGTAAAAGTTAAAATTGTAGCTTGGCTAACAAGGGCATAACATAACCAGAGAACACTGTGACTTTAACAGAAAAGGAATTAATATCAATCTGTGATGGATATGATAAATAAGAGGACTTCTATCATCTAGTGTCGGAAGAGGATTTTCCAACTGGAGGTAGTTGTAAGAGGCCTATGTGTTGTCCTGGAGCACCCATCACCCCAACTAACTGTTGGTGGCAGGGTGAGATGCAAGAATCAGCTTGTTGAATGTACAGGAGCTATGCACTAGGCATGGGCTGGACTGAGAAGGGACAGGAAAGGGCTTTTGGTTTTTTTAAGCCAGCAGGCAAGGCAGCATCTCAGTGTTAGTCCGATATGTTGGACAATGTCATCAGCCTTGCATTTTTGCCAGCAACCATCTGGACAGGTCAGAGAGAGGCTGCGTAGGAGAGCAGGCCTCCTGCGTGACTCAACTGCTGAATTTTTCCTTGAAGCTCTTTGATGAATGTCCCAGCCAGGACTGTGTGTAGGATGGCAGGAAGGAAATCATCAGGTGGTCTTAGCAGAAGAGGAATGATGAAGGCATTGTGAGAACCCTCGCAGACACTTCTGCATTCCCGAGGCCTCTCCCTCCTGCTCTTCCTAGGATGTCCAGGGATGGGCAAAGAAAAAGGGGCCAGACTCGGGGCAGGTGCAGTCACAGGCAGGAAACAAAGTAGGCAAACCCAGACAGGGGAGAGAAGCTCAGGGCAAAATTGGTCATGCTGCAGGCTAGGCGCCCTGGGGTCACAATCTCCACTGTGGTTTGCACAAACCCAGATTCTCCACTAGAAAGGCTGTGTGTGAGGAGCAAGAAATATTGCATGCAATTAAGAGAGATAATAATAATAATAATAATTCTCTTGGATATCAGAAAAGGTAGTTGTATCATCTTGAGTAGAATCAATATATTGTCACTATGTGGTATCATGGTAAATTATATGAAAAAGCATGAAGTAGACCCTGAGACATAACTACATACTTGTTGAGAATTTATTGCTTGAAGAGTGCAGGAGCAAAATTCCTTTCCATATTTTTGCTCTTGTTCAATCTGACAGACACTACTGTTTTCTTACTTAACAGCCAATCTACCTTCAGTGCCTCATCTTCTCTAACAAAATCATGGTGCTTAGAGTTGGGGGTGGGGGGTAGCAGGACTGTGGTGCAACAAAACTGAGACAAAATGAATATACTAGGAAAGGTAGCTCCAGAAAATGGCAAGATCCTTGATCTCTGATGACAAAGTTGAGACATTAGACCAAACCTGGGGTAGCTTACCTCCCGACCTCCTAAATAGGATCATAAAAGCCCTTTACTTAAGGGATTTGAGGTTGACTATCCTTGTTCTTGAATTCAAACACATTCTAAATTATACAAGTAAGAATTCCTAATTCAAACTGCTTTCCACATTAAGGATATTTATTCTTTTTAAAATTAATACCACCTTATCAGTCAGATCTTCCTTGACCACCCAGTACAAATAACAACCCTTCCTTGGCATTCTTCATAGCAGCTTTGGTTGTAATAGTAAAACACTGAAAATTTTTTTTAATAGCAAATATTCTTAAATATCCAAAGTGCCCCTGCCAAAATCTTTGACACTTCTTAATTTCAAAGGGAAAAACAACAGTAGAGACTTTTTGGACAGTGCCTTAACCAGATGATCAAATATTGGAATAAATGAACATTCCATGCCTCCTGGGAAAACACACTATCACTCCTGCAGTGGTCTTGCCAAAAATCAACATCCAAATTTAATTTAGGTTGATTTTGAGTTACAAAATAACTGTTGGGAACTCTTCAAATAAATCAAAGTCAAGATAGAGACTTAGGAAAAGAGGCTAAGGAGATATAACAACTAATTGCAACACGTGGTCCTGGAATAGCTGTTGGACAGGGAAAAAATAAACACAGGGCAATTGACAAAATATGAATAGGGACTAATACTATCAGAAAATAGTACCGGATCAGTGTTAAACATCCTGGTTCTGATAATTGCAGTGTTGTTAAAGAAAAAAGTGTCCCTATTTTTAGGCAATGCACCCTAAAGTATTTATAGTGAAGAGACATAATGTCTCCAATTTACCCTCAAATGGCTCAGGGCAAGTGTTCTTGAAATTATATAAAAATGAAAGTTACCAAAAATAAAATCGCATAATCAAAAGCCTTCTCTCAAGCAGCACTTGTTCCATTTTTTTGATCTTCCAATCTGACATAGATGCTTATATCCCACAGAAACTTGTATGTACCTCTAGGTAACATCATTCACATGGTCTAACACTCAATGATTTGTTCCTTTTCCTAAGGAAATCAAACCTACTTGAGGACTGAAGATGTGTCATATTTGATTTTGAATCTTAGGTTTTAACAAAGATTTTGCTTTAATTAGCACCAAATAAATGACTATTGAGTATGCACATACAGATGCATATGTTTAAAATAAATGTATATTGCACATGAAAAGGCGAAATTGGCTACCATTAGTTAAAAGAATTGTAAATCTGCATTTTTATGCATTTTTAAAAGTCATCCATCTGACTACTATTTAAACTGACCCTTTGAGTAATTTTAGAAAACCCAGTAATCTAAACTGATACAGAATTAAAGTACAAAATTTTACAATCGCTAATTTGCTCACCAGTGACATCTTTAAGACATTTGAAAGCAGAACAAACGTGGCTAAAAATAAGAAGCATAGAGCACATACATAACATACCACTGAAATTCCATTGCTTCCATTTACTCTTTACTAAGTGGGAAAAGCAAAGAATCCCTTTCCTTTCTGTCTCCTTAAAAGTTTATGTCACAATTCTACGTGTGCCTTGTTTTCTCAGGCCTGTCTAGAGGCACATTTACAATACCTACTAGTAGACTTCAGCCCTGCTTTGTAGGCAGAGTAGACTGTGTGTGGTTTTTCCTTTTGATGTTTACTTATGTTTTATATTTTAGGTATCTTGCTACTAGAAGTAGTATGTTAGAAGGACATTCTTATTCCCCATTCCTGATTTTCCCTTTCTTCTAGAGGGGAGCTCTCTCTCTACCCCTTTTCTCACTCCTCCTCAGATGGAGTCATTTCAGTTAAGGAATAACTTAGGCATTCTCAATAAAGCTCCACCCCTCTTCCTCCTGTTCACTTTGGGAGTCTTCATCCTAAGAGATTTTCCTCATTTGTAATTACCAGAAGTAAAGAGAAAGGTTGGCTGAATCGCTGTTTCTGGCAGAAACACATGTCATACATGCGATATTTGCTGGAGTTACTTCAGACCCAGGGTGTGGACCTTGGCTTTGCCTAGTCAAGAACACTATTTTATCAGTTTTCCCAGGGATGGTCAGGCTCTAGGGGATTCATTAGTGCTAAATAAGCTTACAGGAAACAGATTTATAAACCAGAATGCCAATTTATTCACTTACACTGAATAACACACTGCACTATGTAACAGAATACTTGCCTCAGCTGGCAAGTACATGCTCCTTCCCAGTAATAAAGTCTTCTTGGAAAGTCAAAATAAGATCAGATGGTTTTTGCAGTGATTCAAGAGGCAACACAAAGGGAATTGGAGGGTATGAGGGGATATTGCATTCAAGTGGTGGTAGACTGATGCAACCTTCTGCATTTCAGGTTTATATCTGCCAAGTAGTTAAGGACATGATCATCAAACCAGCCACATGCACTCTTTCTGAATCATTGCTGAACAAGCACTGACAGATTTCAGTACTTAACTTTATTCTTAAACCATTCTTCCTTATCATTTAACAAAGGATTATGTCATAATATTGCTTTATGATGGGTATTTCACACAATTAATTACATCCTAGCTAATCTTTCATTACTTCCATTTCTGAATACCATTCTCCTGTGGGGTTTTAAGGAAGTTCCATAGGCTCCTTGCTGAAGATTAGGAGACTTATTTATCTCAAGAAGACATTTGAAATACCTCTCAGAGAGGGTTACTTCCTCAAATAGCTAATCTCTTTTGTTTTGTGTTGAGTGATATCAACTTTGTTTTCAAAAAGCATACTCTCACACTGCAGGCTATTTTACTAACATACTTTCTCTGTTGCTGCTTGGTGTTGTGATTTTACACCAAAATAAGGTGTTGTTGTCTTTTTTTAAGCCACAGCTAAGGGATACACAACTGCACACACTGGCAGATTTCAAAGATGGTAATATTCAATGATTCAGGACAGGACATATTTATAAAGTACATACCTTGTGTCAGGCATTGCACTTGGTTTGGGGATATAGAGATGAAGAAGAAGGAGAATGTAACTCCAAAGGTATATTGACTATGTTGAACGTGGATCAGAACTTGTTTTTAGGCCAAGCAAGCAACCACCTGTGTATTATCCCCCCAATGCTGGTTGAGTCTTCACATTCTGCCATTAACATTTTATCATTTTATAAAAACCACTGACTTTGTGTTTAATGTAAACACACCTTGAAAGTATTTATTTTGCTCACAGTCATGAGAAGGCTGAAAGAAGAGAATGTGAGTCCTGACTCACCAGGACACTGGTTGAACAAACACTGAACTGGAGGTCATCAGATTTAGATTCTATCCTGATCCTAACTGCTCTGTGAGTGTGGACAAGTCATCTGCTCTATGTAGATCTCCTTTTCCTTATTTAAATAGGATGTTTTTGAACTCAGATGGCTGTGGGTGTTAGGCAGATAACTCAGTGGTTGACATGGGCAGAAGATAAGAGACTGAAGAGTTGCTGGGGATGCAGCACTAATGAGGCATATACAAGCTAGATGCCTTATAAGGTTGTTTCTAGTCAACTTAGTTGTAGCCACTCATTTGGGATCATGCTAAGTGCTGTTTTCTGAACTGTTGTTAGGGTTAGTCAGTTAAGTGTAATTTCCAGGGAGAATGATGAAGATTCTATATGCTGTATGTAGAGTACCTTGCACTTGGTCTAATAAAATTATGATAGAGCTGGGGAAGGACTGGAAAACACAAAGCCATTGAAATTTAGAAAGGAGGATACTTAGAGATATTTAAAATCCTTTACTTCATTTTATAGAAAACAAAACTGAGGACTGGAGTGAATAAATGGCTTATTTTTGGTCTCTCAGATAGTTAATAGGCCAGCAAAGACCAATACCCAATATTCTCATCGACCTTTCTCCCCATCATTCTGCTGTCTTACATAATATGCAAAATGTTGACAATTGTAGGGGTTTTAATGACTATGTAGTTCAATACCTTCATTTTTAAGATGAGAAAACTGGGACACAAGAGATTCATCTGTGTTGCTAAGCACTCAGCTAGCAACAGAGCTGCAGCTACCACCCATCTTCTTCATGTTTTTACATATTTGGTAATTTTTTGCTTTGTGTAAACAACTGGTGACAATACTCATGAAGTCTAAAATGCATGCACAATTTTAGATATTATGCAAATAGTGATATAATATAAACTCTCAGTCATGAAATATTGTGGAAACCATTTGCAAACATTCAAGACAACATAAAAACTTAGTCAATCTTTTTATTTCTATTCAAATTTTGTTTCTATCAGCAATAAGTGATCTTTGAAAGAGAGCATACTTGTGCTATTAAATGGCTTCATCTTATAATAAAGACACGTTTATTTCTATATTTCAATAGGAGATGAGCATGTTATCTGAACCATATACTCAGCTTATTTCTGTTAGTTGAACATATTTATATCAAAGTTCTCCTGAGTGCACTGGTTTTGAGAAGCAACACTAATCCTGGTATCATAAAAATCATTGCTATGCAAAACAACTTTCATTGGTGACTCTACTTTTGATTAATGTGGAATTTTATCAGTGTAAGTTGTGTTAAAATTGTTTCATGAAATCTCTGATGGAAGCTTGTTCCTCAGAGCAGGAGACAAAAATATTTTGTTTGTCATCCTAAAAATATTCTGCAATCATAGAGAGAAATATCAATATTCACAATATTTGTCATGGATTATCTTTGAGAGTCTACCCATATATTTTCACAAGGATGTAACTGATAAGAATATAATAGAAAAGGAGAGTATTTTGTTACCAGTTAGTACTTTTTAACAGCAATTCTATGCAGGGCCTAGAAGCCCATCTACCTGTGAATATAAACCAACGATCAATCAAACTCCTAAGGCTTTCAATATATTCATTTTATGTGAAGCTTCCTAGAGTCATTCTCAAAATGTAAAATTGGCCTTTACTTGCGTATTTTCTGCCTCAATACAGGGGTTAAATTGTTAATGCTTTACTTTCACTCCCTTAATTTTTTTTAATCAAACTTTGCTTTTTCTCTCTCTAGGGAATGACAAATGGACAGCTTTCCTCTCTTGCACTCCTCCTTCCATTACCATCACAGCAGAATGCATCTGAGACTGTAATAATTCAGTGATGAAATACAAAATGTCGCACTGCCATCTCTCTTAAAGTGAACCGAGATTTTGTTATGCCGTTTTAGGTGCACTAATAGCAACTCAAGTCCCATGGAGTATCCTAATGTGAATTTAATGAGCTGATAGCATATAAATGACAGTACTGCCAGGGTGAAGGTGACATAACCTTTTTCTTTCTATTTGATGTTTGTCTTTGAAAAACTACAGATCTGTTCAAAATGTACTACATTATTACTAAGTGGTGCATCGCTCTCTAAAGAAGCTACTATTGTTTTAGCATTTAAGAATATTTTTCTCTTTGTACTGGAACAAGTAGTATGAGCAATTTTTTTATCATTAAGATAATACAAATCTGAACATTCTTTCTCTGAACAAACAGAAATTATGTAGTGTGCTGGTGTCTATTTTGCCATAGGCTGATGGTCTCCAGTGACAAATATTTACTTAAAGACCTCATATCCTTTGAATATCACAGTCAATGATATAACATCACTAAATTGGGTATTAAAGATAGTGAAATGATTCATAATTATTTGAGCTATCATTTGAGGGTGCTATAAAGATGGTATATATATATATAAGCTATGAAAATTATAACCAATTGCTTTCTCAGTTTATTTCAGTGTGCCAACATTGTCCACTATGAAAATCCAGGTAACCAAATTAAATTGGAGTAGCATGGTTTATATTAAAAATAGAATAAGGGGAAAAGGATGACACCCCCCTTCAAAAAAAAAAAAAAGAAAAAAAAGATTCAATATCCTTCATAGTGATCATTAATAATAGATATAGAAATATTTTATAATATAGAAATATTGGGTATATTTCAGAATATGCCAGAGGGTTTTGGTATGCAATGTGAGGTTAAAAAAAATGACATGGGGTGGACAAGAATGAAAGGCCTGTATACCCATGTTCCCCTAGACCAGGGGTTCTTAGAAAGGGGTCTGAGAGCTTGAATTGAAATTCAAAAAAACATTATTCTTTTGGGACATGTTTGTGCAGGTGTGATATATTTATTAAATAAAACACTGTATAGTATGGACTTAGTAAGGGGTCCATGGTTTTCACCTGATTGGCAAAGGGGACCATGGAACAAAAAAGAAGCCCTACACTAGACTGAAAATTTTTCTATTCTCCCCATTAAAAGGGAAAATACACCTCAAATACTTTTCAGTACTCTTTGAACTATTTCATCCAACCTTCTTAATTTACAAATGAAGAATCTGAGACTGGAGGGATTACGTGAGTTTTCTGAAGTCTCAAGCTAGTTTAAGTAACAGAGCCAAGAAAGATTCCAGCAGTCATCCTCCTGCTTCCCTGTTCAGTGGACCTTTTACTTTCATGGGTATGAGATAAAGACATGAAATCCATGTGCTTTTTTTTAAATTCATCAACTATTCATGTAGGTCGAAAAACAACTACCATGGATGCTGATCTGTGTTGAGATTGGGTTTGACACCTGACTATTAAGTTAAACTCATACCTTAGCAGAATCTATCAAATCCAAGAAGTACAGTTAGCTCCCCAAACAAAAACATACCTCGAGCTATTTTTTTATTAATATGAAAATTAAACTGCTTAAGAGTTTCAAAAGTTTGGATTTTGGCATAGTTCAAAAATGTTTTGGTTGCCAGGTGACAAAGCAAAACATATCACATATGCTTAACAACGAGCATGTACATATTTTGTCTTTCCAAGGTTTCTAGGGCTGGTCAGGCATAATGATGCATCATTGCTGAAAGAAATTCCAGCAGGGACAAATGTTTATCTGTTTCAAAGAGCATTTTCTTAATCCTTAAAAAAACAGTCCAATCTCTCTCATTGTTTAAATGTTAATGCTACCCAGCAGAGAGTGTATTTCACTTTATATTTGTATTGTCTAAGACAGTATTTGTTAAGTAATACTGTTTCATATAATAGTAGTTATTTTTTCCTAAGGACATTAAAAGCATTATAATATTTGTCACACCTATTGTCATTATCATATGAAATTATTTTTGTAATTTTTTGAAATTATATTGAAATCTGAGTATTGGATTTGCATTTTATATACATTTTAATAATTTTCGAGGCCTATAAAATCCTTTTGAGGCAACAGACCAGTCAAAACATTTTTTATTAAATCTAATGACTAGAGGAATCAAAAATAGAATTGTGTATTAGTCAGTCAAAGGGATACTGATGAAAAACACCAGAAATTGGTTGGTTTTTATAAAGGGTATTTATTTGTCATAGGAGCTTACAGATAGTAGGCCATAAAACATAAGTTACTTCCCTCACCGAAGTCTACTTTCATTTGTTGGAGCAAGATGGTTGCCAGCGTGTGTGAGGGTTCAGGCTTCCTAGTTCCTTTGGGCTCAGCTCCTGTTTCCTCCACAAGATCGGCTGTAGACTTTGAGGCTCTCTAGACTTTGCCTCCCTCCACAGGTCAGCTGTAGGCTATCAAGTGAATGGCTCTGTCTCTCTCCCTGGGGTTTCTGCCGTGTCTAAGGCACCATCTCTATTCCTCAGTGTTCTTCCCCTGGCTCAGGTCCTCTCTTCCCAGGGTTTGCTTCTCTTTCCTCTGCGTGCTGACTTCCTGGAAATCAAGCTTAAAACTTCAGCATCAAACTCCAACATCAGAACTCCAACATCAGAAAACCCCCAACTCTATCCTTTGCCATGCCTTTTATCTGTGAGTCCCCACACACCAAAGGATGGGACTTAATGCCCTACTGGCACAAGAGGTTTACATGATTACTTAATCAAGCAAACCTCTGAATCCAATATGATCTCATATGTCCAGAAGAAAAGATCAGTTTATAAACATAATCCAATATTTCGTTTTGGAATTCATCAATCATATCAAACTGCTACAATGGTGTATAACTCACAGATAAATTCCAAAGAAAATATTAATTGCAAAATTAATCTATGCCTACTGAAGAACAATAATCTCTGCTCACTTAAAAGTCAACAACCAATCTCTCGGCTACTGGTAGCAAGCACTTTTAGGGAAAGTGAAATAAAATTTACATTTGATTTTTGAAAGTTCATATAGGTTTAAAATTATTATTATCTTATTAGTGTTTAGTAAGTGTTCAAATTTAGTGAGCCTAAAAAGAGAGTAACCAGTTTGAAAGGTTTGGGAAAAGGTAACTTTAGACTTTTTTGGGGGCCTTCCTTTTTTAGGGAATTATTTTTGCGAATATATCCAACTTATTCCTGAAGACGATTTTAAGATACCCATATGGACATATGGCTATTTTGTGAATTATTTTAATTTTCCCCCATTGATGGACACTTAAGTTTTTCAAAAATTTGCTGCAGTGGAAATGATAGAAATGAGGATATGTAGAAAAAGGATATGTAGAATTTCACATTTCAAATATAATAATTTATCCTCTAATTAAAAATATATATAAGTGACCACAACCACATCAACTTTGGATGTTTTAAAACCTTAAAACCTTTTTTCCACCTGGTAGTTTTTTAAAAAGCTCTTTTTGTAAGTTCTATTCATTTGCTTATTACTGAAATAGCTTGCCTTTTTCCATGTACCTCAGTTTTCAATGTTTTTCAGGCAAGTGCCTCTTGCTATTTTGCCAGTTTTTAATTCTTTATTTCTTCTTGATCTGTAGGAAATCTTTATATTCAATGGTATATGACTGTCAATTAAATATGTAGCAAATATTTTATCTCAGCATATTTGTCTTATAATTTTTATTTTAAGGTAGACTTTCAGAATTATCAGTCCTTTCTCTTATTATATTTCTACTTTATTTATTCTTTAGACACATTCTAACAATTTCTTAGTAATGGGGGTTTGGCAAAATTCCAAAAGAGGACTATGTTTTAAGTCAGGAACAAAGTCTAGAGTAGCCCAAATGACTCTGTGGTGTAGCTGACATTTCTTTATATTTGAGTAGAGTGAATGTCTGCTAAGGTCACAACTCTCTAGCTAAAGATGTTATAAAAATGAAATAAACCTGTTTCTGGGTAACTGGTGTCAACTCGTTCAGTGAGCACTGCTGAGATTATTGCTCACAGCGACACTTCTGTGAGGAACAAAGGCAGCCACCTGTATTCTTAACTACGTAAATATCCTAGTTACTTTCAGTCTCTTAGTTCTATTGTTAACGAAGTGGATATCCTCTTATTATTCACCATTTGGCCCTCAGTGAGCCAGTTAACTGGCTTATCTAGGAGGACCATAGACTTACTTCCTAGACATATCTGTGATGGTCTGATGTAAGAGTCTGTTGCCCTTACATAGCTAATAGAATCTCAGGCAAATGTCAAAGTACCTCAGGACCTTGAGGAAGCCAGAGAATAAAGCTAACTGACTCTTGATTCAAAGGGATCAAGATCTTAGTTTAAGATCACGGCCTGTGGTTGGAGCAGGATGTAAAATCCTAAAGAGAAAATTGTTCCACTCCTTTAGATAAGAAAGAAAGAGTCCCAAAGAGCAACAGAGGGAATATTCCACTGCAATAGAGAAGAAAACTGTTAAATTTCCTCCTTGCATTTATTAAAAAATGTGCACTACATAGCTATTGTGTGCAAAGTGTTGTGCCAGGTCCTGTTGGTGATATAAAGATGAATGAGACAAATAACATTTGCTATTATTATTTTAAAGAAGACTTTTCTTCAAATAAACAAAGACAAAAATATCACTAAACATGGGAGGTAATATCAAAAAGAGTACAGAGAAACTGCTATGGGAGTTTAGAAGGTATCCTTTTTGTCTGTCAATATCAGCCAACCCATTTTAGGGAAGAGAAGACAATTTCTGGACCTTGAGAAATAAGAAAGCTTAGACATGGAAATACATGAGAAACGATAATCCATGGAGAGGAAATGGTTTGCGTGAGAAATAGTTCCTTCTCAGCGCCAAACTCTTCCTTTAACTCAACAAAACAGCATCAATACTTAGAAGCCCTCTGCTACCAGAGCTGGCCCAACGGCCTCACATGCCTGGATTGTCCTTACCCTGCACGGCAATGCATGTGCATGTGTATGCGTGTGTCTTCTGCCAGCTCTTGGCCATAAACACCATTACAAAATTCATTTGAGTAAATTTCCTAAATCAGAAAGAGAGAGAAACTGGTTGACTTTTATCTGTGATACCAAAAGTTTGAAATTTTTCCTGTATTCCTGTATTAATGGATATTCTCATGCAAATAAGGGGTCTGATAATTAACAGTCAGAAGGACTTGAATTTTTTGCTTTAATCATACACTGTTTTATTTTAGGGGCTTTACCTTTTTTTTCTCTTTTTTTTCTGATACACGTGTTTGGAGAGTGGTTGGATTAGGAAAGGAGGAAGGAGAAGATCCACAGATTTTGATTTTCCACTTGTAGCCCTGGATGAAAGCATGGCTAAAATTCAGCACCATTTTGCTCTTGGATCCTAATAGGTCCAAGGTGACTTCACCGGAATAGTCCAAAATGCACAAGAAAAAGTCAATATGAATTTTCAGCATATGTACCCAAAAGTACCAAGTAAGAAAACTGTCATTTTTTTCCCCAATAACTAAAAGTAGAGGCCCTTCCTTGACTGTGACCTAGAGAATAAGTACAATGTATGAAGCTGACACTTCTGAACAAGCAAGTTATATGCAGCATCAACTTAACATTCACGGAGTGTACAGAATGTCTCTGAGAAAATGTGCATATCAGAAAATGTGACTCACTTGCCGGCATAAATCCCACATGTGTGATATGGTCAAAGTGACAGAATAGCAGTGGAAGAGATTGTTTCCTCTTTGCTTCCGACCCAGGCCCATCATTCCAGATGGTCCAATATCTCTGACCATGATTTACGTACTATGAATAAGTAAATAGTGGCACCCTGTTAAAATGATTTGTTTTGGTAAAACCTGAATTGTTTTAGTGAAGTAAAAGGTGGGGGGGGGGCAGCTCTCGGAAGCACATGTCTGTCCTCAAGGTACATTGATTTGAAGCTAGGGGGCTTAGATGGCCTTTCAATGAGTCTTTCAGCCTGATCATTCTGTCCTTCAAATATATATCCCAAATATATAGGGATCCTTATCCTTAAAAGAACTATACCAGAAGAAACCTCAGGATTTAGAATCCGACTACGCTGTATTTCATTGGGAAGTCCATTAATTAAAATCCATTTTACTGTAAAAGGAGAAAGATTAAGAGGAATTCACATGGCTCAGATAAAAAGAACACATCTCATGCAATTTGCAAAGAGGGAGACAGATTGAGAAACCCTCAAAGAAACAAAGCTCAAGCCATTGAAGCAAATGGTCACGGTAGGAAAGGAAAGTCTAATAAATTCAAGCTCTGTGTATAACAGTGGGTTGAGTGGCTTTGGAAGCCACGCCTCTGTCAGTTTATACACAGGGAGATGGTCCTGCTGTTACCAGTCAGAATTTAAGCTCTGATTTATGCAGTTTTTGGTATTTGGGGTTTTGTTTGATTTTGGATCCAGCTCTTTATTTTTTTTATTTATTTTTTTATTTTAGCAACAACATTTTTTCCAAAAACACATAGCAGAATCTTCAATTATATGTACATATAATTTCATTTTTTAGAACTTACATATTTAATGTAATCTGAATGCTATAAATCAGTGTTGAGCAGAACTTCTATAACTGAAATAATATGGAAATTTGTGTAACCTGCAATTATAAGAAGCACAGTAAAGGAAAGAAATTTTTCCAGTCTCTTCTGCTAGCCCTACACAACTTGTTTATTCACCCAACATTTGATTTCTAGCAAATAACATGAATTGCTATCAATCTCCTCAAAATGTAATTATTTCCATAGGTAACATATCTAAATATATGCAATAAGAAGTTCAAGTTGAAGGGACAAAGCCATTTAGTGTTGCCCAAGCCCTTTAGGGGACCAAGAGTTTGGTTAAATAATTTTCTGAAGATAGTACAACTTACTAAGACCTAAGCCTACTTACCTATCTCCTGACTTTCCATCCAGATTTCTTTTTTCTTCAATATTATTGCAAAGTTTAAGGGTCTCCATCCTAAGTCTAATACTTTCCTTATCTTCAGGATAATGAATTTGAATATCAAGGACCTGAGAGTATATAATGGGCTGGCTTTCTCTGGAACAGAATAGCTTCTATTAATTCCTACCTACACTGTTATCTTTTACAGGTCCCCATCAGATAGACATCCATTTTAAACACCAAAAAAAAGAAACAACAACAAACAGAAAACAAAAACACTTTTTTAGTTTCTCAAGGGACCAGGTGCTTTAAAATATTAGCCATGGTGAAAGAGCTGGTGACATTATGAAATTAAGGCATAATTGAACCAGGATTTTGGGATGAATTAATGATTATGACTCTTGAAAAGTTTTTCAAACTTATTGTAACTTTAATTTATGTATAGATATTTTATTTTAAGTTTCATGGAACTGAACCGCCTAAACAGATGTTTTCATTAAATATCAGTTGCATAACAGCTACCAATCAAGGCTATGGCTTGCCTTGGTACCAAAGTTATTAGTGTATGGTCAGTTAAGTTCTTGACTGCTAATATGTTTCTTCTTGTACAATACCTAACATCCTTCTACATTTTTAGTTTTGGATTTTTGAAACAAGGACTAATTAAGAAGCAAAGTAATCATATAATGGCTACATTCTGCTTTACAAAGCAAACACTTGACTACTTACTGTATATTTGTACAAGTCATTTCCATTAAATTCCATTTCATTTTCTACTGTATAAGATAGTGATAAAATTTTTAAACTCTGAGAGAAACAGGCAATGTCTTGGCCTAGTAGTTTCCAATGTTGGTTGCTTTTTGGAATTACCTTGGGAACAGGAACTTTAAAAACATTGCATTTTACCCTCAGAGATTCTGATTCAATTGGTCTGGGGTGCTGCTTGGTCATCAAGGTTGTTTAAAAATTCCCCAGGGGATAGTAATTGCAGGCAAAGTTATCTTAGAGCTTTTCAAGGCCCTGACCTTGGCTTTAACAATCTGTCTGCTCCTGCCCAAATCACCTGGTGCCCCTGAAGCCACCCTCTATTGGCAGGTTCTGCTAGGTATGGCCTCAGCCCTTTATGGAGTCAGACAAGCATTTTATTAAAAAGATTACTGGGGTCTGTAAGAAGGGTGCTGAGACCCTAAACCCTTTCTGAATACTCTTAGAAGTAACTGAAATACAGCAAAAGTACCTCTCCATTGGTGACTATGGAAATTTAGATGGAAGAAAATAACATGTAACTATCCTGAAGTGTGAGGACTGCATACAGATACTAAGGCTTCCTAGGGTAAAATGTATGATCCATTCACTTTTCCTGAAACTCTCCAAAATGTATTTATTTTCTTGAGTGGGTATGAAATGCCTTGAAGCTTTATTTGCTTTTATGTGCAGCATCCCAGCATTTTCAGGAACTCACTGATTACATTCTAACTCACTATCACTCCAGGCTAATTGATAGCTCTCTTTTACAAAGACATCAGCTCCATTTCTTTGGTTTGGTATTATGGTGATCCCTTTTAAAAAGTCTCTGTTCTTGGAAAGGTGGAAAAGGAATTTGTCATTTACCTTCCTCCTCTTTCCTCTCTTAGCCAGGAAGTTATTTTCCATTTGAAACCTTCAATGTTAATTGCTCTGACTCTCTTAGGTACTTCCCTGTCTACCTCTGTATCATGGCCACGAGAGTATCTTATTTATATCTTTGTCTTTGCAATTGCATATTCATGCATTGTCTCACCCTGCAGAGTTGAAGTTGAAGATATGGTTTTGACAACTTGAAAAAAATAATAATACTGTCTTGTCCTCACTGAATAATGTGTTTGAGGCATTTTCTTTATATTTGGTTTCCTTTGTTTTCAGCCCACCAGCATGAGCTGTTGATTCTGTTGTTGTGATTGAAAAAAATGAGTTAGTTATTGTTAAACTGTTAAACTTGTTTAAATTACAGAATCCTGAACTCCATGACAGACCCACATGTATAGTTCAGAGTACTTGGGGCCAGTGCCCAGGAACCTAGATTGCAAAAAGTTGCAGGGACAGTTGCAGAAGTAACATGCAGGACTTAGTCTTCAGAAATGTGGAGGTCTGAGTTCAAATCTCAGCTGATTAATTTCCTGGTCCTCTGTTTCATCATCTCAAAATAGAGAGCAGCTCACTGGGATTGGTGAAGATAAAATGAAATTATCCATAGAAAAGATCCAGTACAAAGTAAGAGCTCAACAATTATTGGTTTCCTCCCTTCTAAAGGGCTTGTGATAAAACCAGGTACTTGTGGAGGTTTACTAGGGAAAACCGTCCTACTTGCAAGCAACATGACTTTTCCTGTTACCTTTTCCTTCTTCCTCTTTCAGAGCTTGTCTGCTTTGCCCAATGCTGCAGAACAAAGAAAATCTCACCAGGCTTCCTATGGGAGGATTTTAATTTATATCTAATTTAAAGACATTGGCTCCATAGGTGCAAGATTGCCTCACAGCCCTTTTAAGGGCTTTGTCTTTTCCTTTCTCCTCATCTGGGAGACTACACTATGCTCATCACCATCATGGCAGGAGGCAGAGAACTTTTGTCTTTGCCTTTTTCATTGAAAACCTTACTCTGTTGCTTCTTTACTCCCTATAGAAGCTCTAACCGGATGCCTTTGCTTTCACTAGGGTCAATTGTGTTTACATTCAGATGGCATTTTGATGGTGTGATAGTAACACACATAAGGGAAAAGGTAGGAGTTGTTAATGCCTTTTGAACTCAAATTGTAGGTAAGAGCAAAAATATAAGAAAAAGTTATTTCTGCAAAGAAAAATAGTGGGATTCAGAGACCCTTTATGTCTACCTCAGCTAAGAATTTCCCATCAGATTTGTGCGATTATATTGATAGACCCTCTCAACTGAATGTTTTTTAAACATTTTATCTTACCTGTAGGAACAAAATTATCATGTCTGATAACTAGAAAGTCACATCTTTATAACCAGCTGATGAATTGCAATGTTTGTACATTTAGAGTTCTGCTTAAAAACAATAGATAGTTATAGTCATCACTAAAAATTTCAGCTGAATAGAATTAACCTGGAGGGAAAAATATAATCTTTCTTCTTTCCTTCACAAGGAATAAATCAGAATGCTTGGAATTAATGGGAAATATTTACAAAATAAAGTTAGCAATGCGGTACTGAGAAACAATAGACCAATTGGAAAGGACTCATTTAAGCAGGCAGACTACCATAAAAAAAGAAGTAGATATGAACCTCTGCAATATAAATCGTAACCAGAGATAAAATTATTCCTGCCTCTTTGATCAAAGGGAGGGTTCTTCTGAGTTAAAAAAAAAAAAAAATTCAGAGAGGAAAATCACTAAGAGTATAGTTCCTGAGAAATGGCAGGAATATGACAAGCTACCTTGATTTCCCAGGTTCCTGTCTTCTGCCCTGCATTCTTTTCCTATCATCTTTTCCTATCAAGGGTGCAGGTGACTGGGTTTGCCTTTCCTTTCTCTTAGCCTAGTGATTTGAAAGCATTCTGAAGTCTGATTATCTGTCTAAAGCCATGCTAAGTCTTGTGCTAATTCACAACAAGAGTACATGTCTGCGATGGGGTTCCATTGGTAAATAGCTTAGAATGTATATGTGGTTAAATCCTAGATTATACATGTTATATAATGTTTATCATTGATACAATATGGCTGTAGTTTCCTCTTGTGTACATGTTCTTGATCTTCTCCAGGCTCCTCCAAAACATATATGCCCTTATTGAAGTCAAAGATTCTGTCATTCTTCTTTCCATATTAATTTATTTTTACCTCTGTGGCATTTAAACAGTGATGCAATGAAGATATGGTACACAGTTTGTATCTTCCAAACTCACGTTGAATAAGCTCTCCAAATCCTTAACATGTCTTTCCTGCCTTTGCTCAATGGGCTGAATCTTAATAGACTCTCCAGTTACCCTCACACCACTTCAGCCACACTAGTCTACTTGCTCTTCCATAAATCTGCCAAGTCTACCCTGACCTTGGGCCAGTTACGATTACATTACCTAAGATCTTGAGTTCTCTTCTCTAATGTTGTTTCAGTCTCTCCTTAAATATCATCTCTGAATTGTTCTCCCTGAATATCTTATTTAAAACAGCACCTCTGTTTCTTTCTATGAATCCTATGACTTTATTTTTCCTCTTAATTCCTATAAATTTGCCATTACATTTATTTGTTGACATTTTATTTAATATTTCCTCTCTTCTCAGCTAGAGTGTTAGCTCCAGTACAGACTGGCAGTTTTCTTCATTTCTGATTTCTAGTATTTACCACAGTGCTTGGAAATTCTATTGAACTTTAATGTTTTTGAGATCAGGGGCCTAATGGTACATAACAATATACTGCCTTGCACATGATGGGTGCTTAATATGATTTTATAAAATAAAGAAAGGATGAATAAATGAAAGTTAAAACAACTGTGTGATTAAGTAGGACTCCGTAGTCCCTATCTGCAGCTAAATGTATTAGAGAGATTTTCTGTCTGTTAATAACACCGCGAGACAGCAGGACAGGGCTGTTGCTAAGCTTTCTGGATTACAATCCAGTTAATATGATTATTGTCCTACATTACAATTTCTTTAAAGCTAGGGCCAATGGGTAATCACATAGCAGCATGAAGAATGACCAATACTGTTCCAGGTGCTGGGGAACAGAACCTATAATTTGTGAACCTTGGCACCTCTAAGTTGCCTGGTATTATTTGGCTAAACCAATCCTTTTGGGGAAGTTAGTTAAGCCCAGTCGAATTTTGAGATTTGAAAGTCCATGCTATTTGTTATGGTAGGGTAAGCCATGTATTATTATTCCATAATAATAGAATATTTATATATGCAATTACATTGTAAATATTTCAAAATTATATGAGCCTTTAGGTATGGGCATTTGCTTTACTTCTTTGTAATTCCAATCTGATTCTTTGACATAAGGGATGATAACATGTTTGCTGCTAATGGGGGTTTATCCCTATTGAAAAAAACAAAAGGTAAATTAAGACTTTTTCCTTTAAGTCTTGTACTGAGTAAATCTTTCATTTATTTATTAATCTTTATTTAGTACTCTTCAAAATTATTACTACTTAACTAAATATGAAAAAAATAAATCTTTGGGGGAGACATTTTGTATTACAAAAGCCTTTGGATATTTGATTCTGGAATCATTATTTGACCAGGGGGAAATCAAACCTTAAATGTTGAGATTCAATTCAAAGCTTATAGTTACTACCTCAAATGGGCCTTCAACTCACTATTAGTATTGGGAGTGATTTTTATGACCCTATTATTTTGCAGTAACTCGTATGATATTTATACTACCCATACGTGCCATATTTGATCTTTGACTCTTCTAGGGAATACCTCCAATAGATTATCCATAAATTACATATTCATAGTTATCAGTGTATCATTGGGGCTTGATGGATTTCTCTTTCTTATCCATTTCAAATTGTAAGGCAGTGTTTACAGACTCTGGAAGTTCTGAATGAGGAAGAGCATTCCATTAGCTGTAATCAAAATGATACTTTTTGTCAGGTGTTACTATTTGTCACTGACCTCATTTTCATAGGCCAGTACTTTGCATGGGCTGAATTTCCTTCAAGTGTAATGCTTACTATCTGCAAATACCATGCAGAACTTCTTTCCTTGTATTTAGAGAGCAAAGCTAAAATGAAATAAGAAACCTGATAAAGATTTCAAGAACCAAGTTGGTATGTGTGGGTGTGGCTATGTGAGTGTATGTATGTATCTCAAGGTCTAAAGTTAACCACAACACACTAGACATGTAAATCATGACAGAATGATTGGCATAGTAAACTAAAATTTAAGTTTTATGAAAGAAATGCATTAATATTCTCATTTGTCCCTCCCAAATCTGATCTCTTAAGTGTGGTACTAGAGCAAAGTTTGTTCAAACAAATGTGTTTTATAATTTGTTGTTTTTATGAATTCAATTCAAGTATTTATTTTGTGCTCATGTACATTATATTTTTTTTTCCTGTGAATTCTTCTTTCCCTGACATGTCTTTTCCTTTTTTGGGTCAGGATAAGCTGACAGATTTTTAATGCAGTATTTATTTTTCCTCTATCAGCTCATAAGTTTATTTCCATCTCTTAACCTTTAATGAATCAGAATCTATAATTAGATATATGTATTTTTTAAGTTTGAATAAATGTAAATTTTAAATAGCTACAGATATTAGCCTTTTAAAGATTTAAAAAAATATGTGTATGTATAAAGGACTTGTGTTTGTGTCATACAGCTATTTATCAGTAGATATTAGAACTTGAGACTTGGAAGGATGTTTGAAGTTAAACATAAGCTGCAATACATGTTATTGAACTAATTTGTTTGACATATAATAACATTTTATTTACTGATTTCAGTAGCTTTTTCATCTGTATTTCTAAAACACATGTTTAGCAAACCATAAGGTCCAATCCTCAAGCCACATATACATTATTTTCATCTCTGATTAGAGCTCCAAATATGAAAATGAGACAATAATAAGAACCTCAGTAGACATAATAAAGAAATCTAATAAAATTAGCTTTAAATGTGCTATCTTTTGTAATAATTTGAGATTGCAATTATTTTGTCTCACATCAAGTTGCTACAGTTCAAGTATTATTGAATTACAATATGTGTTTAAATAAAAATGGTAAATCTTCAAGCTTATTACAAGAAAAATATATTATTGAATTGATATAGATGTTAATACATAACAGCTTTCATTTTAAATTCCTTCTGATTTACATTTACATCTCAGAGGTGAATTCTGCAATCATATTAATCCAGTCTAAAAAAATGTCTTAAATCTTCCCATAGTTTTCCCCTTTTTGAAAATGAATAGGTGGTATTGGAAAGACTGTAAGCCTCATTTGGAGCATAAAGGCAAGGAAAAGTTTAAAAAAGGGAGGCATAAGAAAATAAAACAAACCAAAGAAAGAACAAGGCAGGAGGAAACGAAGAACAATAGTTGTTTGTAATAATTGGCACCTGATAAATGTAAGTTACCCTAAAATGTTTTGCCAAAACAATTGTGCAATATTGGAATTTTAAAAATCAAAACACTCTTGAATAAGTGCGTCATCCATCCTGTATTCTTTATTTCAACTGAAGAATTATAGTGAATGGGATTAGCTTTCCTAAATAAACTAATCCTATTTCAGGGAAATGTTATTTTCCATCTGAAAACACCTGTGTAACACTTCCAACTCTTCTGCCTGAAAGTTTTCTCCTTGTGTGCTGTGTTTACTTGTTCCTCAGCGGGTTCTGCTGATGCTAATGGACTCACAGCGGTGCATTCGACTTCAGTTATTGCAGGTCTAATTCAGTCATTAACATTTCATTAATGGACGGGCCTCCTAGCAGCCAGCGAGGCTGTGCAGATATTGATGAGCTCTCTGTTAAAAGAAACACGTCTTTAAAGTGGACTGTTTTAGACGTGGAATGTCCTAGTGAGGGCTTTGCTGGGAGAAACATGGATTGTTTTCTGAGGATATAGCCAGGTCTGTACGCTAAGACAGAATGGAAATGAAAGTTTTGTCTGCCTCCCTCAGGGATGCCACAGCCTTTTATAAATGGAATTCAGATTTTTTTCTAGGATGGGTGGCTACCAATAATGTCCCCCCAAAACAAAGCACTGTGCATATGCCGCCCCTGAAAGAAATCTCAAGCCAGTTTCCCACAGAAATTGCTGTTTGTGTTCCTGGGAGAGTAAACTTGAGAAAATAGCTTAATTGAAGGCATCATCTAACCTCACATTTCCCTGCAGCTAATATGAGAGAAAAACTTTCTGAGCTTAATACCTCTAGTCACTTAGTTACTTTCTCACTTCTACCCACTACAATCAGACTTTAGTCTTAACCAACCCACCAAGGCTCAGCAGTCAGGGGAACCAATGACTTCTATTTGCTAAATCGGATGGTTGCTCGAGCTGCTATTTGTTACCTTATCTTTCAGCAGCATTTGTTGCAGAACTAGCCTTTATTTTTGCTCTTGAGGTCTATAATGCCACACTCTCCTGGTTTCTTGTAATTTTACCAGCCAGTCCTTTGCAGTCTTCTTTGCAGGTTCCTCCTCTGTTCAAAAGTACAGCTTGGAGCGCTCCACCTCTTCGATCCCTTGGTGGCTGTGTTTAATAAGCGCCATTTCTGTGCATGAGATTTTCAAATCTAAATCTCTTGCCCACCCTCCCTTCATACTCTTAAGAAAATTAAGAAGTGATTTTTATTCCAACCTTGTCACTATCTTTCTATATTATATGGTTCAAATCAAACAATTTCCCTGAGTTTCTACTTTCTTTTCTGCAAAATGAAGTTGTTGAACTATTTGATCTCTAAGGTCTCTTCAAGCTCTAAAATTCTATGACCAGAATCTAAGCTTTGCATAAAGCAGGACAATCAGATCTAAGAGTATGAACTCTATCCCCAGTTCTCCTATTAAACAAATTGTTATCTTCCTGTGCAACTGAGAATTGAAATATATTGTATCATACAAATTTCTAATGCAAGTACTTTGTGAAAATTACTAATTTGATACTACAATTACGCTTGTAATGTAAAATTATTAAGTACAGCCATATTGCTTATAACTGTACATGGAACTTATATTGTTGCAATAAAGTGTGTTTAAATTCCATTACATAACCTTATTATATTCTTTAATGGCATCCACAATTTAGATAGAAAAAAAAGAAAGAAACAGGCAGTCTCTCAAAAGGGAATGACTATAGGTACTGGTAAATTCTATACTGGTGCTTAAAAGGGATAATTAGGGAGTTTTCTATATGCACTTTTTAAAAAAGTTTTTATTCAGTCCATTCTATGCTTAACAGCTAGCAGAAGCGGGATTAGAATAGTCACTTCCAAATAATTGGAATAAGATTACTCATATAAACTTATTCTATAAGAATGTGATTTCTGCTTTGTAAATGAGAATTTAATTTTTTTTTGTTTTTAGCTTTATATGATATTTTTAGACACTTTAAATTTCTAAGACAATTTTCTTAGGGTGTAGAAACAACCATGAAAACTCATTCTTATTTTTATGTGATGAAATAGATATGAGAAAGGTAAAAACTTTCCAAAAAATTATATAAATAAGGAAGCCAGGCACATGTGTTCTGTAGGTAGTTAAAAGTAGGCAAATTGAGGATGTAGAAAATACCCTCAGGAGAAAATATGTGTAAATTCTAGGCCAATGACCAAAGCTTTATTCAAACAAATAGACCTGGCTGTTTTTGTTTATGTGAAAATAACAAAGAAATAAACCATAGCTTCAGAAAAGAAGGGCTGAACATAAAGAGCTAAACAATTTTCTGAACTGTCATGATGTTCCTCTTTGCAGGTAACCATCTGACTTCACTTTGATAATTCATTTTTACTTATTCACTCAAAGTATAATACCTTCACATGTTTTCTTTTTGATAATTCCTTGTAAGGAATTGTAAACGCAATCAAGAATACTCTGCCATACATGTTTTTGGACAAGTGTCTAAATCTAGAATCTGGAGAAGGAATAACTTATTTTAAGTGTGAATAGGATAAGAAAGTGATTCACAAGGAATTTTCATTTGTCCATTCCAATCCCCACTGATTTAAAATGGTTTAGCCCATTCTGAGAAAGCTTTTTTTTTTTTTACAATTATCTCTATTTTCAGTGAGTGTACGAAGAAATATAATCCATCTTCAGTGTCTTTTGCCCAGCAGTTGATAGCCATGTCTCCAACACACAACTTGTGTAGATGCTTTAAACTGGTGTGGCTGCCAATTCCATTCACAAAACTGGGAGGAATGAACATTGCTAACCTGTCACTTTCAAAGACTTTTCTTAGTACTGGAAGAAAATGTGAGAACAATCGTTGGATATTTTTCTCCTTTACTAACTCAGTACCCTTCGATTGCACATCCTTCAGTTTAGAAACGTGACTTTATTAGGTTCTACAGAGAGCAATTGGTCTCACATTTATCTGCTACCTTTTCATATAAATATCATCAGTTCCCTGTCACTTAATATGATTCAGCCATGTCCTGAATGTGACATATTCTCTCCCCTTGCCAGATTTATGGAACTGAGATTAACTCAGTGTGGAACACCCATGTCTGGTTAACAAGCTCCATTTAAATCCAACCTAGATGTTAGCTTTGCCCACCACTCTCTTTCTGCTCTTTGTTCCCAAAGCATTATAGAAACACTCTTATTTTCTTACTTAAAACATCACATTGGAATCAATTGTCTATGTGTGTGGGTCCCTCCATAAAATGAAAACACAGTGATAAAGGATCTCTTTTTATTTTCCATCTCTGTGCCCCAATGCACAGAATATTGCCTGATATCTATGTATCTATGTATCTATGTTGGTTGCTATGAAAGTTTACTTATCTATTGCTTATTTTGGCGAATTGATGAATATTTAGCCTCCCCACATTCTCTTAAAATGAGTCTCCTAATATTTCAATAACCAAATCACCTTTAAGGAAATATTTCAAGTTCTGTGAAGCAGTGGATTATGATACTCTACTGGTTTTCAGTTGTGTAATTGACATTGTTCACATCTATCTCTAGCTCTCTAATTTATTTTTCCCTGCTTCCATAGATTTTATAGGTATAAACTTTACTTTTGTGTAAAATGTAATACAGTTTTGTGAAAATAGTTACTATAACTTTTACCAGTATGGATTCAACCAATTAGTGTTTTTGGCACCAATTTTGTGTTTTGAGTAGGGGGTCAGTTCTTCACAATTGGAAGAGTAGTTATTACAAATGTTTCTCCTATTACTCATAAGAAAGTCAGTGAGGTTTACTGGGTGGTCCACTGTTTTTTGCATTTGGAGAGAATATTCCTCTTATCTTAAATGGACCATTAACTCATGTCTGAAGGTTGGGGTTGATTTACCTTTACCATATTCATATTCATTCTGTAGCACTGAAAATATTATTAATGGTCATAAAGTTATCTAATTCTATCCGTGTAGATGATTTAATTTAATGACCCTCTGAGACAAAAATTCTGCAGGTTAACTATATGCTGTGTGAGAAAATATTTCCTTTTATTTGGTCTATTTTATTGCCCTTTAAATCTAATAAGGGTTCCTTTGCTCTCATTTTCTACATTGTAGTAAGAGGAAAAGATCAGCTGATACTCAGCTCTGGGAAGGCCTGACTTAGCTCTTCACACCTCTTCCTGGGAACAGGTCTCTTCCCAAAATCCAGATCCCATTTTTTTTGAATTTTAAAATCCAGAACTATATCCTTTCCTTCCAAAGGTATTTTTCAATACTTTCTTCAATACAATCTTTTTTCAATACAATCTTCCCTAGTGCTCTCCCAAGGTTTAAATAAATATCTTCCTGCAAACATTGGGAAATAATCATCCAGAAGGGGGAAGGGATGGTGGTGGAAATTGCTGGAACAGTGAAATAAACCCCGCACAGGAAGTTGATATGATACCCGATTATTCGCCTCAGCTGTGCCTGGAATGAGTCAGGGTGAACAGGTGGAATTACTCAGGTGTTAGGATTTCCTGTTTGATTTCCCCCAGGCGCTGCTTCTTGAGAGTCACTACTGCACAGCCTGTGGGCTCTGTCGAATGGAGAATTTTTGTTTAGTGTGAGAGGATTCTTGTTTTAGTTTCTTTCTCAAAAGCCATTAAATCTAAAACAAAAGGGGAAAGAAGAGGGAAAGATTGTTGATTAAATCTCCTTTTTTAAAGCAGGACTGAACATTTATATCTTTGACATATCAATAAAAATTCATACTCATAGGCCGCTAGGGCAGGAAGATAGACTATCTTCATTTGGTATTCCGGCCAAAAATTGTTTATGGTATTCAGCCACTTGTTGGTCTAGTCTGAATCCCAGGAAACAATTATTTGACATACTCAATGGCTTACATACAAATATTAGAAGCAATCGTAAAATGATCACATAGGAGAAAAATATGATGAATAACTGAAGAAACAGACTTAGCCTGTGCCTGGCAGTCTCCTTGGAGAGGCAGCGTGGTTCGGTGCCTAAGGTCCCATGCTGTGGACCCAAACAGCCTGTGTTCAGAACCTGGTCCTAACCAATGTGCCGTCTTGGGCAAATCACTTTACCTTTCTGTATCTCAATTTTCTCAGTTTAAAATGTGTATTTTAACATTACCCACATTATACAATTGTGGGGATAATAAAATGACAAAATGTGACAAAGTTTTAATAATGAAATTTGGCACAGACCAAAACCTAGTCCTAATGAAATTATACTTAGACGTTTTGTTTTGTTTTGTTTAAAAATGCAGAGTATAAAACTTTCAAGTATTGTACCAGTTAGCTATTGGTGCTTAACAAAGCACCGTGAAGCTTCAGTGCCTTAATACAGTAGTGATTTATTTTTTACCTGTTTCTAAGTAGGCAGGATGTTCTGCTCATCTCTGCTGGGCTCCCGCATACATCTGTGGTCAGCTCTTTAGCAGGCTGGAGGCTGACTGACTGAGCATGCTGTTGGCAGGGATGATTCAGCTCTGCTCTCCCAGCTCTCACATTCTCCAAAAGCGTACTTCAGGCTTGTTCTCCTAACGTGGCAGGCTTCCAAGTGAGGAGGTAAAAATGCACAAGCAATTTTTCAGGCCTTTTGTTGCATGAAGCCTGTTAACATCCTATTGGCTAAAGCAAATCATATATTGGATAAAGCAAATCCAAGGAATGGGGAAATAGACACCAATACTTTTAAGAGGTTTTACAAAGACACAGGGAAAAGGGTATGGATACAAGAATGGGCAAAGAATTCAGGTGCTCAGTCCTATCAATCTCCCCTAACTATAAACTCAGGATTGTGTTAAGGAGCACAATTAATTGTAAGGGTCACTACTGTCTTTCAATATTTCTCAAATTTGATTGCACTTCCCAGCTATGAACATTCATTCATGAACTCTCTTGGGTTTGGAACTTTGAGGACTAAAGAAGTTAAAGTAGAGAACAGAGAAAATTACATCATTGATTGGTAGATGTAAAAGTAGTTTTTTCTTCTTGCTCAGAAAAAAGATATGGAATCATCTAGGAGAAAAGAGTTCCTCTCATATCACTTTTATACATGACTCTAAAAATATTTATATCTGAAGCACTATCCCCAATAAAAAATATGACAGTCACTTAATCATTTACCAAGACTGGCTCTGCACTACCTAATCTCATTAAAATTCTTAATATTGTTTTTAATGGTAGCTTTGTGATTTAAAAACAAGTCTGACTTCTAGTCCAGATGACCAAAGTGCCACAGTACTGCTTTTGGCTTACCAATTACACTCATAAATGGGTGCATAGAAGCATGGGTGATGGATTTGTGGGGTTCTGGAATTGTCATCTAAGCCATTCCTATTTGAGATTACTCTGCTATAATATTTCTGATTTATAATCCCAGAGACTATGGTTGTGCTGGGTATTATTAGGATGGCTTACATTTGGTTTTAATCTCTTTATAAGAAACTTTACTGACAGTTTCTTGCTTTGTTTTATTTTTAGTTTTCTACATTTTTCATTTCTTCAGTTCTTCTGGTTCTACTCTCTAATTATACCTTTCCTAATTATGCTAAAGCTAAGGTTGCACCATCTACTCTCTGTAGAATGTGCCAGACTTCACCATATTGACTGTGAGGCATCACCCACTTGCACAAAAACAAGAAGGCATCCACTTGGATTCCTTTCAAGCTGCACCTACAAATATATTGAGAAGAGTTTCAGCATTTAACTCTCCCATTCAAAAGCAATAGCACCACATTCAGAAGATAAAGATTTACTTTTCAAAGACTTGCACAATCCCAATTATCTTGGCCAATGATTTGCATGAAACCCCCTTATAAACTTGAATGGAACTTACAATAAAAATGAAGCATGTAAGAATAAAACATTTACAGGTTTTATAGACAAAGAAATATATGTACACATACATGAACATATTTATATTCATATATATATATGACTTCAAGAGATGTGTGGTAATGTTAATGTAAAACTGAGGTTTATTAAAATTCTTATTTCAAATTAATTCCAAATCACGTGGTTGAAATTACAAGGAGAATGGTTACTTGTGTCAGGGGAGAACAATATAGAAAATTCAGGTTTCAGTAACTAAATCAGAGTTTTGCTGCCTTGCATCCCAGTATTCAGACTTAGTTTTAAAACTAGCATTCCAAATGAAAACTTTTCTGACCTCATAAGATTGTCTATTTTTATTATACTACCATTTTTTATTGTAATGTGAACAAATTTTGAACTCTATAACATAGTATTTTGTCCATTGAAAAAATAAAAGGAAAATATCATTCTAGGCTCAGCTAGAATGTGTTTAGAGTTTATACTCAAACCTGGCACACACTCAACACTAACAGTTTCCTTTTTTCATCTGAATTCTTCTGGGAAAAACGTAAATGGCTGCAGTATCAGTTGTAGCTAACGTGCTGAAGGCTGCAAGAACCATTACAATAGTGAGCCCTCAGCTAGAACATTCGATTCAAAACCAATTCAGGAGAAAAATGGGCATTTCAGGAAAGACAACTATTAGACAGGACCTGGCTTATAGCCACTGTAAAACAAAGAAGAAAATATGCTGGATAAATAACAGACTGTCTTACCTTCAGAATACTTGACACAGTTATATTAGTTGGATGTGCATGTGTACACTTAAACAGAACAGGCACAGACTTACGTCAACAATACATTTGCGAATACATAGTCTCTGTGATTCTGTTTGCTTAAATGTGAAAAGGGGAATTTAAAGTCCATAGAATTATTGTACAGATTAAATGGGTCATAACTGAAATTAAAAGACCAATTCTCAAATTGAACAGTGCCTGGATTCTGTCAGTGTCTGGCATATATTAAGTGCTCAATAAATATTATCTATTATAATATTCACATTGCTCATAAAATTATATTTAAAAACAATATATAATAAATATTTGGAGTTATAAAATGAATAAATTAAGATTTGGTTCATAATTTTATAAACAATTTAATTTTGCAATCCATTGATACCAGTTTCACCTAAAAAAATTAAGACCAGTTTTTTTAAAGCCAAGCATACTAAGAAATATTTCTACATCTGAGAAAAGCAGATTCAAAAAAGATTCTGTGTTTGTGTTGTTTTGTTTTCCCATAAAACACTAATAGCAATACTGAATTCATTGGGCTGCCAGTGTTTGTCTGTTGTCTCATTTTCTTGTGTTTTGTTTTTTTAAATTTGTAGTTGTATTATGGATCTTTACACCAGAAAAAAAAATGATCTTTTGATTCATTTTAAGTGTGTTTACATTCTGAACTGTACAGACACCATCTTTCTCATAAGTTAAAAAATTAATTATAAAATTAACTATTTCAAGATTGACAGTTACCACATTTTAAAAGTGTTTTTCAATAATAATTCAATAAAGAAAAACAAAAATTCTGCCAAACATCTTTTGAATAGTAGTAACACCAACAGTCAAAAACAAAGGACTCAGTAATTAGTAAGGATGACCGGAAGGAAATGAATAGGTTCTCTACTCCAAAAGAAATCAGTGAGGAAAGGACTGTGATTTGTCCTTCCATAAGTCCCACAATGCAAAGGTAGTTGATCAGAAACTAGACTAGAAGGAAATGTGTTAGGAACTTAAAAGATTAATGTGCTTTTTCAGAGCAAACTTTCCTCAATTTACATGAAAGATATACCAGAACAAACTAACTCTCAGATTCAACAGTGCAGAGACCATTAAAAAAAAAAAATTAAGAAAGCTTTCCCTTAGAATTTATGCCTGCAATTAAAGCCATGTCTTTCTTCGTCTGCATTGGCAAAATATTTTCACTTTACCAAAAATTCCCCCAGAAGTTCAGAGTTTAAATTTTTATATCATGCATAGGCCTAATATTATCATACTGTCAATTTTGTTAAACTACAAACAAGAGTATTTACTCTTCCCTGAACTTATAGCTCTCAACAGTTTGTTTCAATCATCTCGTCCCTCCTCCCTACTATGATACACTGTGGAAGCTGATTCTCTAAAAGAGAGTAGCCTCATCTCCTATATATAAAGAAACAATGCATAAATTATGATAAATTTATTTCTTGCTATATGTATATAGAAATATGTTCAGGTACATGATTGTGTAATAAATTATCCCCAAACATGGCAGTCAAACACAACCATTTATATTCTAGGTCAAGAATTTGCACAGGAAAATATTCCAGAGTGAGGATGGCTTGTTTCTCTCTGCTCCCTGATGTCAGGTACCTCATCAGGAAAACTTGAGGCTTAGATGCTAGAGTAGGGGTTCTTAACCAGGGGTCCATGGACCCCCAGCCAGTCCCTGGAAAGATTTCACGGGGTCTATGAGCTTGAATTGAAAAAAATCAACTTATTATCTTTATTTTCTCTGACCTCTGGTGTTGAGTGCCATAAAAACTTACCTGCTGCTACATTCTGAGAAGGGGTCCATGGTTTTTCTTCTGACTGGCAAAGTGGTCCATGGAACAAAAAAGCTTAAGAACCCCTGTGCTAGAGGAATGAGTTGAAGGCTCACTCATGCACATATCTGATTGCTAGTTGACACTGGCTATTGGTTAGGGGATACATTTCCTCTCCATATGGGAGGTTGCTCAGTGTGGGCCAACAGGCCAACACAGTGGCTGGATTCCAAGGGTGAGTGTCCAGAGATAGTGAGCTGGATTGGAGCCAGACTGCCATTTAAGGACCTGACCTTAGAAATCATGTTGCTTTGCTTACACTGCATTCTGCATGGGGCTGGCATACAGGCCTGCCCAGCTTCAAGTGGAGGGGAAATAGACTCCACTCTTGATAGGGATGATAGAGGAGTGGCAAGGTGCTAGAAGAGTATTTGGTGCTGGAGATAGTGCTCTGGTTGTTTCTGGAAAATACAATCTGCCACTGAGAATTTAGATTTTTAGGGAAACTATGACTGAATAATTTTTCAAATGTAATAACATATTTTTACTGCTTATAAAGTCAAGTTCCCTTCCCTGATATACTCCTAATTCAAGAAGACATAGTCCTACTTAATTAGGGCCTACAAAGAACTTGCTATCTAATTAGAGAAAAGGCCTGTATGTGAATGGACGTAATATAAAGTGTTGAGTTTAAGTGAGTAAGGAAGAGGGGAAGATTATCTCTATCTGTGAATCTGAAGGAAGTTTTAACTTGACCTGAATTGTGATGTTTAGATAAGATTGCTTGGATGGAGAAAGAAAATAGTATTTTTGCTGAAGAAAAGAGATTTAGCAAGGGAACAAAGTTCAATAAAAAGATCTATTCAGGGAACACTCACTTGGCTGATATTACAAGTGAAGAAGAAATAAAGAGTGGAATAGAAGAATGAGTGAAAAAACAACTAGTAGAGATAAAGATAAATAAAATATCATGAAGGTCTTAACTGTGTAGAAGATAGAAAGCAACTAAAATTAGTTTTTTACTGGAAAATAACAGTCAGAATTTTGCTTTAGAAAAGATGCTCTTGCAGGACTATTTGGAGAGGGGAGACACAGGAAGTGACAGAAAGGCAATTGGGAAAATACTGTTAAATATTAAAGGCAAGGAGCAATGAGAACCTGAATTAGAAGAGATCCAGGGGCTACTGAAGAGAGGATACAGGTTGAAAGGCTTTTCAAAGGTAGAAATGACTGGATAGGATGGGCAAATGGATATAGGGAAAAGTCAATGTCCTATTTTAAAACCAGGGACACTTGGAGGCTGTTGAGGGCAGTAACAGCTAAGAGAATAAGGAGCATGAAGAAAGTTGGAGAAATGATATCACTTTTAGGTATGTGGCTTTTACAGTGAGTTTGAAGTGTCATTGCACATTTTCCAGAAGAGAAGTGGAGACTGGGTGCTTAGAAAAGTCTGAACTAGAGGTGAAGCAGCTGTGGCCATGGATCGAAGAAAGGGGAAAAGGAGAAATAGGTCTACGGTTAAATCTTAGGGCCTCATTGTATGGTGTGAAGGGGGATGAAGAGAAACTAGTAAATGGGGAGTCAAGAAAGACACAGAATCCAAACAGAAGATGAGGAAGATCATTTCAACACAAAATGGAGAAGTGCTCATCAGATTTTGTAAAGTTACATGCCCCATTTTCCTTCCCTAGAGCAGTTGCCCTCAATCAACGTTATTTTGTGTCCCACTCCAATCCCAAGGATTTGGTAATCTCTGGAGACATTGTTGAATGTCAGCACTGTTAGTGCTAGAGGTCAATGAAATCAAGGTTGAGAAACTTGCTCTAGATCTGTTGAGCACATTTGACCATGAAAGTAAGACTTCTTCCTCAGTTCTCCATCTCTTTCCAAAATTAGGAAGGAAGGGCACTCAAAATGCCAAAATTTCTATGGTACCTCATAATTCTCAAAGTGAGGCCAAGACTCATGTTCTTTCCTAGAGTAATTAGTAGCAATAGATTCTGTATGTTTCCAACACTAAATGTCAGGTCTATCTAAGAATCATGAACTAGGCTATATTTACCTTCTGTAATCTAGTATGGATTTTTCAACACACAGCTTGAAAGCTAATCTCCTGCTTATATGTTGTGTGTGAATGTTCATTTTAAAAGCATTAAAAAGTTACTTAAATTAAATACATTTTAAAGCCTCTTTGCTAAGGTCTGTGAATGAAATAAACAAAATTTGGCAAAATCAATTATTTTTTCAAATTTTCACTCTAAGGCAGTTATATTTTTAGAGTAGTTTTTTAAAAAAGATGTTTGTGGGTTAAAATCCAGTGTGAAAGAACTGGCATTCTGATAACAGAGATTTTCCCCAGAAATACGTATTTGGAAAATAATTCTTGACATGTGGTTCTTCTTTCAATGGTGACTAATTTTCAAAGAACATAAAATCTCTGGTTTTATCGTCACATGGAGCAAACTTCTTAAATTGACTACCTACACAGTCAAGTATCTTTCAGAGGATATTGATTTATTTATGTAAAAAGCAAGACAATATAAAGTGGCATTGGGGAATTATTTCCCTTCTGCCCTGGGCCTTTGAATCATACGCTACATCATGCTGCTCAGCTGTTGACTCTGGACAGATTCCAGAACAGCACAGTACAGTGGAAGATGCCAGAAAGGTATACTGCCCTAGCATAAATGGAGGAAGAGTTATCTTCTCTACAAACTCAAGAGGAAAATGGAATGATTTGTATGGTCGTTGATGTGCAGAACATTCATCTTTCATTTTCAGTGTCAGTCAGGGGCACTTTTAGTTCACATGATGGCATGTTGCTCTCCCAAGAAGCAAAAGGAGTACAACTCTGAAAGAACACTTGTGCCCATTTTGTTGGCTGTACCCTAATATATTTAAACACACAGTACTGATTTCTTCATGGTCAAGGGTTTTATAGACATCAAAGGAAAAAACAAACAAACAAACAAACCCTGATTACTTCAACCAGGGCATGTGGCAGGCATGTAGTAATCCACTATTTTGATTACCCATTTAGTATCATCCTGCTAGTTGAGACTCAAGGTAATAAAACTGGTGTGCTCTCCATTCTCTGTGGTGAGAGCAGCAGTGCACTGCCATTTCCAGAACTCACTCACGGTTTCGACAGCCAGCATAGTTGTTGTTGTTTGCTTTATTCGCTTCCCAGGGCTAGGGAAGTTGCCAGGTATTGCAGCTGTGCAGAAGTATGGATCTTATTTTACAAGAGTGGCTTTTCATGGAATTTCGTGGAAATTTCATAACGGAGAAATGCTTGGCACTTTGGGATGTAAGAATTTTTTTTTTTTTTAATCTTGGCTGAGCTCCCCCATGACAATAAAGTACACAGAAAATGGTGCCTTTGTGGGCCCAGGTCTTTCTAAGAACCAATTCTTTGAAAAATCAACCTTGCCATTATATTACGATGTGTACCACTCCTCAGTTTGGGTGATCTGAACCAGGAGTGGTGAGTTTATTATATAGCTCAGTCTCTGTTAAATCAGTTGAAAAGTAAAATATCTCTTTACTAGATTCCCAAGTATATCCAAGGACCCCACCAACTGTGGTTGAGTCATACTGGACTCATTTCTGAAGGGTGAATTCCAGCATTTATTTTGGACCTGTAATATAAATAATTTAATATAAAGTCAAACACAAAAGAAGGAGAGATTTTTTGGAGCTATCCATCAAAATTTAGTTGTATAAAAACACAGTTCTGAGTAGAACAGTGTTTTGGGAAGCTGATAGTATTGCTGGAGATTGTCAAGCCCTGTGAAGATTGAAAATGGGAAGAGATTTGTGATTTGAGAACTGTAGTAATTTAGAAGAGGTGGCTCCCAGATTTTTGGATTTGGTTTATTTTTTGGGACTTACTTCTCCTTTTGATTTTTATTAGATATGACATTTAAAATATATATATGCACCTGAATCTGAAATATTCAGAATATTTTCACATCTTCACTAAGATATCAAGCTCACAGAATTAAGGGAGTAAGTCTATAGAGTCATTTGGCATATAGCATTTGTGCGATAAATGGTAGTAATTAGTATTCATGATTAATTTTTCTTCAGAGAACATAAAAAATAATATCATGAACAAACTAGTGTTCAATAAAGCTTTTATTATTGATGTTCATTAATAAATTAATTACTACTGTGATCCCCGTATTCTCTGCCCTTCCCAAACCCTCCTCCTAAGTAAAGAAATATAATGGATTACTTTTGGGGGGATAAAATTAATTACTCATAAATTCACACAAATTGTAATCTGATAATATCCATAGACATAATCCTGTTTTCTTTCTCTTTAAGATGCCTTTAAATTGGTGGATACTTGGAATACTTACTCTTTTTATTTGTGGCAAGTTTAGGAGATAATTTTTAATATAAGACATTGCTGGCATTCTTGAAATTGGAGTCTAAAGAACCCAAAAATACCCAAGATAAAGTCAGAGATGGAAAAGCAAGAGAAAGACAAAGGGTAGAACTCTGCAGCAAACCAGCAATGGTAAACAAGACAATTTTTAGTTCTTTCATTTACCCATAATCAAACTCCTGTCACTGCAGCTTACTTCAAAGTTTTCATTAAAGTTGAGAAATACAAGAGGATTAATCTACATATTCAAAATATGTATCCCCCCCGCCCCATAGATCTTACTATGTAAATACCACCCCCCCCCCCCGTAAATCTTACTATGTAAATAGATTTCAAATGGAAGATATCTGGGAAGGATATAGTTGTGATTGGTAGATTCCTGAAGTCTACATTAATGCCAGCAATTCTCTTCTCTCCTACTGTAAACACATCATACCTTAATAGTCAAAGAGGTTATAATTCAAAAGTCCATTTTAAAGTGGTTGTTTGGAATTTTAAAATCATTCTTTCCTTTAATAATATTATTTATTCATTATTGAAATCCACTATCTTCTATGTATTATGCTTGACATTGGGGCTGTAAGGATACATTAGGTATAATTCTTGTCCTGAAGGAATTTGTGGTCTTCTGGGAAGATGAAAACATCAACAGATGGAGAAAATTGCATTTACCAGAATCCCTGGAGTGATGGGGATGGTAGCCTAGCCTGGCAGGGCTCCTTCTCACAAGAGAGACTAGAATGGTGAAAAAACCATCCTTGTCCTTAGGTGTCTGTTCAAATCAAGACGGTCAGGAAGGTAGACTATGGAAGGTACTGAGGCAGAGAAGACCAGTATGGTGCTGATCAGGGAGAGAAAGATGTATTCCCCTTTTGAGCCCCTTACCTCTTCAGGAGGTTAGTAAACTTATGAATGAGTGAATGTGGTTGGATCTTTCCTGGAAAATATGGAATCATGGGCCTAAACTTCGAATGTTGGTGTGACACAGGACGGAATGATGCAGCCTGCAGGGAACCTGTGGGCTAGAACAGGGCCTCTGACAGAGAAATGGGGTTCCATTATCATGGGATAGGCTCAGAACCTTCTCCAGAGAGAAGACAGTACAAATGCTGTTGGGGCTCAATAAAGAATTTTGTAAGTGGAGAGGGAATAGAGGTTAAGGAAGCCTTCGTGGAAGAGATAATGGCTGAGAGGAGTCTGAAAGAAATGGGGAGTTTTAAAGGTTAGACTGGGCCTTCTGTGCAAAAACGTCAGAAAGGGGAAAGGAGATTACTTTAGGGTGATTGGGTCATTATCATTTGTTTCCAGCATGTTTGTAGAGGTAGGAGACAGATTATAGAAGGCCTTGTCTTATGTACTTTGTCAGCAAACTTGAACTTTAACTCTCAGGCTGTAGGAGACACTGAAAGCTTTTAAACAAGAGATTGATTTGTTTTTATTGCGGGGGTAGGTTTGCAGTTCAGTCCACAAAACGTGTGTATGCCAGAGTATGCCTGGAGCAAAGGACTGGTGATGGTGCATCAATCAATGGCAGAAAACAGTCATCAGGAGTCCAACAAATCTCATCATTCCCCAAAGGCCTTAATAAGTTCCTGTCATCAGCTGCAGTGTTGTGCAAACAATGTGTCTATGGCAAAATGGTTTTGAGTTCAACAGCAGTCCTTTCTATTCCATAGTATGGGAGGTATTCGAATGCACCATTCTCTACCCTAGCAGTTTTTGGTAGTGGAAATGGGAGCGGTTCCAAGGGTTTACAACATGGCTACCGTGAATCAGGAACTAGAGGCTTCGGAAAGTTTCAAATAAAGGTCTTAGAATAACTTAGTATGATCCAGGCTTTTTTCTGCCAGTGACTCCCCTTTACCTTAAAAAAAAGTTATGTGTGATAGTCAAAGGAATTAGAATATGTTCCCTCTTATCTACTAGCACTGTCTGAAACTTTTTTCGTCAGGCTTTTCCTAGAGTACACACATGTCCATGTGTGTACACATATATTTACATGTATATTTCCTACCAATATTGGGGAAACTGACAAGAACTAAAAGGCAAATTATTCTTTCATTCCTCACTTTCTATTTTCTCTCTTTTTATTATACTGGTTTCCTTAACATCATAAAATTATATTTCAGAGCTAAAAATTGTGTGTGTTAAGGTGGATATTATCTTTTCCAGTGAATTGCAGGTCAGGGTCCACATGAAGGAATGGGGCTTGGGCAGAGGAGCGGCTAAGTTAGATGAGTTGCTGCTTCCTGGGCTGATATAGAGATATCTGGATGAGGGAGGACTAGTGGCTATATTGTGCATTCCCATTCAAATTCCCTTTCTAAGCCCCTCATCATGACACTTTATCCTGATATTTTATCTGTTTTCTTTTTGAATTCCCAGTTCTAATACAAGGTTTATTGCATAGCTCCAGTCAATAAATCAAAGAAGGATGGACTTAACTTGCTTTGAGTTAAAAAGTCAGTTGGAGGATGAGAAGGCCAAGTAGAGGGAATTCATGAGCAATAGTTGATCTAAGACTAATAAGAGGGAAGCTGAGCTGGGTATTTTCCTTTACTTCCCTCGATTCCTTCTCTGCCTTCCTTTGCCCTGCTCTGTGACTTGGGAGGCTGATGTCTGTGGACTGCTTTCCTTGGGGTTTTGCTGTTGATTTTGGTGAAGTTCTTGTTCCTTGGCTTCCAAGTGGCTTCAGCCAATTGTGGAGGAATAGCCGGGGGGCATAGGCAGGATGAGAAGGAATCCGGTAAGAAAAAGGTTGGTTATTTATTTTCCATTGTGTGCGTGGGGGTGGAGTGGGAAAATGTTCCGTCATTGGTCTCTAGTAACACAGCTCCCTCCCCTATCTCTTTCAGTTCTAGGAAGAGCAATAGCTCTTATGTCCCTATGTATCAGGGTACCTTGAAAATCCATAGCTAGTTCTCCTGGTCCTGGACTCTGTATTAAAACTGCTCTCAATTAAAACATTTTAAATGTACCCTATGTTTCTTGCTGTGAACCTGATTGATAGAGCACATAATCCTAAATTACGACAACAGGGATAGGGGGTTTGTGAAGAATTTCAAACTCAGGGAGAAATACGTCAATGTACCTGTAGTGGGAATACTAGTATATTTTAATAGGATAAACTGCTTGCCTAATGGACATCACCACTTATATCACCCAGCATGTCCAGGATTTAAAATGAGTAGTAGTGTTTTCCCAGTTGTCTGTAGTCAACCTTATATTTTAACTCCATGATCCCAAGGAAGAGCAAAGGGGCCCACTTCAATGTGAAGATGGAGCCTTTCAGCAGCTCTCCATGGCAGCCACGCCCAACACTAATTCTAAAAGTTTGGCCTGAGCTGCAGGAACAGAAGAAATACAATCAATGCAAACATCCCAGATGCTTCCTGATGATTAGCAAGCTTAAAAATTATAAAAAGAAAAATTTAATAGCTCAAAATTAGCTTAATGCAAAATACTGGCAGACCACAAACAACATACTTTTATAGAATTAAGGCATTATTTTAAGCCTTCTCTACTTAGCTGCCAGAGTCTGAGATCAGCACTCAGCTGTCCCTAAGACATTGGTTGAAATCATTAATATCAGAAGCAAATTTAAGACTCAACATTCTCTTTATTTCTGAGGCACAGGGTCTAAAAGTGAAAATCAGGAATACTTTTCATTCACTTTGAAGTGAACCAAATAAAGCAGATTAACTTGGTGAATTATCTGTACCTTTAATTCACTATTTATTTTCCAGATATTTAAATTCTAAAAAATACTCCTGTTTTTATTTTTAACATCATGCTCTCCAAGAGGGGAAGATGCCAGGAAAAGTAGACCCTAGCAGTAAGATGTTAGTTTTATTGGTGGGTGCAGAAAATGGGCTGAGATAAAGAGCATCCAGCTTAAGGGAAGGCATTGCCCGAATCAAGGAAGAAGCTGAATTCGGAGGCAACTAGAAGGAACCCGCTAAAGAATTAAGAATAAACACATGACAGAGTCAGCTATAAATATCTTTCGACCCATAGAGTAGGAGCCATCTTCAGATGATGCTAGTTCAAAAGAACCTCTCTGTACACCTGACCTCCCTTCCCTCCTTTCTAGAATGGTCAATATTTGCTTCTGGTGAGGAGAGGAAATATGAGCGAGAAAGAGGAAAACTGACCACACTCCCTCTCCTGGGTCAGCGATACCGTCTGTGGTCAAACCTGTCTGGTGGAAGAGTGAAAAGACTCAACCTTAAATGGAGATTAAACTGTTGATTTATGATATGTAATTACTGATTCAATCATTGTTTTACAGCTTTAAGTGGTAGGAAAGGAGTGGTCTCTTCCCCGATGTGGGCATTAAAGTTGAAGGGCTTGCCCAAGTTTTTATCTAGAAGCAGGGAAGCATCTGTGGTGGCTTTGTCTCTGAAGAACGGGTAGCCTGTCCCCCAGATAAGCTCTGTCCCTTCAGAACCACTGATGTCACGCATGAAGGCAGGAAGCTGTGAGCAGGGTCACTATTGAGAAGGCTACTGACCTTTGATGAGAGTCTCAGTTTTAATTTTGCATAACTGTCATTTTATAAGGGCCCCAAATTAGGCACATTGTGAATATAACAAGATATTACAGAAACATTTCAATTGCGTTACCACAGTGCCTTCTGAAGATCTCTAACACTTTGAAAAAGATCACCTAGCTGCTTTGGGGACCTGTGGGTAATAATTACTCACCAGGACTCTGGTGGACCACATCTGTCTCATCCCACCATTTCTGGTAGGGTCCATTGTGGAACCAGTGTATTTTACAACTAGGAGCCATCTCTTTATCCTCTCAAAGTTGCAAATACCGATGAACCTGTTTTCAGATTTATTACTGAGATGAAGATACATTGCTAAGTCCCCATGCCTCTCAGATCTGCAGTTTGTCTGCCACCTGCAGCTGTTTTCTTAACAGGGCAAAAGCCCCAGTTCACCAGACATAAGTAAGTGTATATGATTCACATATATCAGGGCTTTCTGAGTAGGGGGAATAATAACCTGCTAACAGGTAGGCCCAAAGAGCACTATATGAACAGTGTGGAGTGGGTGTGGGGATAAGGACTGAGTATACTAGTTGCACAGAAACCATGAATTTTAACCTGGCCACAAGATTTTCAGCAGCTTTTAATAAAATCAAGCATCTCTTATGGTTAAGATGTTCTGCTGATTAATCTTACTAATCATAACATTATCTCTGCCTGGTGGGCAGTATTAACCCCAATTTTAGATAGGAAAGCAAGTTTTAAAAATATTAAGTAATTTCTTTAAAAAATTCTCACAGTAAGTAAATGACTAAATGACATATACATTCTCAAGACTTTTTAACCATTTCCTCTCTGAAACTGAGAACTGAGATGTTGTGTTTTTATATATGTGGATCAGTATAACTAATGTGGGCTACTGTGTCTGTAATTGCATTTATATCTAGTTTTGCATCAATTTACATTTAGCCTCACATATTTTAGGTTTATGAGGTGAAAGACAAACATCAGTGTAAACAATGAAAAGTTGAAGCACATTAAATCAAACCAAACTAGGATTGGAAAACAAAACAAAACAAAACAAAAAGGATTAGTGATAAATGGAATATGGATATGTTATTGAGCTCAGGAAATGGTAGTTTTGGCACAGGAGGTAAAGCATGAGCTCTTCAAAACAAATATCAGTTTCCAGGGTGGGTATATCCAACCTCCTTTAAAATGAATATTTAAAATTAACCTTTTAATTTTAGAATAGTTTTAGATGTACAGAAATGTTGTGAAGATAGTATAGAGTATTACCACACACCCAATTCCCCCTATTTTAACATCTTACATTAGTGTGGTGCAATTGTCACAATTAATGGATCAATAGGATAACAGTTTTATTGATTAGAGTCCATACTGAGACCTAAATCGTTCTTTATTTCTGCTCCAGGATCCCATCCAATAGAGCATGTTACCTTTAGTTCCTGCTTCTCTTTAGTCTTCTTTTTGCTATGACAGTTTCTAAGAGTTTTTATTTAATTTTATGACCTTGAGAGTTTGGAATTGTGCAAGCAGTATATTATAGAATGTTTCTTAATTCGGATTTTGCTACTGTTTCTCTCATGAGTACACTGGAGTTATGGGTCTGGGGGTTATGAGTCTGGGACCAAAGTTACTTTTGAAGTTGAGTATGGGTGGCAGGGAGGGGGTTGATAGTGGTTCGAAGCTGGAAATCTTGAATATTTGTTCCTTCCCTAGAACCCTCCACTATGTGACCCTGAGAAAATTACTTTGTCCCTGACAGTCTCAGATCCCTAAGTGGAATTGTAAAAGGAACCATTTTTTAAAACCCAGACTCTCAGGATGAATAACTATAATAACTTTATTTTATTAGAAGTAATGTATTTTCTATTTTTGGCACCTAAACAACTGAAACTTACATAGTACTGAAGCTTGTGGGGAGTCATCTGTCCGCAAAACCATGTGCTAAGGAATGCACTATCCCACTGCTCCTTATTCTCATCAGTCCATTAAGTTAGCATGGATAGATCCCTCGTAGTTGCCCACTTGGCCTCTTCCAATCCTTCCTTTTCATCTGTTACTCTGAATCTACACACAGGGCATGCACATATATCTACTGCTTCTGTCCATCATTCAGTATATTAATCTCTGCCAAAGTCTGTCCTAGACTTATCAGGCTCTACCTGGGGAGGAATTTGCAGATTCCTTCTGCTCTAGGATCCTCCCAATCTCTCTTTACTTCTGTCCTTGCTAAGGCTCTACCTGGGAAATATGACACAGACTGTTTTTCTCTGGGATTCACGGAAATTGTCTTTCATCACTTCCCACTCCATAACACCCTCCCCCAAACCTAGTGAAATACGCAGGACTGTTCAGGGGTTATAGGACAGGAAGAAAATGACAACTACAAGCTCTGCACAAGTAAGCCATCCTAAGAGACTAAAGGATAGCCTGAAGAAGTGTTAACTCTCGAAAGAGCTGCCAGAGATCTGAAACAGAGAGGGTTTCATGGAATAGGAGACAAAGCAAGGGAATTGTCTTAGGTTAGGGTCCCCAGAAACAAGCTCTGAGAAAATTTATGTGTAGGTTTTATTAGAAAGTGCACTCTGAAACAAAAGCTGTAATGAGTGAGGGAAACAGAATTATCCAAAGGGAGACGTGGAATAACAATGCTATTTTAAAAGAGGCCTCAGATCCTCAGATGATTCCACAGAGAGTCCACCTCAATGCATATTTACTATGTATCCAATTACTTCTTATAGAAAATTCTCCTCCATCTGGGAACAGCCTCTCCTTGATTCTGGTTGATCTTGTTTCCCAGAGAACTCTATAAAAGGAAGGTACTGGAAAAACTATAGCATTTAGTATCTACATCATTACTTTATCCCCATCAGGCTGCAACTGATAATTGTCACTTCCTCCATCTGTTACCTATTTTGTGTTACCTTCACCCTTGACTGACATATCTCCTAGTCTAGGTAGACTACCATCTGAGATGACTGACCCAAACCATCAGCTCTGAAAGTGCTGAGCCCTTTTTACCATGCTCTACTCAGACCCAGGCTACTGCACTTGTCCATATACTGTTGGAAATGGCATTGCAGCCCTGAGAGACACTCAAGTGTATCATCTGGTTACCAAGTGTCTTCATCCTGTTCCCACTGTGTAACAATAGCTTTCCTCCTCCAGAAGATCAAAGTCAATTGCTGAACCTTCCCTTGCCTTTTCATCTCTTGGCACAGGAGTGTTGTGCCTTCCCTTGCCTTTTCATCTCTTGGCACAAGGAGCTGACAGTTGTTGGGAAATAACCATAGTTGAAATGTCAACGTTCTGTTCAATGGGACTCTTGCTATTTTCTGGTGAAAACACTTCCCCTTGGGAATCAGGTCCTCCACACCTGCACTGGTACTCCAACCTCATGTTGCTGTAGAAATTTACTTTTAAGTTATTTTAAATTAAATAAAAATAAAATTGAGTTCCCCAGTAACACTAGTCACATTTCAAATGCTAAATAGTCACATGAGTACAGAACAGCACAAATATAGAACATTTCCATCACTGCAGAAATTTCTCTCGGACAGCATTGCTCTGGAGTCTCAGAACATGAATTTGAAGGGACAGATATGGAAAGATTCCTGAGGGACCCTGGAGATGATGGTAGGGAGGGCCACTCCCCTACTTCCATCTTTTGTTTCCTAAACCCATGTATTTTACCTATCAGGGATCATGTGAACTGTATAATATCCTGGAACATATTGCTTCATCTTTGGAAGAATATCTTTAGATTGGCTCCACAGTTACACCTTCAAAAGACTTATAATATTAGGCTGGCCACTTCTGAGTATTGTGGGATGTGCTAGGAGAAGAGTCATATGCTCACTGCTGCACCTCCTTGCTATAAAGTGTTCGCTTAGTCCAAAGTAATTTTATGCAAATTTTTATGCCAGTGAGATCAGTCAGTATTAATTATATATGGCTGCTGTAACAAATTACCAGAAATCAGTGGCTTAAATCAACAATTTGGAGATCTACCATTAAACTCAATAAATTCTCTAAACTATTGGACCATTGGAGCAAAGCATGGCTGAGGCCCTGGGGTAGGAGAGGAAAACTCATACCCAGAATATGCACAACCCTAGTAAGATTAATTGTTGGTGGTTCCATATTCAATATTAGGAGTGCACTTCCTAATAAACCCTGCACATAAAGAGATCAATATGATCCATTTGCTTCCAAGTATCAGGTTGGTCTTCACAGGAGATGGTGCTGAAATGTATCTCAGTTTGTCTTCGTTTTTAGGACATGGGCATTGTACTGAAGTCATAGCTAGATCAACCTTAATGAGTTGGACCCAAAGCTTTTGAACCCATTTATAAACTCCAGTCTTGTACCATTGGTACTCTGTTTATGAGTCTATTATGAGAGCTGATGCTAGAGACTGGTTGAGTCATTCTAGCCAGGCAGTTATCTTTTAGTACTTTTTCTTGGAATGCCTTCTAATGGATATTAATATGTAATACCAAGAATTTTATATTTTGCATTAATTCCCTTAAGTCCCTCATGGGCCTCCTCCTCAGATTTTATTGTCTTCCAATATTTTTCCCTCTAAGTACCTGTTGTGCTTTGAAGCTGTATATTCCCCAGAAAAAAACATTAGATGCTCTTAAACCTAAGGTAAACTTGTGGGTATGAACCCCTTCTAAGCAACATATTTTGATGAGGTTACTTCAGTTAAGGTGTGGCCCACCCCAATCTTAATTCTGTTAATGTACTCCTTTATAGGCAGAATGAAATTCAGAGTGAGAAAAAAGACTTGGAAGCAAGAAGCTGAAATTCAATGCAACTTGGGAAGGGAATGGAGAGACCACGAGAAGCTGCCATGTGTCTTGCGATATGACAAGCTGTGAACAAGAGATCACAAGCAAACAGTCCCAGAATGCCACAGTCTTTGGAAAGAAATCATTACCTTGATGACATATTGATTTGGACCTTTTCCAGGCTTCAAACCATAGGCAAATAAATTGCCCTGGTTCAACCCAACCCTTTTCATGGTATCTTTTTGAGCAGCATGGAAAACTAGAACAGCACTTGACCAATTAACCAAAACATTCATTACTACCAATGAGTCGATGTGCATTCTTATTTATTGCCAATTCTATTTCTACAAAAGCAGATAACTAGGTGTACCACCTAAAGTTTTGTCTATTGGGAGCATTTCCCCTCACTGCTTTATTTCAAGACCACTCCTGCTTGGGACTATAAGGTCATAGTAACCCATTTTCAGTTTATAGTAATATACCAAGCCAACCTATCACTAGACCATTTCATTCTCTGTCTGCTGGTCATAAGGGACCCTGGTCATACAAATAAAGGAATGAACTAGGTGAAAAGCTCTGGTGCAATATGGAGCTTGATATGTAAGTCTGAGACATTTTCTTATACAATTTATTTGTACCTCTCAACTTTCTTATGCCTGATTCTGGATATGAATGTCCATCTTACTATGGATTGCTGTTGATCCAAACAAGCCTCATCACTGTTTGGGGCTGACAGGTCCAGTTCATGATGTATAGCACAGACCACATGGTCATGTGATTAAGATCACCCATTCATTTGCTAGCAAGTCTCAATATAGGCTGGGAGCTATTTTTCAAAGGGTGCATAGCTTTCCCTTACAAATGACATGCTCTTTCTCAAGAACTCATAGGGGTTTATGTTGTGATTCTTCCATTGGGACTTTCTATTAATACTATACATTGATTTTCCCATTGCAGATACTTCTAGTACCACAGGGTCTACCCAGATTATATGGCCCAAGCAGTATGGACTAGTTGCAGAACTCCTTCCTGTTTTGGACACTACCCAAAATTGCATTCCATGTTACCAGGTGAAAGGGTCAAAAAAGTATCTTTAGCTGTGGACTAAAATGCTGCCAGAACCCAAAAGGGTCTACCGAGCATCATGGTGTGCAAGATGCAGCAATTTGTCCTTTAAATTGGAAGGCATGTCCAGACATACCCTAGTCCACTGAACTTATGAAACCTTAATAGTTGTAAGGTTTATTTTGTACCCATTGCCATGAACATATCATTCCAAGGCCTCCAATATACTTGCCACTTCTTGGTTACCTGATCTGATTAACTTGATGCCGTTGATATAGAGGGCTAAATGGGAGAGATATTATAGTCCTGCAGCAAAATAGCAAATGCCTAAGTTTGTCCATCCCACATAAATGTGAACTGCTTTTGATTGTCCTTTCTCATATGATGAAAACAAGTACATATGCCAGTTCAATGATTACACACCTTTCGCCTAAGGTTGTGTTCATTGGCTTTAGCAAAGATATCATGTTCAACACTATGGCTGAAACTGGGGTTACTATTTGGTTCTGTTTGCATTAGTTGACATTATTCTGTTTGCTTTCATTTGTTTTTGTTAAGGACCAGACTGGCAAATTAAATAGTGATGTGATGGTGATGAATGCCTGGCATCCTTTAAGCATTTAAGGGTGGTGTTAATTCTACCATTGCACCAAGATGTCATATTATTTTTCATTAACTATGTTGCTTGGGCCAGGAGAACAGTTTCAGAGGCTTCCACTTGTTCTCCTCACTGTGATAACTCTTATCCCACAGGTCAAGGAAACAATGAACGGGTTCTACTACCAGGTATGCTCCTTCCAGTTAGAGTTTGGAGATGAGGGAAATGAGCACTGAGTTGGCCTGTGGATATTGTAGACTCACTGTAAACTGGCCTTGGCTTTATTATCTAGCCCATATATGTCCCCACTCTAACATGGAAGCTATGGGAATGCTTTAATTCTTTGAATATTAATGTCAATTTAGACCTTATGTCTAATAGTACTTGAAAGATCTGGGTGTTCCCCTTTCTCAAACACACAGTTACCCAAGTAAATGGACCTAGCTCCCTTTGGGGAAGGAATGAAACAATTATTACTATAATAGACTTTCCATTGTATTGCAGGGTCCTTTCTTATTTGGAACCTGGCTTCTTTTTTAGTCTATCAGTTAGTTGGTGGGTTTTTCAGTCTTACATGATATATCCACTTCAGCATTCCCAACTCATTGCATCTTTTTTCTTTGGTTCATTTTGTTTTTAACTTTTTTATTGAAGTAGATTATACATGCAGTAAAGTGCACATGATGACTTTCCCAAAGCTGAACATACCTGTGTGATAAGCACCCTGATGAAGAAAGAGAACATTGCCAGCATCTCAAATGCACTACTAGGGCTTCCTTTCAATCATTGTCATCAGCACAGATTAATTTAGCCTGTTTTCTATGTTACATAAATGGAATCATACAGTAAGATATTTATTTTTAAAAATATTTATTTCCTTATCATTATAAAAATAATGCACGTTTACTATATCAGAAGACAGCTACGTATTTGGATTGCATTAACCCCTGTAAAATTACTTTTTCTGTGTTTTGATACCACCACACAATTGATATAAAACTTAAGGGGTAGTCAGGGAGGATCAAAAACCTAAATAAGACATAGCCTTATGAAATTCTCCATTAGAGCTGCAACAAAGATTAACTTGAGAACAATTGCTCATCCTGCATATAAGAATGTTTCTGGGTTTCTCTTTCTTTTCAACATTTAATAGAAAAAGTTATTTTAATAGAAAAGTTATGAGTTTACAGAACAATCATGCATAAAATACAGAATTCCCATATACCAACCCACCACCACATCTTGGTGTGGAACATTTGATGATATCACATTTTTATAATTGTACTATTAAATTCCATGGCTTAACTTAGGGTTCACTGTGTAGTGTAGTTCCATGGACTTTCAAAAATTTTTATTCTTTTGCTATATATACAGTTTAACATTTTACCTTTTAATCATATATATATATATATATATATATATATATATATATATATATTTCCTTGATGTTAATTGCATTCACAATGTTGTGAATCACCACCATCCATCTCTGAGTTTACTGATTCCTTCTTCTACTTTCTTTATGGCAGTTCATCATTTGTGACTCAATTGGTATGGGCCATTGCTTTCTTCAAACTTTCAAGAAACATCGTAAGTACATGTTAACATCACCTTTCTGAGTCCTTAATGTTAAATATTATATCATGGAAGAGTGCTCCTATGTGGGTAAATGATCTCTTATCCAAATCTGTAATACATTCCCCTTGATTCAGCATCCTCAGGATCCAAATTCCTACATACTTTCCTGGCTACTGTCAGTACATGTTTCTAGCACCTGTAATTCCCACATTTTTCTGGCTAGGGAACGCAACTGGTCTCTTGATTAGAAGTGTTGGTAGATCTTGATAAAACAAGGTATTGTAATATGAAGCAGAGGCCTCTGCATTGCCTTCTCCAAGGTAGGAGACCTAGCTTTTAATAGGAATCGTGAGTCATTTCTGCAGGTCCAGAATGCTCAGGAGCATCAAAGATGCAAAATTCTTGGGCGCATCAAATCAGATGTCACCATTCCAAATCACAGTGTCTCATTCCTTCCAAATGAGGGCTTTAATCTTTATGTAGCAGATTTGATCAGGTTGAGAATTTACCTTCTTTGGAGCTCATGTACCCTTTTAAGTAAGTGCTAGAGCTGCTGCATGCCTTGTTCTGCCTTCTGGAGGTCAAAGATGGCTATTTCTTTATATGCTGGCAAGGTATAACTCTTACATTCACACTTTAGTAATCATCTCAGTCTATTATTATCTTTCTCCAATGAACTTAGCAAATGCCTTCCAATTATAAAGCACTTCTAATTATTACTTTATCTGTTTCTCTCCCACAAATAATGTACTGTATTGTTCTGACTACAGTTCTCTCTTCTACCAATATTCAAACCACCATGGATAGTTTTAACGGTTATACCCTATAGCATGGATAGACTATACTACACTCAAGCTATCAATGGTAATGTGATGAGGTCTCAATGCCAAAAAGCCAAAGCATTCTCCAGTTCCTAAATCCCATTTTAGAGTATTATCATGTTTGGTAATTTTTCTTAGAAATGTACCCTGTGAAGGAAATTTATAAGCAGAAATTTTATGAAGCTGTCCTCAGGAACAACACACATAAGGATGTGAGAGTGGCAGCATCAGGTGGAGGGGAAAGTTGAACTGTGATAAGTTACACCAAAGGTAACATTCAGTCCCATGTAGAGTCTTAGAATTGAGAAGACCCTTGAAGAATTGTCTCAAATTGAGGCAAAAAGGTGATGCCTTTTTACCTCCTTATTTTTCATTCATCCCATGCAGACTGTCTCCCAACACACACGTCCTTGGAAAATCAATTCCCATTGAGAACGCAGCTATAAGCAGTCAGCAGCTAATATTCTTGGCAGCTGGTGGAATGAGGGCCTCCCTTTCTAAAGGTGGATCTGGGTGGCAGACCACGTCATCTACTACAAAGAAATCACCTGAAGTATTAATACTCAGAGAAGAAGCTTTATAGATAGGCTGTGGCTAGGAGATTGATTAATGATAGATGTTCCAATGGAAGATTCCTATCTCAGAACAACGAAGGGAGCAGTAGGAGGTACCAGGTCAATGAAGTAAAGATTTGTGAATGAACACTTGGTAATAATTGTACCATGTTAAAAATGGACAGTGTACTGACTGAAAAAAGGGAAAATGGTGACAAACCTCACTACATATCAAAAGGTCAGGTCTGGCCTTGAAATTTACATTTCACTTGAGTGAAAAATGAAACCACTAATGGCTTTTTATTTCAATGATGGAAATTCCTGACCACTTTATATTTCCATTTCTGTAGAATGTTTTGACTTTTATTCCTAATACCTTAATAAATCAGTACTTCTGGCAAGCATAAATTTAAGACATTTCATTGATTTTTTCTCCCTTAGAATGGAATGAACCATGGAAAAATAATATTATAATTCATTAGAAAATACTGCATTTAATTTGCATCATATTTAAAGCAGCATTTCTCAATTTCAGCACGATTGACATTTTGGGCCAGTTAATTATTTGTTGTAGGGGGCTGTCCCATGCAATGTATGATGTTTAGCAGCATTCTTGTCCTCTACCCATTAAATGCCATCAAGCCCTTGCCTTCAGTTGTGACAACCAAAAATATCTCCAGACATTGCCCACATCCCTGGTTGAAAACCACTGATTTATAGTTATGTTCAGGTGTGGTTTTGGTTTAGTATGCTGTATAGACGAGAAATTATACCTTTTAGGCCAATTTTGCATGCATGACATTTGTGAATGTAATTTATTTAATGGTACTGTTTATTTTGATGGAATGAGGAGTTAAGTGAGATCACATGAAAAAGGGAAAAGGTAGGTTAATATTTTTAAATGGGAAAGTTATTTATAGTATATAATATTTGTTATTGCAGGTATTATGCAATCATATTTTTCTTGTTTTCTGTTTCATCCATGAGAGAAAAAAATATAAAAAATTTTAATCCTAAGAAAGTGATCAAATCTGCTGAAAGGAAACTCTAAAGTCTTATTTGAGAATAGCAAAAAAAATTCGTCCTTAAAAAACACTTGGAATACTTTGTGAGGTGAACTACATTACATAATGAGGTCTTTACTATTGGATACAATTAAAAACATGTGTTCAAGCAGTGGAATATTATTTCAATTGCAAAAGAGACAAAAGAAAAAGGATATTATTTTAGGAAGGTAAGCAATAATGCTGAATCAATAAACTTTGAGATGTGATTAAATGAGAAAATAATGAATAAATGCCCAAAATTATCTTCAATAGCAAGTTGCCCTGAAGTCCATAGAGCCACTATACAATCTGAGATTTATATAGATAAAATATAAATTTTATCTGGATGAGTTATTCTAAATGACAAAAAAGAAAAAAAAAATAAGTAGAGTGGTATTTGACTATAATTACCATATAGTGTAGGCCATTCCAATAAATGTTCTGGGAATACATATTCATTAAATCCTTAAAAAATCATGCAAATGTCAGATATTCTAATAAATAGGAGTAATGAATTTAAAGGTCAAAGTGGATAACCATACCTGCTCTCAATTTTTTTCTGGCTAAATGAATCTGCACTCTTTAGTTTGGAAATCTGGCTTCCCAATTGAGAATTTATTCAGATAATCCAACACATCCAGTTCTACTTTGGAAATATATGAATAAGCATTGGATGGATTTTGCAATCTATTCCTCCACATACGTAGGATAGTTTGCCTATCTTTTGAATAAAATGTAATTCAGAGTCCTCCATTTTCCTGAAATAGAGGAAGTTGTATAAATATCACACATAGTACCCAAGGATGGGGTTATTATTATGACATAATACAACATTTGACTCCAGACTTTTACTACAGTTCAGTCTTAAACCATACAATTTTCCTGCTGAAAGCATAGCTTGGATAATCTATATTTGAAAAAGAATAGCTGAGACATTTTCTAATTATTCATTTTCTTTTAATTTCTAAGCTCTATGAGAAATCAATTTAGAACCCGCTGTCCATATACCTGTAAAGCATGAACCTATTCCCCTGTTATAAAACATACAAATCAAATGGTCACATAAAGTGTATCCAAGCATCATTTGCAAATGCACTATTGAGGGAATTTTCCATTATGTTGGTCAATTCCTCTCATACAAAGATCATTAAAAAATTACTTTCAGGGAGTAGATGTGACTCAAGCAGCTGAGTGCCTGCTTCCCACATGGGAGGTGCCAGGTTCGGTTCCCGGTACCTTCTAAAACAAAGTAAAACAAAAAGCCACAAACAAAGAAAAGAAAAAACTAGCTCAGGATAGCCGATATGGCTGAGTGGTTGAGCTCTGGCTTCCTGCATGTTAGGTCCTGGGTTCAATCCCTGACCCCAGTATCTCAAAAAAAAAAAAAAAATTTACTTTCAGAATTCAGTTTTGACAAAAACATGGCATATATCATCTCAGGTTAGTGTATATTTTAATATCAGACAAGGGCACTATTATAAATACCAAATGTCAAATTGCTCATTCCTTTCATTCTAATATAATAACCATATATATTCCTCCATGCTTGTGACATTTTGGGTTTCAGTTTTAATTTTTTTAAAAATATATTTTATTTCCAGAAAGTTTTGACCTAAATTTAATGCTCAATTACAGTAACAGGATTAGCCCAAATTCTTGGAATATTTAATTTCCCCAACATCTTGTGGTTTTAATGTTCTTTTTCTACTTTTACAATTGTACTTTATGTGTATTTTATTTTAAGTTGCATCAAATAATTTGTTCAAGAAGGCAAGGTAGAAATCATCTACCTTAAAAGAAAGTATTTATATCAGTTGTGTTAATGAGACATTAAATTTACCGTATGTATTATTTGAATTGACTTTTGTTCTATTTTGTATTTTGTTTTTTAAAATATAATATTTGAAAATAATTCTACTTTTATTGAAAGGTATATTGCTAAGTAGTAAAGTATGCCCATGAGGTGTATGTCTCTTTGGAATATAATATCAAAATCTGGAATCATAGAGGGTAAGCATTTTATCTAAAGACAAAACTCTTGGAAATAAGTCACTAGATTTTTTTTTTAATTATTGAACATCTAAAATTATGACAGATATAGACAGAGATTATAAAAATGAGAGTAAAATACTATTCAATTTTGTCAATATTTATAAAATTTTATTGTAACAGTTGCAAATTAACTCTTAAGATTATATCTACCTAATGATATATGATTAAAGATAATTTGTATATATTCTCAAGACTTAAATATTATTTAGTTCAATTTCAACGCCAAAGACTATGCTATTAAATATGTAGTAGATACTTCTCAATTTGAAGAGACATCAGTTCTAGCAATACCAGAGTTGTAGCATTTTTTTTTACAAATTCCATGTCATTCTCTTCTTTTTTGAGACATCTTTGCTTTCATCATTTGCGTGTCTTATGAAATTAGAGTAAGAAGCACCTGTGCAGTAATGAGTGGATGGTAACAGGCTGTTTTAGTTACTCTTCAATCTGCATTTTTAAATAACTGTTTCTTTTAGATAAACAATTTATACTGATGAAATAATATAAACATATGAACACATGTAATGATGTTGGTTTGCATCATGCCACACTTTGGATGCCAAAATAATTAAGAATTACAATGCCAGCAGCCTGCTTTTCATGGATGTAAATTTCAACATCACTGGTTCTTTCCAAAGAAATTCAGATTTACAAAATGGCATGTTGAAAAGAGTTTTAGTCTTGCACCATGGTAAACATGTGATAAAAACTAATAGCGAATGTGTGCCCAGATATAATATCGAAATAGATTAGAAATGTCTATTAATTTTTTCTCAGTTCAGCATATAAGAGTATATTCTTTAGAACTGCACTATCCAATAAGGTAGTTACTAGCTTCAAGTTGTTATTTGAATTTATGTTAATGAAGATTAATTACAATTTAAGAATTCAAATCCTTGGTTGCACTAGTCATGTTTCAAGTGCTCAATACCTCCATGTGGCTAAGTGCACCATATTGGATCACTCAGAACATTTTCATGATTGAAGAAATTTTAACTGGACAGCACTGTTCTAAACACATCACAAAATTATTACATAATGGGCACTCTTTCTACCACTGCATTGATATGAATTTATAATAAGAAAAGTCATACCTCATTACCTTGATTTTCATATATATTCTATAATCAAATACAGTGGTGTAGGAATCAGGGAATATACTCTAAGATAGTTTAAAAATTGATAAGTTGTTATACAGAAAGTTATGACTTTAAGGGGCTTTTTGAAAATTATAATTATTGATAAGTATTCTAAAATTTGATAACTTTTTCTAGGCAAAGTTTTTGTCAATTAATTTTATTGTTTTCTTATGTTTTTATACACAAATGTGCCCATAAAATTATAATCCTTAAATTAATCTGTAATCCTTGATTTCTCTGTCTTTATATACTAATAATTTGATATACTAAAATATTTGGAAAAATTAACATGTGATAAATTAATATTTCTGAATAACACAGTGTTTAGAGAAAAATACTTCCATTTCAACCATTATTGACAGATTTCATAAAATATATTAATCTACTTTTCTGCCTTAATTTAGACCATTATCTTGAAAATAATACACCATTTTGGTAATTGAGATTCTTACAAATCCTCAGTGTTAGTGCTATGAAACACATTTTGATATATAGCACTGTTGCTATAAACAGATGTAAGACATAGGGTTGGATATTTACTAAGCCAATTGGCATATCCTCCTAAATCATTATGCAGCCAATACTTGAAATTTTCCAGTGATAAGGAATTCTGTAACTAATTTATGTGGCTTCATTCAATCAAATATAAATCAATTTCAAATACTGAGGTAATTAATATTAACCCACTATATTTCTTACCCTCAAGGAGCTTAAAGTTTAGTGGAGGGAGTCTTGACAAATAAGCATGTAACTATTATAAAGTATGAGAAGTACAAACATATGGTAAACTATAGATTGTTAAAGAAGAAATAAGAAAAGTAATTAACAATGATTGAGCTTTTATTATTGCCAGATACTTTGATAAATATCCTTTCTTTGTATTGCCTCATTTAATACTTTTCACATTTTTATGACATAGGTATTTTGTTATTTTTCTCACTTTAACTTATGAGGAGAATGATGTTAAGAAATTAAGACTAAACCTAATTCAGAGAAAGAATAAAGACTTTACACATGTGATTTAATTCAAGAAGCTGGATCCCGAACCATTACACTGTGTGATTTCAAATAAGTGAACTGTCTACACAGATCACTCAATTTTAGATATACAGAAAGGGAGATTACTACATCTAAAGTGAGATCTGAAAGGATAAAGTTAAACTAATCAGAAAAAGAGAGAGGGAGAAGGTATACACCCCTGTTCAAAATAAGAGCATAGGCAAAGGTCCAAATGTGAAAGGCAATGGCACTTGAATTTACTAATTCAAGTAGTCCCGTGAGCCCAAAGTCCAGAGACGGAGGGTGGAGATGGTGAGATGAAGTTCTAAGTTATCCCCATAGCAATCTTATAGACCCTCTAAACCAAACTAAGGAATGTCAGATCTTTATAAACTGAGGAAAGTACTGGTCTCATACTGGACTTTAAGCAGAAGAGGGATATGGTCTGATATCTATTGTAAAATGTGAGAACTGACAAGGGGTAGGATATGGCTCTGTAGTGAGGATGACTGAAGGGCACAAGATGAGTTAGGCAGCTATGTCAGTAAAGTAAATTAGAAATGGTGGTGCCAAAGTTAGGACTGGTCTGGAGGGAATGGAGAAAACTGTACAGGCATGCCTTTTTAAATTGTGTTTAACTTTATTGAGCTTCACAGATATTGCTTTCTCTAAAAAAACAAATTAAAGATTTGTGGCAACCCTGCATCAAACAAGTCTGTCAGTGCCACTTTTTCCAATAAAATGTAGTCACTTCGTGCCTCTGTCTCACATTTTGGTAATTCTTGCAACATTTCAAACTTCTCCATCATTATTATATCTGTTATAGTGATTTGTGACTGGTGATCTTTGATGTTACTACTGTAATTTTTTTTCATGTACCACAAACTGCCCATATAAGATAGCAAAGTAAATCAATAAATGTTGTGTGTGTTCTGACTGCTCCAACAACCAGAAAAGTTCTTGAAGGAAATTATAAGTGCTATTCCAATGAGCTCATGAATAATACGAAAGTGAAACAGCCTTGTGGTTGATAAGGAGAAAAGTTTTAGTGGTCTGGATAGAAACCTAAATCAGCTATAGCATTCCCTTAAGGCAAAACTTAATCCATAGCAAAGTCCTAACTCTCTTCAATTGTATGAAGGCTGGGAGTGTGTGGAAGCTGCAGAAGTGATGTCTGAAGCTAGCAGAGGTTGGTTCATGAGGTTTAAGGAAAGAAATCATCTTATAATATACAAATGTAAGGTCAAGCATCATGTGCTGATGTAGAAACTGTAGCAAGTTACCTAGAAGATCATGCTAAGATAATTGATGAAGGTGGCTAAACTTAAAAACAGATTTTCATTGTAGAATAAACAGCATTATATTGCAAGAAGATGCCATCTAGGGTTTTAATAGCTGGAGAGAAGTCAATGCCTGGTTTCAAAGCTTCAAAGGACAGGCTGACTTTCTTGTTAGGGGCTGATGCAGCCTGATGACTTAAATTGAAGTCAACAATAATTTATAATTCCAAGAATCCTATAGTCCTTAAGAATTATGTTAAATCTATGCTGTCTGTGCTCTATCGATGAAACAACAAAGTCTGAATGACAGCATGGCTGTTGACAACATGATTTACTGAGTATTATAAGGCCACTGTTGAGACCTACTCCTCAGAAAAACAGATTTCTTTCAAAATATGATTGCTCATTGACAGTGCTCCTGGTTACCCAAGAGCTCTGATGGAAATGAACAATGAAATGAGTTGTTTTCATGGCTGCTATTAATAACAAAACATCCATTCTGCAGCCCATGGATCAAGTAGTAATTTGTACTAAGTTTTATTATGTAGGAGATATATTATATAAGACTATAGCTTCCATAGATAGTAATTCCTCTTAAGAATCTCTGCAAAGTCAATCGAAAACCTTCCGGAAAGGATTCACCATTCTGGATGCCATTAAGAACATTAATGATTCATGGGATGAGGTCAAAATATCAACATTAATGGGAGTTCAGAAAAAGCAGATTCTAATTTTCATGGATGACTGAGGGGTTCAAGACTTCAGTGGAGGAAGTATCTGAAGATATGGGGGAAATAATAAGAGAAGTGAAATTAGAAATGGAACCTGAAGATGTGACTGATTGACTGCAATCTCATGATAAAACTTAACAGATAAGGAGTTGCTTCTTATGGGTGAGAAAAGAAAGTGGTTTCTTGAGATGGAATCTACTCCTGGTGAAGATGCTGTGAACGTTTTTGAAATGACAACAAAGGATTTAAAATATTACACCAACTTGTTAATAAAGCAGCAGCAGGCTTTGCGAGAATTAGCTGCAATTATGAAAGAAATTCCATTGTGGGTAAACGCTATCAAAAAGTCTCAAAAGCTACAAAGAAATCTTTCAGGAAAGATATGATAATAGAAAACTTCATTGCTACCTTATTTTAAGAATTGCCACAGCTATCACCACCACCCTGATCAGTGAACAGCCATCAACAAGACCTTCTACCAGCAAAAACATTATGATTTGCTTTAGGCTCAGATTTTTTAACAATAAGGTATTTATTAAATAAGATATATACATTGTTTTTAGACATAATGCTATGGCATACTTAATAGACTATACTTCAGTGTAAATACAACTTTTATAGGTACATGAAAACCAAAAACTTTGTGTGACTTGCTTAATTGTAATATTCACTTTATTGAGGTTGTCAGAACCAGTTCCACAATATCTGTGAGTTATGCCTCCATTTTAGAGATTGAGGGGCTTGTGATGAAGTAAAAAGCCCCAAAATGTTTATTAAGCACCTAATATGTGTCTCTTGGTGTTGTTGATGCATCAATGAATAAAACAGACAAGATCATTCTTCTCTTAAATGGAAGGAAGACATACATATTTGGCATACCAGATAAGTAAAATATGTAATATGTTTGATATAGAGATAGTAAAAGCAAAATAAAAAGAATCGGTATGAAATGGGGCAGGGTAAGTCTCACTGAGAATGCAGTACTGGAACACAGACACAAAGGAGATGAGAGAGTGATCCATGTGGAAAGCTGGGGGAACAGCATAACAGGCAGAGGGAGCATTCCTGGCATGTTAGAGACTCATGACAGAGAGGTCAGGGTAGTCATTGGACCCAGACAATTTAAGGCCTTATAGGTCATTTTAAGTACATCAGTTTTACTCTGAAAAAGAAGGCAACCATTTAAAGTTCTGAGCAGGGAATTATATGTTTGGACTTAAAGAATTTCAGTGTTTTATGCTGATCAATTCATAGAGAATAGATTCTAGAAAGACAAGAATGAAACGGGAGATTTTTTAAGAGCCTGTGGCAGGAATTCTGCCAAGAGACAATGGTAGTTAGGACTGGGGTGATAGCAGTGGAAGTGGTCAGACCTTGGATCTATTTTAAGTTTCTAGCTAATAGAATTTCCTGGGGATTAGATATTAAGTGTGAGAAAGGTACATTTATGTCCTAGCAGCAGGAAAAATAAAGTTGCCATCAACTGAGGGAGAAAAAACCTGAGGATGGAACAGCCTTTGTGGAGAGGTCAGAAGTTTAGTTTTGAATGTTTTAAATTTGGGATGTCTACCAAACACCTGGAAAGTGATGGATATATGCATCTGGAATTTTCAAAACATAGCAGCACTGGAGAAATAAATGTGATAGTCATCAGCATAGAGATAATATGTAAAGCCATGGGACTGGATGAGCTAATCAAGGGAGTGGGTGTAAATAGAGAAGAGGGCAGAGGACAAAGCTGTGGGAACGTCAATATAAAGAGATCAGAAAGAAGAAGGAATAACAGACAAGACTGAGAGATGGCTAGTAAATTGGAAGAAAAAGTAAGAGGGTAGTATCCTGGAGGGTAAGTAAGAAAAGATTATTGGGGAAATAGATGTGTTCTCTTTGAGTAAAATTATGTTAATAGTTCAAGTAAGATAAGCAATAAGAAAAATTTGGATATTGGTAGAGAGGATGAGAAAGAGAGAGGAGGCAAAGAATGTTTGGGAAACTGACTGAATGCTTGATGCTTTAACTCTTTCAGATAAAGAGCACAGGAGAAGACCTTGGAGAGGATATTGAGTTTGAGATGCCTATGGGACTTCCCGCACAGCAAATGGCTTCTTGTGTTTGGAGATAAGGAGAGAGATCTAGACTGTGCATATACATTTGAGAGTCATTAGCACGGAGTGGATATTAAATCAATAGGAATATATGATTCTTCATGAAGAGGGGGTAGAGCAGGTTTTCTCCATCTCAGCACTATTCACAGCTTGAGTTGGACAATTCTTTGCTGTGAGAGGGGACTGTCTTATGCACTGTAGGATGCTTAGGAGATTCCTTTGTCTCTACTCACTATATTTCAGTAGAATCTGTCCCTCAGTAGAGATAATTTTTTAAAAAATGACTTCAAATATTGCCATAGTTCCCCTGGGCGTTTTAAAATTGGCCTGCTGTTAAGGACCACTGGGATAGTCAAAAGAGAAGGGACATCAGTGTCTCTGAACACTGACATTCAAGCCTTTGGATGATGGGTAGTAGAAGAAAGGTTTGAGAAGGTAAAGCTAGAAAGATGAAAAAAATAAATCCAGATTGTGAAATATAAGAAATGAGGGAAGATGGTCCTAATAATCTAAAGAAATAGAAAGCAGTCCATAATGTCAAATACTGCAGAAAGGCAAATAAATCAAGTCGGTTGACTATTCCATTGGATTTAGAAAATCAGAGACTAATTTTCATGAACATGGTGGTGGATATGATGGATCCAGAGGCTAAGCTGAGGAGGAAAGAAAGTGAAGACAGGAGTAGGCTCTGAAAATGTTAGGAGTCAAAGGAATGGAACCCTCAAAGAAATCAAAGCAAGTTTGTGAAAGTAATTGGTTGAAAGGACAGTGTAAATTTTGGCATTGTGAAAAGAATTGTAATGCTATAATTTAAGATTGTTACTGGCCTTAAAGGTGTTAAGGAATTGAGGAGGTTGTATATTGGAGTTAATACACAGGGAGATTTATTCCCCCAAGATGACTGTAGAACATGAAGTGAAGAGGCGACTATGACTCTGGTAACCACATTTTGAAAGAGGAAAAAAAAATGGTGGGAGAACTTCAAGTAATAAATTCCATCCAGGTTTAATGTTAAGCTTTATAGCATGAAACACAAATGACAAAGGATTTTGCATGAAGTCTGCATATCTTGGACTCTTAACCATGTAAGGGTTTGGGTGAGGAACTTCATTCATTTCCTGATCAAAAGGAAAAGGGAGTGTGATGATGAGCCGCACTATTTAATTGGATTGCGGAAGAAATGGAGCGCTTAGCGGGAAGCCAAGTTGAATTAAGCTCAGGTGGGAGAAGCAAACAGTACCTTATGGGCATGAGACCTGTCCAGTGTCATACATAATTTTATCATTGAACTGTGCTTTGTATGGGAAGTCCAATGGGACAATGGAGCATGCCCATAAGCCTAAGAGATATACTGGAAAGCAGCAGTACATCCGCAGGCTCAGGCTGCAGGCAGGGCGGGTGATGGACAGTGGGTAGCATATGTGCTAAGCAGTTGGCCTGGAAACTTGAGCACATGTGCATGCCTAGGGCAATCCTGGGCTCCCCAGTGTCCCAACGGGGTGGCCATGTGGGGACCCAGGCCCAAGTTGGCAGCTGCGAGGGCAGGAAAGCAGCAATAGCAACAGAGTTGGCTGCAGTGGCCAAGGCTCCTCAAGAGAGAGAGGTGCTTAGCATGGGTGCAGAGCCAAGACCTGGAGCCTGTCCATGCCACATCTGTGCAAATATTAAATCTCTAGACCAAGCATCGGTAGAGGCTTACTGCTCATGCACTAACCATTGTCAGTAAATTATTACAAAAAAAAAAAGCGTATATGTAGACATTGGAATACAGCATATATAAGAGATATTAGAATTTTTCAGAAGGTTGGCAATCTCTGGTTTTAAAAACTGCTGCAAGATTTCAAATCACATTCCACAGGTTTAGAAACAGAAATTAAATTTAAGATACTTGTATCTGATAGAAAAGAACACTGTTTTCCTAAGAAGCTTTGGGTGAACCAATCATTAATGAAAAAGCAAACTTTAAAATTATTTTTCTCTGTAATTCAAGCTACGTCTATAGAATACACACACAGATGTTTTAAATTATGTACAAGTCAGGAAGCTACTTTTACTTTTTTGTTCGACCTATACAAGTTACTACAGAAGTCAGTGGAAATATTAAAATGCTATTGTATAAATTTATATTTAAATTTATAGATTTACATATTATTTATATTAACATTTAAGAATTAAGTTTATATCAGACAAATGAAACAGATTTGTGTAAGAGTTCAATCTGTTTAGAAAAACTGTTCCTCAAGAATCATCAGCTCTAGATACACTAAAATTTTTTTGCAAAATATTTTATCGGAAATCTATCTCAATGTTGTCATAGTATATAAAGTCCTCTTCACAGTTGCAGTAAGAGTTATATCAGCAGAAAAGTCATCCTCAAAATTAAAAATTATTAAAAATTATTTGCAATCTAGTACTTACTAAGAGTGTCTAAAGTCACTCTCAACTACGTCATTTGAAAATAAGTTGCTAAAGTATGCCATTTGCTGACTTAACATGAGCTTGCAGAAAAGGGAGTCAGAAAAATCATATGTTAAATTAATACATCCATATTTATAAAGTATTATTTATTGTGTTATATAAAATTATGATACAAGTATTACATTTGGCAATGTTTAAGTTTATGTTGTTATTCACATATCACCATTACCACTATTGCATTTTATAAGTACTAAAATATCTTAAAAGCAAAAGCTTTATCTTTTAGTATCTTAAACTGCACTTTTTTCCTGTTTTTTAAACAAGGGACCCCCATATATTAATTTGACTCTGGACCCCACACATTATGTCACTGGCCTTGCTGATAAGTTGATTTGTTATGGGGTGATATTTCAGAGGATACAAAGGTTTGGAAAAAGAGTAACAGATAAAAATTTAAAGGAGCTTAGAGTGGCTGGGAACAAGATTTAAGAAGTTTCATTGCCGGGTGGGGGGAATTCATTTCAGGCTGTGACCAGAGATATTCAGGGTGTGAATTAGGATAGATTTGGCTAGCTGAAAAGTTGCCAAACAGAATTAGTTCGAGCAGATCCTAGTTGATGGGGGGCAGGGGGGACATGGAGGGGAAGAGGGAATATTGTCTCTTTCATTTGTATTTTCTGAATATTAAATGACATTAGTTAAATGCTGGTGAATAGCAGTCTTATTCTATATTTCTCAACTACCTGATATCCCCTGAGTTCCCTCCAGAAAAATCATTAACTTCACTTTGCACATTTAAAAGGATTTACTCCTTCTGAAGTATTACTATAGAGTTACCCATGTGAGAAGAAACTCTACAGCAAATATATACCTTTCTTCCCCGCGACTGCTGCTTTGGGGCTCGTATTTGATACGGATCTTTCAATCCTTTGTCTTTATGTCCTAGTAAATAAGGACCACCTGTCCTTTCTCTGCACCTGAGTCTCAAAAAGACTGACGGCCCATTCTTTCACACTGCCTCCAAAGACTACAAAGGTGCTTGTAAGCAAACCATATTCTAAAAGGTAAACTGCCCCACTACCCGATTGGGTTCAGTACACAATCTTAAACTCTCTTTATCTGTAAGAAGCATTTCAATGATTTTGGCATGATACTGACCAACAAGTAATTTATGGAGAGCAGAGGTGATGAACTAAAATGCTTATAGAGGCCAGAAAATAAACACTCATGAGTAAACGGAGCTTAACTTGGGGAAAACAGTAACACACAAGCATTGGCTGAAGGAAGTAGCTGTTGCACAGGTCCAACTGTTTCTCTAAAAGAATGCTGTCCTTTTTGATTCTGTTTACCCTTAGATGAAAAATTGCATAAATCTCCTGGTTTATAAATTTTGGAAGATAAATATGTGTATGTATATATATATATATATATATCTATATATATATATATATATATATGTCTATATTTGAAAAATATATGTAACTATAACTATATAGCTATAACTATGCATACAATTATATGTGACTATGTATATGTGTGTGTGTGTGTGTATACACACACATATATAAACATAGCAAGCCAAATAAAAGCCAGGGTAGATTTGAAATAACCCAGAGGCAAAGTGAATGTAAGCTCTGATATGGAGAGTCAGTGGTAGAGAGTTCTGGACACATGTTTTTCTGAGAAGTGTCAAGAAAATTCAGGACTGGCAATTAAGTTACATTGTGTTTTCATAAAAATCTAGGAATTTTAATTATTTTTAAGTAGAAATCATGCCAATGCAAATGAATTCTAAGGAAATTTAGAGAAGTAGGCTGGAGAAAGAGAAGACATGCTACAAACCAGGTAAATCAGGCACAAATGAAAAACAAACAAGAACAACAAAACACAAAGTAAAGAAATATTTGGTAGTACTAACATGACAATCAAATTTAAATCTATAGTTCCTTCCCCTGTCCCTAAAGATGTCCTTAATATGGTAATCGACATGAAAGGGTGAGGAGAGCAGCAATCACATTCAATATGAGATAAGAGGACTCCATCTTCTCTGCATATAAAGCATTAGACCTGCCTTTTATTTCAAGTTTGGTGAACAGCAATCAGTTCCCATTTATGATTAGGCTCTGTCTTTTCACTGAAGAGAGTATTGAGACAGAGTTTCAAAGATTATTCTACACCAGACAAAGAGAGCACATGAAAAATAAAAGGCTTTTCAAATGATGTAAAGTGCACTTGAATCTGCCACTTTGATATCATTAGCAAATCGTGATTGATTAAGTATCACAGTTAAATTTCTTAGGAGCATTTTAGTAGAAAAGGGGGTAGAACTCAGTATGTGGCATTATTTTCTAAATGTGTAAGTGATGTGTTTTCAGGTTGTATAATCCTATCTTTTGCTCCTGAAATTATAACGTTAGATGTGACCCTGAGAGTAGTTGTGCTTGAATCAGTGTTCAAACAGGTGATAGTGTTGCTATTTCATGCTGGGGATTAATTGTCCCAGGCTTGGGATGATACAAAAGTTCCATTCTATAGATAATTCAGAGTATGAACAAAACATGATTTATGTAATTGTTCTCATAATAACTTTATGTTAAAAGTCTTTTTCTTTATAAAGTATGGTTCCATCTCCACCAAATAGGCTGGGTAAATTTATTTCTTTCCAATTGAAAGAGGATGTGGTTTTGTTTAATACTGACAAAAAAATGCATTGCAAAGCCCACAAAAGGTCGCCAAAGATCTGATAACTATAATGATAATTATATACCTCTGAAACCAAATTGGCTTGATATACAAGGTGCCCTTCAATCCATGCCTTTTTCTGACAGTTTTGTTGGAAGGTGGGTTGGAGAACACTACACAAGTATAGCATATCACAGTACTACAGGAATATGGAATTCACATATCCCATTTTAAAGTGTGTAAAAGATGCAGTGGGTGATATTATTAAAAATTATATGAAAATATAATATATTAAAATTATATGAAACAAGGTTCAGGACCTGAGATTGAGTTTTAACTCTACTCAGTCATTTTACATTGTCAAGATGACAATGTTCCACTTCCTGGAATGAAATTTCTTTCTCTGCCCTACATCTCTTAGTGTCATTTTATTGACCAGAGGACCCAGAATGAGATTTTTACTATCCTACTTGCTGTGACCTATTTAAAGTATCAATAGGGATATTAAAAAAAATTGTAGTGTTTTCCATGCAGATATTTGGTAGGAGATCACTTCTCCATATCTTTTGAAATTAGACATAGTCATATGATTTGTTTAAGCCAATGAAATGTGAGTAGCAGTGACTTAGGTCACTTCCAGGGGACACTTTGAGAACCAGTCATCATGATCATGGAATATTATATCAAAGTAGAGCATGTGCCCTGGTTACCTGAGTAAACAGGAATGACCCTAGCTCCCTTGCTGACCCACAATGGGCATGTGACATAAAGTGATAAATAAACCTCCAATACATAAGCCATAAAAGATTTGGGGATTATTTGTTATGGCAGCATAGTTTAGCCTATTACCTGACTGGTACAATATGTGATATCTCAAAATGATTTGTCACTCAAAATAATATACCCATGTATATAGCTTGTGATTACAGCATAACCAAAACTTTAAAAATATATTTAGTCATTAAAATTTTAATTAAAATTAGTAACAAAAATCAATATTCAATATTAATAAAGTAATGGGTATGCAAAACTAGGTAATCCTTCTTTGTTTTATTCCCACCCACACGTTGCTAAAATTTTGAGTTCATGTGTGTCTTTCATGCCCTTTCTTGTGAGTAGAGATGTATCAAGTCTGTTAATTTAGCTTTCAATCTGATTATCATTCACCTTTCTGAGAGTTATGCAATAATCTGCATAACTCCCATTCTTACTGGCCATTCTTTATTCTTGGAAGCCTTCCATTAATCCCTTCTTTCATAAAGTCTACCTAGCTTATTTTCAAAACCTTGCATGCCAATCACCTGCAGAAGCCTATGCTGTGTCATTAAAAGAAGACCTTACTTTTCTTCTCTCCTTGTCACTATTCTTTTCATTTCTTCCCTTCCTCAGCTGCCTTCTTTTGTTATTTCAGAGAATCATCTGAAAACTTGGGAATGTCTTTTCTCATTCAACAATTCACAGGCAGCTCTTTTTCCACCTCTCATATGGTTTCTCCTATACCATCATCCACTGTGGGTGAGTTCCCAGATTTCTTCCACATTATATATCCATCCTACTGAAATAGATTTTTAATGTATTTGTGGAATAAACAGAGTGTACACAGCATATTAGGTACCTAGATAGTCATTTGTTTATTGAAGGCACAGTCATCAAATGTCCTCTTAAATAATTGGCACACTCCTGGATACTGAGAAAAAACAGTTAAGTAAAATACGAGTGTGGGACTTGAGGAGGCAGCATTACAGTCAGGGAATCTATCTGTAAGCAGGCAATTTCAAGACAGTTTGATGAGGGTATAAAGTGCAATGAGAGCACACAAGAGTCTTCATACGCAGCTTTGCCCAGGAAAGTCTTCTTGGTCCTGATGTCTAATCTAAATTTGTCTAAACTAACCAAAGAAATGATGGCAATGGTAAAAAGGCAGGAGAAGTGGTTTTGAGGCAGAGAGAACAGTGTGTAACAAGGCTCTAAGTCGAGATAATTTTGTGGGCTTGAGGAGAAAAGCTTGTTGAGCAGCAAATGGTGAGAATTAGTTTTGGAAGTAAAAAACATGAGTTTAGGGAAGCAGATGTGGCTCAGGTGACTGAGCTCCCACCTACCACATGTGAGGTCCATAGCTCAGTTCCCCATGCCTCCTAAAAAAGACAGTGAGCTGGCACGACGGGCAGGTGCAGCAAGCTGATCCAACAAGATGATGCAACAAGAGACACAAGAAGAAAAGTATAATGAGATACAACAAAGCAGGGAGCAGAGGTTCCCAGTGCCTCCTACAGAAAAAAAAACAAGCAAGACAGCAAGCTGATGTAATGGGCAGGCATGGCAAGCTGACACAACAATATGATGCAACAAAAGACACAAGAAGGAAAAATGTAACGAGAGACACACAAAGCAGGGAATGAAGGTGGCTCAAATGATTAGGTGCCTCCCTTTCACATCAGAGGTCCCAAGTTTAGTTCTCAGTGCCTCCTAATGACTCAACACACAGCAAGTGCATAAAATGAAGGGGTGGGGAGAAATAAATAAAATAAATCTTTAAAAACAGAACAAAAAACCATAGGTTTAATTATGAAAGGCAATTTGGCCATGTCTCAGAATATGCATTTGTCCTAAGGGATTTTCCCAGCTAATGGAGGAATTTTAATATGTCAATGATCAAATCTATGTTTTTATCAACTGACTTTGGTGGCAGTTTGGAGATGCTGGGATATCAGTCAAAAGTTTATTGCAACATTTTAGATGAGCTTTGAGGAGTGTCTGAATTAAGGTATTGATAGGATGAAGTAAGAGTAATAGCTGACTTGGGGCAGATTAGAGGAAGGATGAAAAAGACTTGTTGGTTTCTGTGAAGTGAGGCAGAGGGCAAGGGAAGAGGTAAGAATGTACTAAGGGTTGATGGTGGGGCATCTGACCAGACAGCTATTCACTGGAATAGGAAAAAGAACAATGAGGAACAAAGAGATGGATTTGTATAGAGTAGGTCAGTTTTAGACAATATAAGCTTAATAGGCTGATGGGATAGTCCTCCTAGTGAAGATGCCCTGTGCTTAATTGTATAAACTAGCCAATTACATCTTCTCCATTTTAACTAAGTGTGTTCTCCAGAACTCTTGACATTCTTCTTACTGTGCTAAGTGTTCTCAAGCACTATATGGTAGTGTTTCTATAACGTGAAGCATCTGCCTTAAATTGCATTTGTTTTAACAATTATACTACTTTAAAACCTATAACACTTTTGGAATCAACTTTAAATACTACCATGCACATGATTTCTATTGAGTCAAGTATTTTCACTTAACATTTGACACTTGAGAAAATTGTAGTGACCGGCTAGCTTTTATCATGAGTAAGCAAAGAAGTCTAGACTGCGTGGTCTCTGACTTCTAATCGTCTATGTCCTCCCCAGTTTTGCTTTTTAATGTGGGGTATGAATAAAATAATACTTTAAATATTTCTGGCTCTTGTTTCTCTATACAATGTTTCAGCAGTTGCTGAGAAGTTGTTATGATATGGATTTTAAGTAGTGGGTTTTTTTTCTGTAAATATTTCAATTGGGTATTGTGCAAAATGACTGAAGCACATACATTTTATGTATCTGTCAATGAATTTTTACATAATAAAGTCTTGGAAACCTTTGTCATGTCCATTCTCAGAAGCAAAACATTCAAATTTAAACCAATATTTTGGATTCTGTTACAGAGATAGATTGTGTCTATTCTTTTTTATTATTTAACTTCTAATAAAGGGAATCATAAGATATGCACTCTTTAGTGCCTGGTTTCTGCTCTGTATTGTCTGGCATGTTGTATGCTACAGTAATTCTTTCCCCCACCCCTTTATTTTCATCTTTTTTTGCTGGCTCTATGGTTTTTGGTATGTAAATACACTGTTGGTTATTTGTCTGTTCATAGGCATTTGAAATGTTTCCTGGTTTTGGAAGCTATGAACAAGGCTGCTTTGAACATTCTTGTACATGTCTGTTGGCACATATGAATTATTCTATACTAGGGATGGAGTTGCTGGGCTATACGGTTATGCTTATGTTCACTTTTAATAGGTACTGCTAAGTAGTTTTACACAGTGGTTGAATTAATTTAATTTTCCAGGTATAATGTATGAGAATTCCAGTGCATCACATTTGATATTTTCAATCTGTTTTCATTTTGGCTATTCTGATGAGTATATAGTGTATCTCATTTTGATTTAAATTTTAATTTCCTTGATGAATAATGAAATTGAGCAACTTTTCATATGCTTATTGACCATGTGGACAATCTCTTTTGTAAGTGTTTTTCCAGTCTTTTGACAAGTTTTCAATTGGGTTGTCTGTCTTTTTTTATATTAATTTGTGAGAGTCCTTTATATATTCGGGATAAGAGTCCATTGTTGGATATATGCATTGCAAATTTCTTCTCCCACTCTGTGTCTTGACTTTTTACTCCCTTAATATTGTCTTATGATGAATAGAGCTTAAATTTTATTTTATCACAAACTATAAGTCTTTTCCTTTATGATTAATGTTGTTTTGTTCTGCTTAAGAAATCTTTGCCTGCCAAGGTCAAAAAGGTAGTATAATACTATGTTATCTTCAGTGTATTACCTTTCAATTTTAGATTATGATCCAAATGGAATTTATCTTTGAATATGGTGTAAGATATTGGCCAACTTTCTTTTTCTTTTTTGTATTTGAATATGCAATTGGCCTAAAACCATTTACTGAGGATTTTTTCTCATTAAATTGCAATACCATCTTTATAGTATATCAATTGACTGTATATATGTGAACTTTATTTTGTTTTAACTCTCCTAGGTTTGTTTATTACTCCTTCATATATGCTTCATATAACTTCTACAACTATATTCTTTTCTTCAGTGACGTCTTTGCTATTCTTGGTGTGTTGAATTTTTTAATCAGTTTAGAATCATCATTTTTGAAATCTTAACAATAAACAACAGTTATATAGGACAACAAATTTCCCCATTGAACTTCAGTTAAACACTTTTAGTTTATTCTGACCATACTTTTCAGGATTTAGTGAAATTACTGAAGCTGACACAAATAATACATGCATATTTTCTTAATACCCATCAAAGCATCTGGTCTCTAATTACATTTTTCCTTTAAATATATACATATAGGCCATCTTCTGTTTATGATACAAATTCCTTGTGATGTGGAAATATTGTTTTCAATTAATATTTTGCACACTCAGCATCATATCTCTTCTTAATTCCCCAATCTTTACTTCTACCATTCCCATACACACTTTTGGAATATGTTATTTAACAACTTCTTGGAAGACAAGAAAAAGTCTTCTAAATATTAATATATACTCTGCAAATCCTGTTTGGATAAGATGAGTGTATTCCCTGATCCTCTTTGTTAAGTACTAGTATAAACCCTGGAAATAACACAAAAGGCAACGTAATAAGGGTTCTAAAAGGAGGAGAGAGGTAAGAATAATGTTTGGGAATTCCAGGAGAGGAGAAACAACAAAGCAGCAGGGCATATCTGACCCACCATCCAACAGAAGAAGATAACTTAGTCCCAGTGTTTTCCATCCACCAATGTAACAAGAGAAAGTGGCCTACGCAGGTTCATTCCTTTTCTATATTAAACAAAAGTCCTGCCTTCAACCCCTGGTTAGTCATGCAGCACTCGCAAAGGTGATCTATCAGAACCCTGCTGATATTATAAGACCAACAGCAGTGATCTTCTTCTCCGCAGGGCCTGAGACTCACATTCACCACCAAGAGACTTTAAGCAGTCAGGTAGCACTGTTAAGGGGAAACCCTCTATAACAAACAGCGTGGCCCAGGAATCCCCCTTCTTCCTCACAGGGCCTGAGACTCCCGCACCCACCAAGAAACACCAGGTGGCTAGGTAGCACTACCAAGAATAGTCTCATCTAAACCAGTGTCCTGTCTGGGACTCTGCTGTTTCACTGCAGTGGAAAATCCTTTCCCCACTTAAAGATATCTGGCAACTTATACTTGGGAAATTCCTTCCTTTTGCTCAGACAACATGACCAGGAATGAGTGGGCATCACAGCAACAGCAGAAAAACCAAATTAGCCAAAATATTACTTAGAAGACTCCTAAAACTAAATTGCTATTTGAACCAGAAACCATTTTGAAACCAGGACCTATATACTAAACCTAAACAGATGACTGCCTGGAAAATTACACACACACACACACACACACACACACACGTGCATAGGACTCAGAGTATCCTGAAATGATAGCATAAATGCCCAAGATACAGTAACATATCTCACAACTTAAACAAGAGGCAGGGAAATCCCAACCTGAACAGTAATTCAAAGTCAAGAGGAATCACATGTTGGAATTGACAAGGATTTTAAAGCAGCCATAATAAATATACTTCAACAAACAATATTAACTTCTACTAAAACAAAGGGAAAAAAAGAGAAAATGTCAGCAGAAAAATAGAAGTTATAAAAAATAGCTAAAACATATTTAAATAACTGAAAAAAAATACAGCAACCAAAATTAAAATCTTGCATAATGTGCTCAATAGTAAAGTGTAGATGACATATGATTGAATCAGTGAACTTGAAGATAACAGAATTTATTCTCTCAACAGCAGAAGTAAAATGTACTGAATATATAGTAATGAACTGAGCCTTAAGAACCTATGAGACATTAACATAATTTCCAGCAGTTGCATCATCTAGGTTCCAGAAGAGGAGATAGTGAGACTGAAAGAGTATTTGAAAGAGTATTGAATAGTTCTAAAAACTGTCCCAAATTTGGTGAAAGACAAAGACATACAGATTTAAGAATCTAAAAGAACCCCCAGTGGGATAAACCCAAAGAAACTTATACCATCACATATCATAATTACACTTTTGAAAAGTAAAGAGAAAGAAAAAAATAAAAGCTTCCTGAGAGAAATATTACATTATGTACAAGGGAATGCCAATTCAAAATGAGAGTAGATTTTTACCTAAAAACATGAAGGCCAAAAGGAAATGGCACAGTAGTATTCAAATACTAAGTGAAAAGAACTGATAACTGAATTCAGTATTTGGCAAAACTATTCTATATGCAAAAAGGAAAACTAAAGAATACATACGTGTTTTTTAAAAACACCAATTTCCTGTCCTGGCCTATGAAACAAACCTCAACAAACATAAAGGAAGTGAAACCAGACAAAGTACTTTGATACTGGAACCAAACAAGAAAGCAATAGCAAATCAATTTTTAAAATCTCTAAATTTAGTTTTAGTTTTGGCATAATATCCAGAAATAGGAGGGATGGCAGGAGGTTTATATGTCCTTCAATGAATTAATGGTTAAACAAACTCTACTACATTCATACTGTGGAATTCCACTGATTAATATAAAGAAACAAACTATTGATACAACTTGAATGAATCTCCAGTGAATTATATTGTGTGATAAAAGCTGTATCAGAAGGTTAAATACTGTATGATTTCACTTATATATAACATTTTTAAATGATAAAAATTTAGAAATGTCAGGGGCTTGAGGTCAGGTGGCAGAAAGAAAGAAATTTGTATAGACCTAAACACACACACACAAACAGGCACAAATGAGTACAAGTGAAACTAGGGAATATGAATACTACCAAAGTCAATATCCTGCCTGTGATATTGTATTAGAGTTATGCAAATTGTTACCATTGAGGGAAATTGGGTAAATATTACAGGGGTTCCCTCCATATGATTCTTACAACTGCATGTGAATCTATAATTATTTTTTTAAAAAGTTTAATTAAATAATACACATTGTACTTTAATGTATTACAAATCCCTCCCCAAACAGATCATTAAGAATATTATCACTTCAGAACACAGTTCACCTTACATATAAATTGCTCATTGGATTAAACACAAACAGCTTCAAAAGAATTTACTAATGTACAAGTTGAAAATCAAAACAACAAATGCTGACAATCCTCTCCTTTTCCCATACTGGATTATTTCCTTCTGATGTTTCTTCTTCCACATAAAGTATATTCATTTAATAATATTGTAAAAGTAAACTTCAGTTTCTTTTGAAAACCCTTTCATTGCTGTACTGTAATTTGACTTTTATACTTACTATAAGAAATTTTCTTCTTTTAGTTATCCAGTCCCCATAAACATGACCGTGATGGCAAAAATTTTAACCTATTATAATGGGAGCAATAATATTACTTATTTTATGCTTTTGAGTTTTAAGGCATTTGTGACAACTCTTCCATTTCAAAACCTGCTTATGGCTCAGCAATTAGATACCTTGCCACAGATTTTAACTGTAAATATCTTTGGTTTATATAAAAGTAATGAATTTCACGTACGTTTTGTTAAGTACATAAAAATTAGCTATCTTTTCTCAAATTTGTAAAAAGGCAGAATGGTTTTGTCAGTTTTGGGGAACAAACAAAACAGTATTGCATTGTAGCAATATTGAAATCTTGATATAGAATTATTCACTAGTAGAATAAAGGTGTAAGAATTGGCAGTTTCAACTCTCACAGCATGTTATCACCACGCCGTTACAAAGAGTTCACTTAAGCTAACTGACAAAACTGCTTGTGTTATAAATCAATCAGGAGTCATGGATTTCTTATGCCAACACACATTTCAACTCTTACCTTATTACCACATTTCTTGTATGCTATGGGACAATATCTTTTAAGAATTTTTACTATTTTGTGTGTGAAATTTCAAGTAACATTGCCAAATGCAGTGGAAGTTCAGAGCTATCTCCTGACATTGGGTTACTTAATGCTGATCTGTGAAAGTTTGAATGCACAAATTCTTATCTTTCCATGAGGTAAACTAAGCCTCAACTATTGTCTTGTGAAAATATTTTTTTTATTGTGTAAATTGTTTTAAGAGACCTACTAAAATATGCAATGTCACTCAAAAATTGCCTTCTCTCAATAATCCTCTGTAAATACTGAGAACATATGAAATGATCTGCAGGAAGATGAAAGCATTATGTAAGAGAAAAGAAACATTACATCAGAATTTTGTAATGAATTCATCTCTATAGAAATCAAATTTAAGGATATTAGTAAAAATTCCTAAGAGCTATTGAAAAAACAAGTTTGTCACAAGTGCTCGTTCTAAACTAAAAACCAAGTTGAAAATTTCTGGAAGAAGGAGAAAGGTCACTCATTTTTTAAGAAGGAGACAGTGTATGACAAAAGGAATGTATGTCAAAAACACAATTTGTTTACTTTTGATTAGGATACCTTCCTAGGAGAAGGTTAAATACTCCAAGAAAGGGATAGGATTTTTCTCATGTTAACTAATCTAAACAAAAGTGAACAGAGATTTGCTTTCTTCAGCATTTATTGATATTAATTGCTTTATTGAACTAGCTGTGGGAACAGGGATTTCCCAATGCCAGCATAAAGGATCATTATTTATAAGCTAACTGATCCCACAAATTCTACACTTAGCTCAACATTTCCGTTGGAAATACTGAAATAATCTTTTTTAAAACGCTGTTATATTTCAACTTTTATACTGTACGCTAAATTACATAAGCTAAATGATAAAACATTTTCCAGAAGAAAGGGATTTTAAAGTCTCATATACTAGGCTTCAAATCAGCTCCGAAATACAGCTTATTATTACATATTTCTTCCATTTATTTTTAATTCTTCCCCTTTGGCTCTGTCTTACAGGTGTCCCTAGTTACAACCATCAGTAAAAAACAAAACACATGTGTAGGCTATAAATTTGTATTTGTACTAATTCATAGGAGTAAAATATCTTCAGTTCCTCCTTCCAATTTCCTTTCCTTTTACCACTTAGAAGCTTTCTGTAACACTCTGAGCATAATATTACAGAAACCAAACTCTGTCCCACGTGTTAGGTTAACAGGAAAATTTCTGTACGTCATTTCTCATTGCAACTAAAGAAATCAAGGTGGAAATCCCCAGGTTAATTTAGAACATAAAATGACTTTGAAAGGGAATCAACATTTGGTAAAAGGGAGGAGCTGCCAATTTAGCTTTTTATAGGAAATATTTAAATCCTAATCAGACTAAAATCAAGTATTAGCACCAGGTTTCCACGCTGGGAAATCCAAGCCTTGAATGTCAAATAGTTAATAAGTTTTTCCCAGGCACGAAAGAGAGGCTTTATAATTTTGTTCAGATATTCATATTATAAAGGCGTCAGAGGCAATGCCAAAGCCAAGGTAGAATTAGTTATTTGTTTGTAAAGTCTAATTTAAGTGTTTAACGATCAGCTGTTTTATATCACATCTTGTTGAAATGTGATATGCAAATTGTCAGTTTAGAATGTTTTCTTATTCCTCTTTCACTTTCATTTTGATAAAATAATAATTAGGTCACTAAGAGGATCCTTTAGTCTTGAAATAACACCACCAACAAATAAAAACAAGCATCAGGGCTGGTTCAAATTACATTTTGATAACTCACTAGTTTGCTTTTGTGTTGTATTTTTCAAATCATTTCTTTCTTCAGTGATAAAAATATATATGTTTTTGTGAGGGAAAATTTTTTACAAGCATGTATCTGAATAGACATCCAAAAATTGGAGACATGAATTTATGTAATGCTTGCAGGGTGTCTTAGATTTGATTATGAAGATATTCCACGGGAAAATCTTGCCAAGACTATCACAGAATCAATGGACTGGTCTTATTAGATCATCATCCCATGATAATGGTATAGAGTTCTCAAAAGCTTTATTAGGTGCAATTTTAAGTGGCTCAGAGAAGAGGTTTCAATCACTTCTTTTCCGGCATGACCCCACAGCTTCAGAAATTCCTTTGGCAAGAAATGATTCCTGAGTTTCAGTGGAATGTGTCTCCTTGTAACACTTGCAACTAATCCTCTCTCCAACCCACAGTCTTTGCCTGTATTCCTCTCCTTCTTCTCCCCCTCCTCCTCCTCCTCCTCCTCCTTTTTTTTTTTTTTTTAATCTTCTGCACACTATTCAGCCAGTGAATTTTGCAAAGTTTGTCAAATACCCATGAAAGAATAAGAATCCAAATTGGACAGGTTTACATGAAGAGGAATTAGAAAATGTTGACGTAAACCAAGGAAAGAGAAATTTAGTTTGGCTTAAATCATTGCTATAATCATTTAAACATGAACACAAACCCATTCTGAAAATATCAGAAACTGTTTTATATAACAGACGTATCATTAGGCCCCCATTAATGTTCAGGGAACCTGCCCCTTTCAGCCGCAGCTTACCCCAGAGGGATTGTCTATTTCTGTAACGGCTATTCACAATAGACCTTTAGAACATGATTGCGTATTCTAATGCACAGAGATGGGATGGTTTGGTAGTGGCATTGTCCTGAGCTCCTTCCCTTTCCAGGATTGCGCCTTTAAGAAACAACTGCAAGCCAATAGGGAGGCTCTCCACAGTGCAGAGGAAATCTGCTTATGATCCAGGAGTACACAGAGGGCCCTTTTCCAGCCATAAACAATATGGCTATGAGTTTCACTGGGTTAAGCATCAGGCTGGAAATTTGTACTAACACGAATTCTGATTCCAGATCTATAATTTACTGGCTTGTTGAGTGACAATGGGCACATTATTTCATTGACATGTCTATTGAAAGTACTTTTGAAAGCTTAGTTATACATTTGACCGTAATAAAATATGTTATACTAAAAAATAAAAGAAAAACTTAAAAAATTGAAAGAAATAGACTATGTAGGTGCTCCATAATCATACCCCCACATACACTTTAATGAAATGCAAAATGCATTTATGTTAATGCCATGTAATATCATCTATTACCTCTCAGCTTTCTCGGTTGAGAAATTTGATGACCTATTTCTAGTTCTCACATACTCTAGAGCATCTTACTCACCCTTAACTTCCTAAATACATCTTTCTTTGACTTTAAGGAAGGATTCCTTTACCATATTAAAATCAACAAAGAGCCACTGATATGCTTATAATTTCAGAAAGTTGTAGACTACCTTTAAGGCGTTGACCTTAGGTTGAAAGTTCCAGCATTAGAATCTGAACAGTTTATATCAAGCCAGTTAATTCATTCTTATTTCATATCCTGAAACCTGGATGACTCTCAATTAAAAAAAAAAAAGTTCAAAGAAAAAATACTAAAAGGAAGAGAGAGTAAGGGAAGGGGAAAGAGGAAGGAAGGAATGAAAGGAGGAAGGAAGAAAGGGAGGGAGGAAAGGATGAACTTCCTGAATACAAAGAGCCTTTAGGAAAAAAATATGACTATCCAGTCCTTGCACTATAATTTAAAAATCCTGACAATGTGAAAAAAAAAAAAAAAATCTCAATCAGAAATAGTAAGTTTTACCACAGGAAAGGAGATAGAATCATATTTAGTAGTCTACACAGACCATTTATGAGAATGTATTGTTTCATGTGTTTAATAAAGTATTATTGAATACCTCCTGTGAGCTGTAAAGGATAAAGTGATAAACAAAACCTCCAACATTATGGAGCAGTTAGGCTGGTAGATGTAGTTTCTAATACCAAAATCTATTTATGTGCTTAACTTCTTTATGCCTATAATTTTAAGACTATTTTTCATTTCTGCCACATATTTAATTTTGCTATGGGCAAGGCACTTAATATCCTTAAATCTCAGCTCACTCAAAGAAAATAAATGTAGATATTTATTTTCAGTGATTTGCAGGGATTATGAGATAGTGTATTTAGTAGAACTCCTGGCACATAGTAAGTATTAAATAAATGGTAGCTTTTGTGTTTTTATTATCATAACTAATCAAATGCAAGGTGAAAAATAAAAATGCATGCAAAAATTAGCCGTGTTTAAAAAGCTAGCCTGTACCCTACAGAAAACATGATGTGAAAAAAAGGTATACCATCAAAAGAAAGAATACCTAGAAATGTATATAAGAATATTATAGAAGCCATAAGGATAAAAAAGCTATAAAATTTTATTGAGGCAAAAAAGATTTAAATAAATGGAGACATCTTCTTGATTAAGAAGTATTATAATAATTATATTTTGAAATGGTTAAAATTCCAAGTACATCTGTAATAAAAAGCCACTTTTTTTCTCTATTTTTTAAAATGTTACATAAAGAAAATATGAGGTCTCCATAAAGCCCCCACCCCCCACCCCACTCCTCCCACATCAACAACCTCTTTCATCATTGTGGCACATTCACTGCATTTGGTGAATATATTTTGGAGTACTGCTGTACCACATGGATAATGATTTACATTGTAGTTTACACTCTCCCCCAGTCCAACCAGTGGGCCATGGTAGAACATACAATGTCTAGCATCTGTCCCTACAGTATCACCAAGGACAACTCCAAGTCCTGAAAATGCCCCCACAACATATCTCTTCTTCCCTCTCCCTACCCTCAGCAGCTACCGTGGCTGCTTTCTCCACATCACTGCTACAATTTCTTCCACTATTAATCACAATAGTTCCATAGTAGAACATAGTAAGTCCACTCTAATCCACACTCTATTCCTTCATCCTGTGGACCCTGGGATGGTTATATCCACTCCACCTGTCTATTGAGAGGGGGCTTAGATTCCACATGGATGATGGATGCACATCTCCTGCTTGCATTTCTAGGCACTCTTGGCTCCCTTGTGTAGTAGTTGACCTTCTTCACCTCTCTGTTAGCTGGCCAGGGTAAGTCCAATAAACCAGAGGGTAGGACTTGCAAGTCTACTGAAAAAGCCACTCTTAATACCTTAAAGATATTTTTTAAAAAAGAAGAGATGAGGATTCTTGAGCTATAAAATATTAAAATATATTGTTTAGCTTCAATTTTAAAAGTATGTTACTGCTGTAAAAATCAATAAACAGGTCAAGAGACAGGGAATTCAGGAAAAAAAATATCTGCATAGAAAAATGTTTAGAATATGATAAATTCAAAGAGTTCCCTTACTGAATTTTTATTAAATGATTCTGAGACAATTGGTTAAACATTTTCAGAAAACAAAAATAAAGATAGCCCTTTAATTTATTCAATGCTAAAATTAATTCCTGGTTCTTAAAATGTTAAATTAAAACACTAAATAGAAGCATGTTATATGAATATGCAATTTGTGATCGTGTAGTCTTTGTAAAATGGAGAAATTCACCAGTAGATTTTATAGCATAAAACTGATGTTTCTAAATATCAAACCAATGTCAAAGTTAAGGTTAAACAAAAAATAAGGAAAAACTTGCAAGTAATATTTGACCATTTGATATAATTCATAGTGTTAAAAATGATGAATTCAATAAAAAGACCACTGACAAAAGACAAATTAAAACAAATTAAATGAATAAACAATTCATAAAAGAGGAAATACAATTATCTAATCGTGATGGTTAGTTTCATGTGTCATCTGGGCCAGGTGATGGTGTCCAGTTGTTAGATCATCAAGCACTGGTCTGATTGTTACTGTGAGAAAATTTCATGGACTTAAATCGTCAGTAATTTGATTGCGTCTATGGCTGATTATACCTACAATCAACTGAGAAACTTGCCTTCAACACTGAGAGATGTCTAAACCAATCAGTTGAAGGCTTTAAAAGGAGAAGTGATGATTTCAGCCGTCAGAAGAGATAATTTCCATCTCTACTGCAGCCTGTCAGATTTCCTGGGGAATTCATCAAAGACTTCAGTAGGAGTTCCCAGGTTGTGACCTGCCCTACAGAATTGGGACTTGCCCCTCCCACAGTCATGTGAGACAATTCTTTAAAAGTCTCATTGTAGTTACAGATATTTGTCAGGTCTGTTTCCCTAGAGGACCCTGATTAATATACCAATGTATATTTTTGAAAAGTTTATTCTTGTTAGTAATCTAATAAAATTAAAGAAATTCCTTTTTTTTTTCTTTGCATGTTCTCTGCTCTCTGTGCTTACTGTGCGTTCTTCTGTGTCTGTATTTATTTATTTAATTTCCCCTTCCCTCTTGTGGCTTGCTTGCTGTCTGCTCTCTGTGTCCATTCACTGAACACTCTTATGTGATTTTGCTTGTCTCCCTTTTTTGTCACAACACCTTGCTGAATTGGCTCTCCGAGGCACCTGCGGGTCAGGTGGCATGTCATGGCACTTGTGGGCCATGTGGTGCTCTCCACAGCATGTGGGCGAGCTTGCCTTCACAAGGAGGCCCCAGGACATGAACCCACAGGTGCCCATATGGTAGACGGGAGCCCAACTGACTGAGCCACAGCTGCTTCCCACAAATTCATTTTCAATCAAAAATATTAGTTATCATAACCATGTTGGAAAAGTAGTAGTTGGAAATGCTCATTTAAGCATTCAGAAAGATTCCCTATGCATTTTTTTATATTTTTGTTGCATTAATTCTACTTCAAAAAGTTTATTTTAAAAAATATTGTCAGAGATTCAAAGATTCAGCCATGAAGATGTTTACTACAGTATTATTTATAATAGCAAATCATTAGAATAAACTAAATTCACAACCATCAAGGGGATGATTATATAAATTCAAACCCATCCATAGTGCCACATGATGGAATAGTGTGACCTTAATTTAAATGATGTCAAAAACATTCACTAAATGGAAAAAAATATGTAAAAAGCAGCTAAATTTTTAAAATAAATGAATAATATTTTACATGTCCCATAATCTCCATTAGGCTTAAAATGTATCATGGGAAGTAAAACAACAACAACAAAAAAAGGTTTAAAGGAAATAAATCAAATATTAGAAGTGGTTTCCTCAAATGAATATCCTTATGGAAATTTTTCAAATTTTCATGATTTTCAAATACCTTTCATTAAAATCTAGTCCTTTTATAATCAGAGGGGAAATCATATTTTTTACATGGGTTTTAAGGAGCCCTTAAACTTAAGACCACATATTATCAAAGTGAATTGGAAATGCAGAAAAAAAAAAAAATAGTATACTTGTGTTTTTGAGTTCACATAAATGTAGCTTTACTTAAGAAGAAGGTAGGAATATTTTAAAATTTTGTGTTAGCATTAAATTTTACCTGCTTGGATTCATAGATAATTCAGTGGGGGAATTGTGTTCTGTAATCTCTGAGAATTATGCAATTGGTAGATACTCCCCAAAGCAGGACAATGATTAGTTAGAGTTTCTTCTATTTTTTCATACTGTGATGGCTTTGGATGCAACACTCTTTCTTTAAGATCACCACCTTCTCTTAGGGGAAAAATGGAGAGGGGAACAAAAAGGTAGGTAGTCCCACCCACGGCGGCAACAGATGAGAAGTGAGTCAATAGAGGTGGGTAGGGAGGAAGAGTGTTTTGTTCTTGTTCAACCTCACTTTATTTTTCCTAGGCCCCAGAAGCAGAGTATAAGTTAAGCCATGAGTGAAAAGGGCAACTGGCCTTCCAAAGCAACAACAACTGCTTCACTTCAGATGACTTAACCGGGTCTTTGCAAATGTGTTCAGTTTGATTCCTGACCAAGAAAAGAGACTCTTTTTTTCCCTACTCCCACACAACGTGCTGCGCAAACACCCAGTTCTATGACTTTATTGTTGCCTGCACTGTGACTTTTACAGCTTGCATACCTTATTCACCATCTCATGACTCCACCCCCAGGCCTCCTCTGCTGGCTTTGTAAATGCCAATTCTTGCTCCCTTGGTGTGGGGAAAGGCCTCACTCACTTTGCCCCAAAGGGGCACACCTAGGACTGCCCTGGTATGCTCTTTGTACCTCCTTAATGTAAGATTAAAGAACAGAAGAATGATGCCATTTTTTTTTTCCAATTAAAAGTTTCAAGTGAGCTACATATCATTTCATTAGGATTTTCATAGGAATTTCCTAATACGTTTTGGGAGCTCAAAGCCCTGGACCAGACTATCCTAAGAGAAAAGTCAAGTTTGACTTGTGGTCCTTTACCCTCATCTTTTATCACCTCTGTCCACTCCTGGTACCCTCATAGGATCTTCTCACTTTATTAGATTATCCAGAGAATGTGCTTTCTGACAAAATTTAATAATCTCCCTGAGTGTTTACATATAAGAAAATCTTCTTAAAGACCAAAATGGGTGTAAGATGGAAAATAATGAAGTTAAACTGTTGGAATGTTAAGCAGTGCTTCTGAGCAAACTCACTGCAAATAATTTTGTTTAATTAATCATCAAGTGTTTGTTTAGGACCTACAAGGTGTGCACTTCCTCCTGCCCTGTTTTTCAAGAACCCATTGTCAGGTTTGACTTTCCGACTTTTGTGAATGGAGGTTTTCTACTGACCTCAACACTAGAGAACTAAATGTAGAAAACTAGTTCATCTCAATAAATGAATGGATGAAAGAATGAATAATCACGTCTGTGTTTGTAAATATGTAGGTACATATATGTGTATGTATATATATGTATATTTAAAAGAAACAGGCAGATCCCTCATGTAGATCATTTATTTTTCTTTCCAAAAAATTACATTGTTGAAGGACTTGTTACATGGTGTATTCAAATGAAATGTTATTAAAATAAATCCTGGAAGTCTAAATAAATTCCTCAATGATATGTGTGCATTTGTAAAATTAACCTGATCTCTATGTCCCTTTTCTTTCTGTCTCTATCATTCCTTTAAAAAGTAGAAAACAGTTTCAAAGCCATGGAGAAAATCACTGGTACTGGGTGTGTTCCATGAACTAAAGTTGAGTCAAATTCAAGGGGAAAATACTGAGAGAAATGGTGCTCTCTAATTTCAGGTTGACAGATTGTGGCAACTGAACTAGCATACTTTTGAAAGGTCTGGGTTAAGTGCTCAAATAATTCTAATCTACTGATTATCAGGGAAGCTAGTTCATGTTCAGGTTTGGCCTGGTACTCAGTTTCATTCTTCAGGTCTAGCTGTTATCTCTGGAACATCTGTTGTGTGCCTGATCTGGCTTGAGACTAAACTATGCCTTTCAGAGGAAAGCCATCTAGTGAAGGTTATAGCCTCACATCCACTTTGGGATCCTCTTCAGATGCGTTGAGAGGGAACAATGCTCTAGAGTTGATTCTTTCCACATCCAATCTCCCATTTTGATATAGAGAAAAAGATGAGAGGTCTGACTTGTAAATCATGGGAATTCCATCCATGTCTGCTACTAACAAGCTACTTAACAAGTATCTCAATTCCTTTGATTTAAGATTTTTTTTATTTTAAATTGTTTTTATTTATCCATGTATCAGTCAGGACCACAAAGTGAAACATACAGAACACTCAGAATTCCATAACTTGATAATTGCATAAGGGTTTCTTTATGGAGGGACTATTTAAGAAATGTCTGTATAGGGGATGTGGGAGGAATTGTGCAGGATGTTGTAGCGCCACCGCCAACCTTGTGGCAACTAAGAAACCCCTAAGGCAGAGCATCTTTTAGCGTCAGCAACCAAGCCTAGTGATACCTTGAATACCAAAAAATTTTCCACTTAAATAAACTTCTCACTTAGTAAAATGACCAGTCTAGAGCACTTTTAAGGTTCCAAATCCATTTTAAAAGACAACTCTCTCTCACTCAGTACAGATGAATGTAAACTCAGAAATAGATGTCACTACAAATATTGGCCAAAATTAAGGCAACAAACATTATTGGTATTTCTCCCTGAAACGTCTCACACTGGATATTAGAATATACAGGGTAATATGATGTTTCTTCCACATTGTTGTTTAAATCTCTTTTTGATGTGTAGTTTTTGTTTATTCAAGAAGTTGTGTGAAAAAGCACACAGAAAATAGAGTTCCCATATTACTCCTCCTACCCCCGTTATTAACACCTTGCATTAGTATGGAAACTGTTAAAATTAATGAAAGAACATTATTATAATTGTACTATTAATTATAATCATAGTATTTAAATCCTTTTTGATACCTTAGGTAAAATAGCTTTTGAGTAAGCTTTATCTTAATGAGTAAGTATCACTTAATGAACTATATCAACTCCATAATTTCAAAAATTGTGTTAATATCTATTTTGGTGTAAGTGTAGGGGACATTCTTTGGTCATAGGGTATTGAAAGTAGAACATAATCATTATTGAATTTCTTTTGCCCAAAATATTTAAAATTGGGACGGAATACAATGATGTAATGGTTCATTTTAACTTCAAAAAAAGCTGGACATTTCTAATAGTAGCAATAGACTAAAATTGTTTTTAAATTCCTCTGAGAGAGTTCGAACTCCTCCCGACTTATAGCAACAGCAAACCCTGTAGAACTCCTAGAAAGCGACTGGAGCTCTAGAGTCTAATTTGCTTACATTCTACCAAGAACAACATTTCCAAAATTTTGGCACTCAGTCTTATCTGGGATTTTTTGCTTTCAGCTTCAAAATCCCTGCAACATCAGTTTTTATGGGCAAAGCTTTTGAGGACACTTTAGTTACCAAGTCCTGATGGCAGGATAACTTGTAAGGACATTGCCACCGGCTGCCTATATGGTGGAACGGAGGAACTAAATGATCTTTAATATTCAGTCATCCCTTAAATTGCAGTCCCCTTCTGATTTTTGTCTTCTTTGGCCATCTGTCCAGTCTATTTTTTCTTCTTTTTTCAAATGCTTCATTACAGTACAAACAGGATCTCCAAATACAGCTAAGATAGAAAACTCAAGGACCTGTCCTTGAGTGATTGAAGTTCATGGTCTAGATAAGACATTCTGCGGAGACTATGTATGAAACATAAAAACAGCACGGAGTGGTCCCATTTCCTGTTCTCAGGAAAGAATAAGTACAACCTGTCAACTATGAATCTTCTAAATCAGCACCTCTCAACGTTCAACACGCATGCGTATCCCCATGAAAATCCTGTGAAACTGCAGACTCTGACTCAGTAGGTCCGGAGAGAGGGGCCTGTGATTCTGCATTTCTCACAAGCTGCCCGATAACATTGATGCTGCGAGACCCAGGATCAGACTTTGAGAGCAACATAGTTTTAAGCTATTTTCCTCTTACCTTATATGCAAATTCAAAGAGGTCTTGGCTTTCTAAATGTGAATCATATCTCCGCACATTCCTCTAACTTCTGATTTCTAAAAATAAAATTGGACCCAGAGCTGGAAGGAGTATGTTAGATTCCTAATATTTGGATTAAATTAAGGTCAGGAAAACTCTTTCATAGTGCAGTTCAAAAAACCCTAAACCCCATAATATTTTCCAAACCATCCCATCTCAAGCTGAAATTGGTTCCTGTGTGGAAGGAATCTTTGGTGTTAGCCTCTCCTCTTCCTCACTAAAGCCACATCTCTTCTATGACATCCTGCCAAAGTACTGCGTCCCCTCACTTTTTTATTCTCTTCCTCTGCGTATATATGTCCCACAGAGGTGCCCTTTCACATAGGAAAGCACAATGGGTGAGTTGTTAGCTAAATAGGAAAGAATCTTTATCATTCACAGTAACAGGAAATCCCAGACCGAGGGCAATATGTATGTGATATCTGAATACACAATCAGACTCTTTGAATAGCATTATATTGAAGGAGCAACAAACACAGCAAAGAGTCCACAAAAGCTGTCTTTTTCAGGGTTTTCACAATGCAAATGAGCCATGATGAAGGAGAAAATCTGGTTAAAAGCAGCCACTTGCTGGATATGCATATCCTACCTTTTATCTTCAATTTCAATTTTCCAATTTAATGGCTGGCATCAGTTAGAAAAGAAGAATGTAATGGTCAGTGCTGCAGAATTAGGTCTGTAGCCCCCAAATTAGAGGTTTTTCCTTCCACCCTAAAAAATCTGATACACCGATTAAAAAGCCCAGTTTTGCTTTTAAACAGAGTCTGGGAAACTTTACCTTGGGAAAGATTACCTCTGAAATCTCCATATTGCTCTAGGAATTTCTGAGAACCTGAAAATGATCTCTATTTTGGGGGGTTATTTATTAGTGAAAATAGCGTTGTAGTGCTTGTAGGAAATACTACTACCACCTACTGGCATACGCTGTACATAAAATTGAAAATGCTTTTAAGTGATTTTGAACAGTGCCAAATAAGGCCATGGAAGAAAAAAAAAATAATTATAATAGTCATACCGATGCAACTTTAATTTCAAATTTAGTCAAATAATTTCATTTTATTTTTGATAATATAATAACATTAACTTTTATTACTTGAATATACAAATTAGAAGGAGGACAAGAGCCAAAGGGGGGAATAAGTTATATAGACAGAAAGCAATAAGATATATTTTTATTGTTGAGATGACTAATGTCCTTGCCTTTCACCTGTTATTGGACTCATTTTTTGTTTATATTAGGAATGTATTTTATTAGGCTCAGAAGGAAAGGGGTAAACATGGCAAATGAAAAAGACATTCATATACATTGTCATATAAAATTATTTTCAAATAAAAAAACATTTCAAGCAGAATATAAAGATATATTTATATACATATAAATTCCCTTATAATACTAGCAGCTCTTTTGATAAAGAAAAGCAGACAAAATATACACTAAACTTTTTGCAATTTTTATTCCACAGGTAGCTCTCCTTACTTTTAGAGTTATTAAATCATTAGTTCTTAGTTAAAGCATCACTTGGGAATGAATCAAATCCTCATGTTATTTCTTCAGTGGTTATTTTGAATTTTATCCTCAGTCAATCTAGTCTTTAGTCCTACAATTTCCCTAGCTTGAAAGAAATTACCTCTTGCATAGAATCCATTTTCTTGTTCAATGGTTTAATATTTTGCATCAATGAGCTAGATTCATCAAAAGGATATGGGATAAAAGACATGGGTTTTCTTCCCAAAACTTTCCTGTGACACCCCTATTTACTAGAATTCAAGAATGGACAGCTTATTGCTTTCCTAGTATTTACAAGATTCTGCTCTCTGACAAATTCCAGGGTGCAGCCCTGCTAGATGCTGGCAAATTCAGGACATGCTTTAAAAACCATCCAGGTGGAGCTGGAGAATTGTATGCTTTTAATGCCATCCCACTTTTGTTGGATATAGGATATAGGTTGGTCATTCTAAAAAGGGTTTTTTTAAGAAATAATTTTGAAATGTTGGGTGATAGATGTCTCAAAGTTCTGCTCTCCAAAGCAGAGCCATGATCATTTTAGTCTGGAAAATGATTAAGTATTGATGGCCAACAAGACCAAGACCATTGCCCAGGGCACGTCTAATTTGGAGCAATGCAACTAAACTTACTGTTATAGTCTCAAGCAGTTGTAAAATCGAAACCTAGAATATTGAATGAGTGAAATGCTTTGCAGGTTTATTAACTGAATGTTTGGAATGTCAACCAAAAAGAATGGCTGAGGCTTTGGAATAGTTAATCTGTAGCCTTCTTGCTGGCCATAATTAGATAGCAGGCCCAGTTGATGTGGCAATTTAAGAAATATATTCATTTGTTAAACTCGTTCTGAGCTAAAATCATTCCAGATTGTTCCCTTTTAGCATTCTGCACAGAGGCCTATCACAGCTTTGTCTTCATAATAATCATTAAATTCAGTTCAAATACTAGTCATGGGAATTGTTATTTGACATTTATTTATTTTACAATTTATCTCCAGCTGATTTTACTAGGGGAAAAATGCACTAAGGAAGTCAATCTGCTGTCTCAGCACTTATTTGTTTACAGAAAATTTAAGTGTAGGTGACCCTGTTCTGGTCGGAAACTTTACGATTAGAGCTTTTTCTGCCTCAGTGAAGAGTGCATGTACATTTCATTTTCCTTTTTCAGCTATCACCAGACTTTTAAGGCAAACAAACTAAGGCAACAGGCATTTGTTAAAAGGGCCAGATGGGGGACATACTTAGATTAAAAAACAAAACAAAACAAAAAACAATGAATTTAAGTTAGAAACCGATTCCTATCAGAAAGCTTGTCATTTGATATGTGAGCATGATATGTTTGTTCCAAAAAAAATGAATCCATTTTGGGAAATTGTAGATAGAGCTTAAATATACACAAGATAATAACAATCCTTGCATTAACAGTAAATATAAAATGCATTGATCTTGGTGTTTATATTCCAAATAATAAGTCATGGTGTTGGATGTGCTTTTCTCTTTTTTCTTTTTCATAAATATATAAAACGGAATATTACACAACTGTATACATTTTCTTAAATATCCTTTGTCGATGTTTTCCACACAATCCTTTTTTATTGTGCTTCAGTCCTTCTGCAACTAAAATTAGGGTATTGTAAGCTACCAAAAAGAGGACCCTAGTATCAGAAATTATCTTTTATTTTTTTGGCAAACCTACCATTAACTATCCTTCTCTTTTGTTCACTTTCCAGGGGCTCTCTAAAAAGTAGCCTTCTCACAAACAATCAATAATTTTTATTCATCTATTTGATTTCTGATAAGTGAATTTTGGCTTATCAAAATGCATTTGTTAAAGCAATGCCCAAAAGAGACATGATATTCCAGCGACTGTCAGAGCTTCTATGATAAACCTTGCAGAGCTTCTACGATAAACCTCCCCAAATCATACAAATATCTGGAAAAAGACTGACGGCCTATCAAGTCTTATAATGTAACATAAAATAAAATCACAGACATTTTTACATTATAAAATGCTTTTAAAGAAAGTTATTACAATGAGGTAAAATTAGTCAATTCATTTGGAATAACAGAAGCAGTTGTATATATAGATTATAGAAAGATTAACCTAACAATATTACATTTGATTTTTTTTCTACTTTTGTCCTTTGCAGCCTTTTTGGCTCACTTTAAGAAGGAATTGGAACTTAATTGATGTGGAAACATGAGATAGAATATAGACCCCAAAGTCCAGGTGGAATGGCCAATTCCAGTTGAAAGAAGTGTTTGTTTGATTTAAATAGGTTTATATTTATCTTAAATCTGAAAGGATTGCCAAGATTTAAAAGTTACGTTATTTTATATTGTAAAAAAAACTCCGTAATTCTGACCTTTTTTGAAGAGATAGAGGGCAAGCTCACAAGATGGGGCATGGCGGCCATCTGCTAGAGCTGCATATTCAGCATTCCTATTAGCTGGGCCCTGCTCCCCAGTTGCCAGAGCTCCATTTCCTGCAGTCACTATACATGCCTGTCTCCCATAGAATGTTAGTCTCTGCCTCCCAGAATGGCTGCTGATCCAAATGACACTTATTTCTTCCAGCAAAAGATAAAATCATAGTCTTTTGCCATTTCCTTCCTGGCAACTTCTCCACCCATTCCCAAAGGATAATAATAAAATGTGGATAGTAAAAACAAGCAGAAGGGTAAAATAATCCATTGTGAGATAAACTGGTCACAATCTCTATCGCCCACCCTAAGCGTACCTTCTCTATGATTGACATTACAACGAGAAATGAAAATCAATGAAAAGCCCAACTATCTTCACATCTTTCTTAACCCAGATCTTTAAAAGATACACTTCCCTAAACAGTGACAACATCTCAGTTTGTGCACATCTGCAGGCTACGCTACAGATGGTGCCATTTAGAAACGGCCAAATAGCCAGTTACGACCCTCTGAAAAATGCAAGGTTTATCATAGAAACTCTGACAGTCGCCGGAATATCATGTCTCTTTTGGGCATTGCTTTAACAAATGCATTTGAAAGAAAAATGTTCTCTGTTAACTACAGTTCCCAGAATACCTTGTAGAACATTCTGTCTCAATTGATCATAAACTGGCATACCCACTGTGCTTCTCCTGGCAGAACTCAAGGGAATGCAAGTAAGTTCATTATATTATGTGACAAACTTTTAAATTATGAAAAACACTAGTGTGCAGTTTCATCAGTATTTGCATTCTCTTAGCACAAGATAGATCTGAAATCTATTTTTATCCAAAGGATCTTATTAAACTAAGAAGATTGCCTGTTACTGTATGTAGTTGTTTCAAGCAGTAGTGCCTGATGGTACTTTTTACAAACATTAGAGAATAAATCCAAACAAGCTAAAAAATGTTTATTGCAAAATACTGTAGTTCAAGAAAAATTACATCAGCATGGATTGCATATTTTGGATGCAATTTATGGTGCAGTTTCCCTTCATTAACCACATCTCAGAGAATTTTCAAAGCATCAGTTTGAATATTATTAACATGTACTTAAAATGACAATATATAAAGCTTTAGGATTAAAATAAAGGTTAAGTGTAAAATGTAAGGCTCTTTCACTGTGTCTGTACACACTCAATTCCTTAGAAATTCAGCTATTTAATTAAAGCGATCTAGACCTTACCTAGACCAGTTAGATTAATATGTGCCTCATTCTACTATAACTATTCTCCTTAATAAAAGTAGATGGAATCAATTTTGCAAGAAAAAAATAATATTAACCATCACTGCTTCTTTCATATAGCTAAACACATATAGTTATGCTACAGCATTTTTCATGTAAAAGAACAGTGACAAAAAGGCAATTATAGCATTAGAAATGAACATGAATTTTTTTCTTCAACTACTCTACATTATAGATATGCATTTTGTGTAGTTTTTGATTGTTTTGTTTATTTTTGCATTCACATGCAATCTCTATTATTTTATAGCTTGAGATTTTTAAAAGAAATCAGTGTCACCAATTGTTCTTAAAATGCATATAGCATTTTAAATCACTGAAATACTAAATATGAAATCTATTAATAAATGAGTCAGTGAAAATTCCAATATTATATGAAGCAAGTGTCCTCTTCTGTCATTCAATTTTAACTACTCAGCTATTTGGAAGTCAGTAGAAAAGAAGAGTTAGGATTTGTGTCTGTTATCACTCAGATACACAATTTCAAGGTAAAGTGTAATGGAATGGCCATGATCCTTGTAATTGACAGAACTGGGTTTGAATCCAGCTGGTATTTCCTATCTGTGTGATGTCAGGCAAGTCGATCACCTGGTCTGAGCTTCAGTTTTTTTTCATTTTAACAACATGTATGAACATATCTACTTCTTAGAGTTGTTGAGAGGGCTAAAGTGGACAATCTATGCAGAGTGCCCAGCACTACGTCAGGCACACAGCAGGTACTTTTAGAAGCAAATGCAGTCATTTTTATTTACTTGCCAAGTCTAAAGTAACACCTATGGAGAGTCCAAGTCTGGCTGAATTTGTATAAGATGGTGTTTTTAAATAATAAAGGAAACTGAAATTATTCACTTTTTCAAATGCTAACAGCCATTACTTTCAAATCGCCTGTGCTTGCTTCTGCCAGATCTGTCTTACTGACCATGGAGGCTTCCAACTCCTTCAGTGATGTGCGCAAGCCTACCCTGCTTAGCCCATATCCTGTCAGGTCTCCAGGCGCCTCTTATTTGGCTGTGCTTCTCAGTTTCCTCACTCTAGTGGTTTCCTAGTCATCCTTCAATGAAAGCTTCTCTGATGCAACAACAAAGAAACAATCATTGAGAGCTTCTCCACAATTGCAGTATCAAACTCTTCTCTGTGCATCTGTTGACGTTTGCATCCTCAGGTAGAAGCCCTTGAGCTGTCCTATTGTGAGCTCCTAGCATGGAACTGGTACCTGCAAGGTGCTAGAAGAGAGCCACTCAGACAGATGAAAAGTAAACCATAGGAAAAAGGGAGAAGAGCTCTATTAACTGAAGGAAAAATGGTGTTAAAATCAATGCTGTCAAAAGCTGATTATGTAGTATGAAACCAACTTTTAGGAAAGAAGAGGTACAGCTTGTATTTTGCTTTTGTGTCAGAACTCTCTCATAAACTTTGTTGGTTAACTCCGCAGTGGCCCATGTGCCAGATAGCTACTGTAGCAGCCTCAGTGGGAACCCTGCTTTTGCTTCTTAGCTGGAGCGTTGGTTTCATACCAGCTTCCATCCCTGTTTCTGCCCCAGTAACTCAGGCACTGAAAAGATGCAATTCTAGCCTTATAAACAGTGTTTAAATTAATACTCTCAATAGTAAAATGTCACTGCAGATGTGGAACCATCATTTGATAGTCACTATTTTTATATTTTTAAAATTTATTGCTAGGATAAAAACAAATAGTTTGTCTCAATAGTTCTGAAATATTAGCAAATGTTGTATAACATTTTCTTGCCAATAACCCATACCCAGTGCCATCCAGCCTTCCCACTACACTGATATGCAAGCTAAAAACAAGGTAGAAAATCAAGCATCTTGTGTTCACCAAACAATTTGGTGACTGAATTTTATTTTGGCTGGTGGGAGATAGAGTTATAAATAGGATTTTTAAAAAGTAGCTAAATCCTGTGTAATGCTTTTGGAATTTCCATGCAAAAAATAAACTCTGAGGGAATTTGAAACATAAGAGCCTGTGTGTCCTTGTGAATATTATGAATTTTGTACCACATCCATGTGTTCCTATTCGAAAATGAATTACTTAAAAATAAATTAAAACAAAAGAATCTTATAATAAATTTGAACTCCGATGAATGCAAAAAGTCTTAATTCTTCAGATTTCTGGGTTTTCTCATAATGCATTCACAAACCAACCCAGAAAAATCTCATTATCTTCTCTTTAAAGTAAGAAAATATGATATATTTCTACGGTGCATTTCTATTTGTTCAGTACCCATGGAACAGGAATCCAAGTGCTCTTAACCCGTTTTACCCTCCTACCTCTTGAGCCCTCAGGCTTCAAAATAGCATTGCTCCCCCTCAGTGGAATTATAAATAACCACACAGCGCACTTTTTAGCCTTGTAATATGTGTCACAATAAGGACTCAGAAACCAAAATTTCCCACTTGTTTAATTTGCTAGCTGGAGCACAAATCTTTGAGGCCCTTTTCTGCACCCAAAATTTCAACTCAGAAATTAAAGCAGTGCATCCCCAGGGAATACCACAGCAACTTCACTTCAAAAGATATATTTGCTTTTCTTTTCCTAATCTTCTTCCTGCTTTTCTTTCTTTTCCATTTTTTCCCCTTGTACTGCTGTGTGCTTTAATTTTGCTTTCAGTCAGTAGTTTAAAAACTTTGGCTTCTAATAACTGGAAAAAATGGTTATTTAAAGATAACTGCAACTTGCTTAACATGCCAGGCTATCATATGCTCAGTGCTTTGAAGCTGCAAATTAATGACGAGCAGGAACAGTGACTATCTTTCAGAGGAAACTGACCTCTTTCTAATGGCACATCGCTAATGTCATCTGTCTCCTGCATCTCATTATGTGAATTTCACGGAGTTAAAAAAAAAAAAAAGTATCTTAAGGCTGTGCACAAATAAAAAGGACCTTCTAGTATTAAGCACTGAAAATTTTTGATCTCTCAAAATACCTTCCTTAGATACTGCTTCCCCCTTTGTGCATGGCACACTGCTTATGTCATCTATTCTCTGTGACTAATTATGTTAATTTTGTGCCATAAAAGTAACTGAAGGCTGTTAAGGAATAAAAGCTTTTGAGTGGCCTTATTTCATAAACACCCCTTTTGAAAAAGGCGCATTTAGTCATATTTGCAGTAACAGAAAGAGTCTTGTGCTAAAAATACAACAAAGGCTCTTGAATATGGCCATTTATTCCCACTTTATTAGGTAATTTATGAAAAAGTATGAAGGGAAGCCTTTTTGTTACTATAATTTGCATAAAGCTGGTGCCCCATTAATGAGATAACTTCCTGCCTTTTGTGTATCACCAGCTGGAAATAGAAATGGAGGAACTTTTCTCTAGCCCAATTACTTAACCTGCTGAGTTCAGAGTTGGAAAGTAAACAGGATTCCTATCGGCCACAGAACTTTATTTTGGTTCTTCTATCTTTATTTTTTAAAACAAAAATAATTAGAAGAAGGATAAAAGTCAAATGTCAAAACTAACTAAATGTCAAAGAGGCTATATACCAGAATGTTATCTACTTTCGGAGAATTTTACTTATTTAATAATCTTATTTTCTTTTTTGGAGCAAAGTTGCAATATACTTTTGCTTTTATTGGGCCAAGTGAGCAGCATTTGATCATCTATTCGGATGTCTGGAACTATAAATTTGACAAAGAGAAAAAAAATTCTGTGAACTAATTTTAGATTCAATTTCTGGGGTGAAGAGGGTAAATTTGTCAACTGTTTTGAATTGCAGTTTTCTAATGAAAGATGACAATATTTTGTAATCATAATAATCATGGTATACTACTGAGAAATACCTTGGTGAGACAATATACTATGTGGTAAATATTTGTGCCAAAAGTATGCTATTAACAGTACACAATTTTGCCACGAGGAATGGAAATTCCACATATACAACAAAAGCATAGGAGAATAAAATGGGCGCAAATGACTTTGCTGTTATAACTCGTGTGTACCCGGGCACACACACACAAACACAATGTTAGAGAAAGCTTTCTTGAACCCTCACAAACAATTCAACTGTGTGACGAGGAATACTCTGCTTATCAACATGAGGCTATATGATTTAATCTAAACTTTGAAAATTAGAGTTTGGTCAAATTAAACTGTTACACTTTCACCAGACTCTAAAGGCAGCTATATAAATATAGTTCAAAATGACACATGAAAAAGGTTGTTTGGGGATATGGCAACATGGAAAATGAAAGAAGAGAAAGAGCAGAAGAACAAAAACACTGCCTTTGACTGGAGTTAACAAATAGCTAGAGAAGTCAATGGTTCGCCCTGTGGTCTCATTATGCCATCCTTAAAAATAGAGTCTTAAATACTTTTAAATCCTCTTGCAATTAGAATGGGAGCTCTGTTTTTCTATACCTTATGATATCTTGGGCAAGTTGTATTTGTCGAATTAGTGGAAATAGGTGCAGAAAGTCTTGGCCTTTTTTTTAAACTATCGCCATGCCATTCGAAGGTGGTTGTACTTTGTCAGCCACTGTGCTCATTTTGGCTACCTTGAAAGGGTAAGCTTGATCACGTAGTCATTCAACTTACATTTTCATTCCCTGGACAACCCACCCTACACAGTTTGAGGCAAAGCCTGCCTTCCAGAATATGACACATTTTCTTCACTTTCTAGGAGCATCTCTGTATCTTATAACCATGAATAGGAATTTATTAGGCATTGTTTACTTAACCCTTCAGTGACGCTAGGGCAATAATTCCCAAGCGTAATAACCCACAAGGCAGTTTTTCCACGCGACACCCACCTTCTGCATCAAGTTAGGTACACACACTGTAAGCTGTGAGAAATGCTGTTCTAGTAAAGTAACTTTCCCAGTGCTCTGCTGGGAAATTCTCTCTTTTCAGTTGTTTTTATGGTCTAAATGGATCTATTCAAGATATTAATAAAAGAGAAAAGGTAAGTACTAACTGTCCAATCAATACAAATTGTCATTTTTGTTTAACATAGACGTTTAGTAAAGGGCGCAGACAGTTAAATGGCTACAAAGCACAGGCCAAAATCCCAAATAGTAGTTTTCAAGAAATTATCAAGAAATTGGATTTGAGGAGGCACTTCCTATTTCACTCTTCTCTCAATCATCTGCAAAAAATATGGACCAGCAAATAAGTCATAGTTTCCCACTTGCTTGCAACTGGACGTGTGAGAAAATCTGTAATTTAGATTTTTATGAGGGTTAGTCATTTGAACCACTGGCACATAAGGGAAGAAAATAGTGTAATGAGTAATCTTTTGAGGGAAAACATGTCTGTAGCAAACTTAATTAAACTCCATGCAGAAAGGAGCCGGAATGGCTAAGCAAACACTTAACTGTAATATTTTACTTTAATGATTTTGGAGCCCAAGATTTTATTCTCTAACTACCCTATTACAAATTATATATTCTGACTCTATCATTCTCAACTTTTCTAACATGGACCTAAACATTAGTTGATCCCCCAAAGTTTGAGAGTTCAAGAAAGAACTTAAGTAAGCTCTATATTAAAGTACTTTACAGTAATGGGTTTTAGTATATTAATTAAGCAATCATTTGGAGACATTTATATTGGTTCATTAAATCATCTTAGGGTATGAAGATCTTTATGAATATAAAGATGGCTCTTTCTCCCTTTGCCACTTCCCTTTTTGAATTTATCAAATCCTCTCCCAAAAAAGCTCATAAAACCGGTGAATGCTCCACATATGGTTAATACAGTGTTAACACTATGTAAATGTATTGGGAATGCTATGAAGGAAAGTTTGACTCAACAAATATTTTCAACATTCCTACTGGTAACTCCAAGTCCTTTTTTTTTTCTGTTCTTTCCCCCCCTCCTTGTCTGTTACAAGTTATGATGTGTGGATGAAGGCTTTTTCCCATGCAGTAATGACTGTATACTGAGATTTCAAGGGGCTGTTCATGACAATCCCATTTTCTGTGTAATTTCATGGTTGTCTTCTTGAATGAAGATATTGGCTGCTCTGAAGCAGGGGGTCAGCCGCTCCTGCTCCCTTTCAGTATTGTTCCGGAGTATGTTTCCTTTCAGCTGATGAAAAGTAATTCATCATTTACACCCCTGAATTCTGCCAGCATTTTTTGAACAACTTTTCTTTCCCTGTGGTACCTTAGGCCCATGAAAGAGATAAATAGGTTCAATACAACACCAGGCCCCAGATCCTGGGAGCAGGTTAGGCACTGAGGCCCCGAGCTGCCCCTTTCTCATGATGGAGTTTGTCACCTTTCTACCTCTAGAAGTCAAATCCTGTCGACTCAGCCATCTTTCAGGCTCTCTGAAGTGGCTTTGGCACCCACTGGGGCATGTGAGCTTAAAATTGATTTTTTTTTAAGATCTGTCAAGTTCCCTTAAGGGACGGAGTTGACAGCCAGCAGGCCTCAACTATCACAAAGCATTCAATGTGTAAAAGACACCTAAGGAACTTCCTTTGAGGGGCCAAAGGGCTTCAGACTTTGTGACACATTGAGAGGGTGCTGTTGCTAAGAAACTGGCCTTTGGCAATAGGATTTTTCCTGCAACTCTGCCACTTTGGGAAGTATTTAAGTTACCTCTCTCCTTATAGAAAAGACAGCATCAACTATCGACAGAACAGGATTAAGAGAAAAGATGTTAATGGAATCATTACATGGTTCTTCAGATTCCAATGGCCTATTGCTTATATTGTTTAGGAGTTAGTCACTCCAGTATTTGCCCAAGTTGTTCAGAAGGAGAAAGTGTTAGGCAATCTAAAGTTGATCAAATAATATATAGTATTTTTTTCGGAAGCAAAAACTTCAAGGGTGAAGAATTTGGATAGTGCAGGAAATAATGCAGAAGTAGATTGCTCTTTTTCACCTTAGAGCAAACTGTGACTGGTTTAACCCCTCACTGGTAGCATCACTGATGGTGTAGTCTATCTCCTATTTGTTTAGAAATAATCCTGGGGCAGTTATGGCTATTTGTTCCTGTCCTAAGTCTTCCAATCCAAGACATTGTTTAATTTGGCCTTTTATTTAGCATTTCCCTTTATTTTTTATGATTTCTTAGACAGCAGAATGATAGAGGTCAAATTCTACTGTTTTGTTTTAACATCTAGGAAAGTGTTCTGTTCTCTCTGATATTGATTTTAAACATCATCAATAGGGCAAGCAATTTTTTTTGTTCTAAATGCAGAAGAAACAACTTAGCCTCTTTTAGGGACCACCGCATAAACCCTTGCTCTGGCCAAACCATCCATGCAGAGCACACATAGCAGCCTTTGGAAAATTAGTGATTCCTCAAAAGAAGTCAGAAGACAGATTTTCAAATCCAATTCCAACCTGTGTGGTTTGAAGGCCGTGAAACTTTCAGCAACAATATAAATATTGCATGTGTCTCTCTCTCCCGAGGCTAGATTTTACCGACTGGGATGTGAAAGGTCAACTGTATAAGCAGGTGTAGGTCTGAGTAGAAAGGATTTAATGGCATTAATCTCCCTTTAAGAGGTCTTGTTTTCATGGGCTGTTGTCTGGCATAACTGGGTTGTTTTGCGACTATAAATGCTATTATATGTCTCTTATCACAGAGAGTTGTTGCCCTAGCTTTTGAGGGAATTTCCACAGGACTTTTCCAAATCAGTTTTAGCATTCTCTGTAGAGGCAGGCAGTGTGGAAGGGTGAAAAGCTTCTCTGGTATCTGGATCTCATGTCAGACATACCCTGGGTTGGAATATCAGATCAATGAGCTGTTTTGCCTCAACAAATTGGTAAAACTTCTCTGAAACTCAGTTTTCTTGTGCATAAAATGCAGGCAACAATATGTGAGAATTAAATGGAGTTATGCATAAAAATTACCTGGCATAGTTGTTGAAATGGATGTTCAATAAAGGGTAATTATAATTATTTTGATTGACCAAATATATTCCATGATTCCATGATTCTTTGTCACCAAAGCTCAGGCAACATGGATATTAAGAAAGCAATTTCCCTCCAAATCCAAGCATGGAACATGCTGATTTTCAGACTAGAAAGATGTGGGCTTAGACTTTTTTTAGCTCTGATAATTGTGAAGCACTAACCTGGTCAAAATCTAAAGGGAAGTGGGGAGATATTTTCTGAACCATTGATTCAATCTAAAGTTACTAATGAAAGTTCTTGAGCAGAAGGGAGCAGGTAAGGACAGATGTTGATGATACCATTCTTCTATTATTATTTAGACAATTCATTTTCTTTGCAACTGATGACCAACTAGATCCTGTGATCTTTAATGTGAATATATTGCTTTCATTGGATGAGCACATGTTTTCCTTCTGCATGTTGGTCCACTTGGTCGGCTCACCTACTATCCCTGTTTAATTCATGTAGGCAGGGCATCAATACTTTTGAAAAGCTTCCCATGTGATTCTAAAGTCCAGCCAAGGCTGAGCATAACTGCCTTAGATAAAGAAAATTCAGTTAACTTAATTACCATTTTCTCACAAATTGTGTAACATGCCAGGAGCATTAATCCATTTTACAGGAGAAATACTATTGCAAACAGGCAGTCACTGAGTGGCTGGAGACAAACAAAAAATGCATCTAAAGTCTAAGAAAAGAGGAAAAAGGAGTCTGAAATGGGTAAAACATTAAATAAATAAATTTCATTTTCAGTATCTCACTGTGTCCCTTCCTAAAACCAACAGCCCCCAAACAGGCCTAATATGTCTGGAATCTTTGTCAAACAATCTTTCACAAATTATAATGCAGAACTTTGCTGTATCAGTCTGAGAGAGACTAATAAAACGTTGTGGTCAACAAACCTATCATTCACTGGAAGAAAAAAAGAAGAGATAGATGTTCTCTCCTGAAGTGAGACCACTCTGGAATTCATTTGAGAACGAAGAAACGAGGTGGAGCAGGCACATCCTCCTCTTTCCACATTGGGATATAAATTCACCAGGGTTGGAGGAAATAAGCATCTTGTGGATGTCAAACATTTTTACAGCTATCGTCTCCCTAAGAAAGAAAAACTGCAGACGTTCCAGGGCTCCACTTTGATACGTCAATGTGTTCACAGGGTCATCATATTACTGTAATTATGGCAGGAGGCACACTTCCCTCCCTGGTCTATTATATCTGGCTGTAATGTACCATTGAGGCCCAAGATGTTCTCTTCATGACTGAGCCTGGAGAGTATCTATTTCACAGTGTATTTCCCTTAAAGGGAGACTCTAAAAATGGCAATAGATGAGGCACTTATCTGTACAGAAGCATCGAAGAGAGAATGGGAGTAAATGGTGCACTTCATGGAGTTGCATTACTTCTTCAATCCGATTTGTTGCCAAAAAAAAAAAAAAGAAAGAAAGAAAAAAAGATGATTTAGTAAATGGACTCTAGTGACCTGAAAGAGTTAATATGTTTCTTACCACTAAAACCAGGGAGACATTTATTTGTGGGCAATCCCTTCTCTTCTCCTGAGTCACACCAGTGCTGCCACAGACATTTTTAAATGGATCTTCACAGAATCCAGGGATGGAGGAAGAAGGATTTTTTTCACTGTCAGTAGTTAACTACAAAATGAGTTTGAAATTTTTTGTTGTTTATCTCTTTTTTTCCTGTGGTGTCACTGTCAGGTGATGTTTCCAAAGACTTTTTTATTTGAAATTGCTATTAGAGATTGCCTCCTTGGAGAGCTTCATTCATCCACACTACTAGAGGGATTAGCAAATATTTTATTTTATAAAAAAGAAACTACGACAGCAACAACAAAGGACTTAACTCTCTTTCAAACATTTTGATAGATTTCCACTAGTTGACTTCTCTCTTTTGACTACTTAATATCAATTCAGTTCTCATTATTTAAACCATGCTTCTGGATATTTAAAACATGATCTTGCTTAGGTTTTGCTTTTTAAAATTACATTAACTTTCTTGTTTAGCCAAAATTTCAATGAATATTAAATACATTACAACCTTTTTATATTATAATTTTCTCTTACAAATTCATCATGTACTATAATATTCTGATAAAATTACTTTTGTGTTTGTGTGTGTGTATGTGTGTCATTCCCAAAATATCTTTTCCCAGGGCAACTTCTCTTGGGTTGCTTCATTTATATATAAGTTCATATCCAATTGTTTCAATAGTAAATATTTTCAAACATTAAACATTTATTCACTTGTTTTTCAAATTCTATGGTTAACTGATTCCACAAATCATTTTCTTTAACTGTGTACAAATGTGATGTACACTTTGTTTCCTGAACAAGTTTTTACCCTGCAAAGGACATTTTATCTAAAAGAAAGACATTTCCTGCTTTATTTTCTCTTCATTTTCTCTTTATTTTCTCTTGAAATACCCTAGAGGTGTATTTCAATATTCACAAAATACCTGACTATCCTTATTTTCCTAAGTGTCTGTCCAAACAATCTGCTGTGTCAGCTAAAAAAAAAAAAAAAAAAAATACATACAAGCTTTCTTTTAGCTGGCCTTCGTTTCTGGCCAATATTGAAACACTGCCTTCCCACCCTCTGCCCCTTATTCGGTTTCTAAACTTTATCCTAGCATTTTAAATCTTAAGTTTTTTCCCTGACTCAACCATATCCCTATTTCAATAATAGCATGCTTATCCCTGATACTCATACTTATCATCGATAAGGCTTTGATGTAATAAATCCTCGATATAATATTGTACTTAACCGTGCTATGAGATATAATCAAAAATGAAAGCAGAAACTTAAGATCCAGAGTAAAATATATTACTTGCCAATTTTCCACAGTAACTTTTCATCATTACTCCAAAATTACTTTTTAATGCAAAGAGTAGTTTCAATCACATTGAGACCCACATGATTCAGATACTATCATAATCACAATTAGATTACATTACTGCAATCAGGAATGGAGATCATTAAGAGAAAGAATATAAATTGCTTTAGTTTTACAAGTACTGAGCTAGCAAAATTATAATTAATCTCCATTTATAATCTTTTCTTTCATAGAACTGCAAAGCATGCTACTTTTTTTAGGCCATCAATACAAATTAGAACTAAGTAATAAAGCCCTAACTACTACTACTGTGATGTTCACAATTGGAGAAACTTTCACATTATGTATAGAAGGCTTTTGATACAAACAGTGCCCTTAGAGTAGATTGTTTCAATGCAATAAGCCCAACCATTACAGGGTGCTGTTTGGAAAACAGAATGCAATGGAAACTCTCTCTCTTCTCCTAGTAATCAGTTTGTGCATTCCATTTCTTAAATGAGATGGTGCTACTCATGTGAGATGAAATAATGACTTAGCTGTCAAGTAAATGTATCATTCCGTGCATCCCAAATTTTAAATATAGTCTCTTAAAAGTACAAGAAATAATAAGAGCAGAAAAAAATAAAAAATAAATTCAGGATCTTAAGACCTTCAAAATACTATCCATTATAATTATTTTATATTTTTATGTTGTGTAATATCTTGGTATTCCAAATCCCTCCATAGCCTATATAGATAGATAGATAGATATTAGCTTTTTAAAATTGATCCTTAAAATTCGCCTCAAGTTACATTAGAACATATTATCAATTACAGGTGATAGGAAATGAAGGCACTATCTAAATTTATACAGGCTTACAACACTTTTTCCACAATTCTGAAATCCATACAGCTCTAAAAATCATATCTTTTGGAACTTATTTAGTGGCAAAACCTGCCCTGAAATGGTAGGAGGTTACTCATAGTTTTTATTTGCCCTACTTTTACATGATGCTGCTCCAGATCCCATTGGGAGAATCAAATGATGTATACTATGGTGCATGTAATTAATTACCTTTTCTTAAATGGGAAATAAATCTACCTTACACCAAGACTTCTAAATAGGGAATTATGGACCCAGTGGTAACCGGACAGAACTGAGGCAAATCTGTCGGTAAAAATTGTTTCCAAAGCCTTTCTCCCAGTTCCTTCTGCTTGGTGTGTTCTCTCTCTCAGCTTCCCCAGGGTCAGAGCTTTTTACTTTGCCTGTGAGTGAGTTCCAACTATGTCATGATTCTGACTCAGTCAGTCCTTAAAGCAGCTGATAGGAATTTGGCTGAAGCACTAGCTGTGCACCACCCACTTTGAGAATACACATCCAGCTACCCAAAAACCAGGGGCCCCAGTGAGCTGCCCAATATTAACAATTTCTATCTATGCTCCGACGTTGAAAACGTGGGGAAGGGTGGCATGGGATTTTCAGTTTCTTCACACTTTCTCCAGCTTTCTTAAATAGCAGGAACAGATCGTTGATAATGAAACCTAGTATATAAGAAAATATTTTTTTGTTGAATGTAGAATGTGTAAAATGTTACTATTCTTATTAAAATGTTTGCACTTTTAATAGGCACACAAAGCCTTAAGTGCATGAAATCAGTGTCAGATCAGGTTATGGATGGTTTGGTGGAACTGTTGAGTCATTCCTATGTAGACTGTCTGACTTCTAAGACTGATCCTAAAGACATGGCCCAGGGCTACTATTCTGTTTATTTGCAGCAAAATTATCTGTTAATTATGGAAAACATTAAGATAGCAGTGATTTTAAGATTCAGAAATTATAGAACACCTTGAGAGTTGATAAACCCCTTAAATTCTAGGAATTTATAATGGTCCTTAACAATTACAAAGGATGTGGAAAAATAATTTTAAGGGAAGAACCTAGCTATCTCATATTAACTATAAAAGCAGAATAAAAAGTTTTATTTATAGATAATTGTTTTAGGTTAAATTGTTAAAAGGATATATTAGATGGTTCTACACTGAATCAAATTTAATTAAACAATGTGCACACTGTTGCCCAAATTGTATTTTTACTATATATGTGAAATAGTAATAATTTCAAAGAACAAAATGATAACTCTACTTATGGGCTATGCAATTAGATTTTAGTGCTAATAAACCCATGCTTTGCAGCCATAAAATTCTGTACTAGGATTTTCAGGAAAAGTGAAAAGCTTTGCAGAAATGTCCCTTGCTATGAGGGAAAGCATGCAGAGTTTATTCAGAAAGAAGATCAAGATGGAAAAGGAGAGATGATTAGCAAATGTGAGTTCATCTAATCAAGAATTATTGAATGAATTGTCAATATTTTCTAAAATACCCTCTAAATGAAAATGGGGACAATGAATCTTCAAAAAAATCATATTATATATAAAGAGCAAATTATATGCCTTTTCTACAATTTTGAACTATTACAATACACCCGTATTATATTTTCCCTTCCATCATTCATTAATTTGCCTATATCTATCTAAATAGATTCTAATAAAATACCAATGTGAAAATACATTGTGTTTGGACTTGAAGAGATACAAAATATGCATTAAAATCCATTTCAAATACTGTGAATAAATGAGAAAATGTTCCTGGAGTTCAGAGGATGGAGAATTTGCCTATGAGTCACGTCATTAGACAAAACGCACCCCTCCCCCATATATATATATGATGGATGTCGGAAATCTAAATTTCTTAGTCACATATTTAAGGTTCTCAAGGTTTAATTTCAATCTGCTTTTATATTTGTATAGCATAAGATTTGACTAAATTAGATTTTTTTCCCCAAATCTGCTTGGAGAAAAACATGAAAACTATGTGTTAGGCAATAGTAGACTTAGTTTTAGGGAAATTCTGTTGGGAAAAATCCTCTGCTAGTAATATATGGAATGAACTGGAAACTATGTAACCTGTTCTGAGCATTGAGTTGTGGGTTAAATTACCTGAAGGATAATTTAACTGCCCCAGAGATTGCTTGTAGAGATCTCTTCCTTTACTATAGTGTCAGGTAATGTTCCAAAAGTGGCTGTTCTATCTACCTGGAAACTGGAGTGAAGATGGTAAAAATACAAAACTAAGCTCCAAATAAAATTGTTTGTGACTTGAGTATTATTACCATATCATAATTTAGCCTGTCCTGTCTAGTACACCAGGTACTCCTCCAAATTTTTTTTTAAAAATAGTAATAGAGAAAATAAGCATTGTTATGACAAAATAGGTAGGGAGAACAGAGGAAAAAGGGAACAAAATCAGCAAAAACTAAAAAAAATGGCTTTCAACATTTAAACAGTTCACAAGTTTTTTTTTAAGATTTATTTATTTATTCCCCCCTCCCCAGTTGTCTGTTCTCTGTGTCTATTTGCTGCATGTTCTTCTTTGTCCACTTCTGTTGTTGTCAGCGGCACAGGGATCTGTGTTTTTTTTTTGTTGCATCATCTTGTTGTGTCAACTCTCCATGTGTGCAACTCCATTCCTGAGCAGGCTGCACTTTCTTTTCGCGTCAGGTGGCTCTCCTTATGGGGTGCAGTCCTTGCGCATGGGGCTCCCCTATGCAGGGGACACCCCTGCATGGCAGGGCACTCCTTGCACACATCAGCACTGCGCATGGGCCAGCTTCACATGGGTCAAGGAGGCCCAGGGTTTAAACCTCAGACCTCCCATGTGGTAGACGGACGCCCTAACCACTGGGCCAAGTCTGCTTCCCCTACAACTTTTTTTAATGTCCTTATTTGATCATTCCATTATCTTCAAGGAATTTGAACATGATTTGTGATAATTCCTCAATTTATACTTGAAGTAGAGATAATATGTTCTCTCTAAATATTAAAAAAAGTTATAAAAATATGGATTCAAATGATCATACAAAACAAAAGGAGATAAAATTAAGAGAGAATAACAAATAAATTCTAAATTAAAGTCATATCCAAAAAACAGAATCAAGTACATCAGGATTAGCAAGAACAGAAATTGAAAAACTCATCCAGTAAAGGACCAGATAATGTCAATTTTTTAAAAAGTTAGCCATTTAGGAGGTTGTATAGGATTATCACTTCATGCTACTAATTGTATTTCTTTGTTGAATAATTATATGATGGTACGTTTTTCATGGGCCTATTGTATTTCTATGTATCTATTTTTGTGAATTTTCTCTTAAAATATCCATTGTATATTCATTGTGTTACTATCATCTTCTTACTTCTCCTCTCCTCCTCCTTCTTCATCTAATATTTATATATTATTATTACTCATAACGAGCACTTTGTCATATGTATGACATATATTATATATATGTTTAGTATTTATTCCTAGTGAATGGCTGGATTTCTCATTTCTTAAATGGTTCTTTGAAGGATATTTTTAAATTTTAAGCTCAATTTATCTTTTTTTTTTTTTTTCATTTATGTTGTAATTTTACATCCTACTTAAGAAACCTAGGCCAACTCCAAATGTTCAATGACTTTCTTCAATGTTTTCTTCTAGATGTTTTATAGTTTAATGTATTATTTTAGAACTGTGATCAATTTTATTTTTTAAACAACTTTATAGAGGTATAATTTACTTACCGTAGTATCCACTCATTATAGGTGCTCATTTCAATGAATTTTAATATGATTCTATTTATATGTCATTCTATTTAGTATGATTCTATTTAAAGGCCTTTGGTAAATGTATTCATTATTTGTGGTAATATTTTGTAGATTTCTTAGAATTTTTATACATTAAGTTTACTTCTTGTGCTGCAAAGTTCTATGGATTTTACAAATGTATCATTTAGTGTGATGTATCATATCCACTAATAGTGTCATACAGAATAGTTTCATCTCCCCTAAAACAATCTTCTGTGCTAAAACAGTCTATTCTAGACTCCACCCCACCATCCCAAATCCCTGGCAATCACTAATTTGTTTACCATCTCTATATTTTGGCCTTTTTCAGAATGACATATAAATAGAATCATATAGTATGCAATATTTTCAGATCTCTCTTTTTTTTTCACTTCATACTATACATTTAAGATTTATCCAGCTCTTTCCCTGCCTCAATAATTTTTTTAAGACAATGAATAGTATTCCATTGTATTTATCTTACTTTTCTTATCCATTCACCTACTAAACACATTAGTTGCTTCCAATTTGGGGCAATATTGAAAAAAAATGTAATAAACGTGCATGTGTAGGTGTGGACATAAGTGGACGTAAGTTTACAAATTAGTTATACAACTTGGTGTGTGATTGCTGAATAGTATGTTAAGACTATGTATAGCTTTTTAAGAAACACAACTGTCTTCCAAAGTGGATTTACCATTCATTCTCACCAGAAATAAATAAGATTTCCTATTGCTCTGCATCCTCACAACCAGTGGTTTTGTCAGATTTTTGTTTATTTTTTATTTTTTTTATTATACTAATCTAATAGCTGTGTGATTATTTGCAATTACCCAGTGATGTATAAGATAAGCATCTTTTCATATAAGCATTTGCCACTTGTATATATTCTTTGTTAAAGTGTCTATTCAGATCTTTAGACGATTTTATAAGTGGGTTGTTTCTTTTCTTATTATTATGATTTAAGAGTTATTTTTATAATTTAGTACAAGTTATTTCTCATCTATATGTTTTACAAATAATATTTGCTCTCAGTTGGTGACTTGACATAGTGTCTTTTTGGAGCAGAAGTTTTAAATTTTAATGAAGTCCATCTGATCATTGTTTCTTTCATTGATCTTGGTTATGTTATATCTAAAAACATCACTAAATTGAAGATCACAAATTTTCTCCCATATATTTTTCTAGGTATTTTATAATTTTGCATTTTATATTTTCATCTATCTTCCATATTGAATTAGTTATCATGTAACATGTGTAGTCTGTGTTTAGGTTCGTTTTTATTTTGACATAGGATTTCCTTTCCCTATTGGATAACCTTTGTGTCTATGTCAAAAATCTGTTGTTTATATATTTGTGAGTTTATTTCTTGGCTCTCTTTTCTGTTCCATTGATCTTTTTGTCTATTCATTCATCACTGTCACATATTTGGATTTTTGAAGTTCTAAAATAAGTCTTGAAATCATATAGTGTGAATCTTCAAAGTCTGTTCTTCAATATTGTATTGTCTCTTCCAGGCCTTTTGCCTTTCTGTAGAAACTTTAGTATCCATTTGTTAATATCTATGAAATTGCTTGCTGGGATTTTGATTGGATTTGTATAGAATCTAGAGAGCAAATTGGAAATAACTGACATCTTTACAATATTGAGTCTTTGACTCCATGAACATGAATCTTTTTACTTCATCAGTGCTTTGTACACAGAGTGATCACATACTGATTGGATTTCATTTTTATTGGTGCCATTGTAGATTGTATTTTTAAATCTCAAATTCCAATTATTCATGACTGGTATAAAAGAAAGCATTGACTTTCATATATTGACCTTGTGTCCTGTGATAATGCTATGCTTGCTTGTTGTCCAAGAAATATTTTGTAAATTCTATGGGGATTAATGATATGGGCAAATATGTTATATGTGAATCAAGGCAACTTTCTTTCTTCCTTCCAATATTTACATATTATTTCGTTTTCTAGTCCTCTTGCACTAGTTAAAACTTCTGGTGTGATATAGAAAAGGAGAGGAAATCTTTGCCAGGTTCCAGATATTAGGAGGAAACTATCCAATCTTTCACTATTAAGTAGATAGAACTATATAATTACTCTAGATATTCATTATAAAGTTGAGAAATTTTTCCTCTATTCCTAATTTGCTGAGAGATTTTATCACAAATGAGCATTGGATTTTGTCAAATGTCCATTCTGTATCTATTCATAGGATCATATTACTTTTCTTCATTAACCTATTGATTATATGGATTACATTGATTTTCAAATATTGAAAACTCATTGCATACATAGGAAAAACTCCACCTAGTTATTGAGTAAAAGGTTTTGGTACATCACTGAATTCAATTTGCTAATATTTTGGTGAGAATTTTTTACATCAATATTTATGAGGAAATCAGTCTGTAGTTTTGTTATTTTATTAATCTTGTAATGTCTTTATATGTTTTTGGTATTAGGGAAATTCTGACCTCATAGAATGAGTTTGGAAATGTTCCGTCTGTTTCTATACTCTGAAAAAGATTGTGAAGAATGGGTATATATTCCTTAAATATTTAATAGAACAATATTTCTATATGTATGTGTATATATATATATCCATATATACATGTATATGATTTCATTTGCTAGTATTCTGTAATATCTACATTAATGAGAGATAGTGATATATAATTTCTTGTAATGCCTTCATTTTGGCAATACTGGTCTGATCAGATTGATACAGAACTCATAACAGTTATGAATTGTTGATACTTTTTTATTTTCTGAGTTTGTTGTGTGAAATAATTATTATGTCTTCCTTATATATTTGGTCGACTTCACCAGGGAAACCATCTGGATCTGGAGTTGTGTGTTTTGTTTTTGTGTTTATTCAATTAAAAATTCAATTTCTTTATTGCTATAGGGTTATTCATACCTTCTATTGCCTTTTTATCAGGTTTTATAATTTTATTAAATACATTTATATAAATTTGTTTCATACTGTCCCCTTAATGTCTTAAATATCTATAGGAGATGTAGTAATGTATCCCTTTATTTTCTGATATGGAGATTTTAGTCTAATTTCTTTTTCCACTTTCCTTTTCTTCTTGATTATGTTACCTAGATGTTTATCAGTTGGAGTGCTTTCAAGAATGAGCCTTTGATCTGATTAGTTTTTCCTATTGTTTCTCCAATTGATATTCCATTGTTTTTCTGCTATTTTTAATATATCTTTACTCTGTTTATTTGAGTGTTTATTTGGTCCTTTTAAAAACAACATTTTAAGTAGAAGCTTAGATCATTGATTTTAGACTTTTTTATTTTCCAGTATAAGCATTTAAAATTATTAATTTTCTGATAAGCACTGCTTTAGCTTCAAACTACAAATTTTAATATGTTATATCTTAATTTTCGTTCAGATCAATGTATTTTCATATTTTCCTTGTGATTTCTGCCTTGTCCCATGTGTTATTTTCATTTATTATGTTTAAAATGCAAATATTTGAGATTTTTCAGATACCTTTCTGGAATTAATTTCTAATTTCATTCTTTTGTGGTTAAAGATTATAATCTGGGTTATTTAAATATTTGTAAATTTATGGGAATTTTTATGATCCTATGAATTGTCTATTTGCGTGAATGTTTCAAGTACCTTTGGAAACAATGTTTACTCTGAAATTGATGGGTGGAATATGTCCTAAATGTTAATTAGATCAATGTTTTATATCTTCTATAGCCCAATAAGTTAATTAGATCAATGTTTTATATCTTCTATAGCCCAATAAATTTTCACTCAAACTTTTCTATAAATACTAAATCAGAAGAGAAATTGCCAACTATAATTGTGGGTTTGTTGATTTCACTTCAATTCTATGAGTTTTTTTTTTAAATAGTTAACTTGAATATTAACTGTATTATAGTTAATATTAATATAATAGTTAATTTTATCTAATTTTCAATAGTTCTAATAATTAATTTGAAGATATTTTCACTGGGTATGAAATTAAAGAATTAATTTTATTTCAGCATTTTAAAGGTGTCATTCCATTTTTTCTGGCTTGCCCATTTTGTAGTCTTTCTTACCTCTCCCCTCTGTATGAAAAACATTGTCACCATTGGCTGCTTTTGAAGATTTTTCTGTTTATTAATCTTTTCAAAAACTTGATTATTTTTTGTTATAACATGGTTTTATTTATGCTTATCTTTCTTGATACTTGTTTTTTAAATTAGTGGATATAGTTTCATGAAATTTGTGAAAAACCTCACCATTGCTTCTTCAATATTTTTTCTGACTTCAACCATTACCTTAGTCACAAAGCCTACCCTTCTTCTGTGTGGGATTCCAATCGCTATGTAACTGCTTGATATCTTCCTACAGATAACTGCGGTTCTACTTACTTTTTTCAGTTTTATTTTTCCCTTACCTGTTGTTCACTTTGGATAATTTCTAGCCAAAATCTTTGTTTCTGCAGTGTCTATTCAACTGTTAATCCCCTCCTATGAAATTTTATTTTGGATTTTTTTGTGTGTCTAGAAATTGCATTTATTTTTTCCGTATTTATCTTATGCTGCTACTTATTATGCTTACACTATCCTTTAAATCTTTGAGTATTCTGAGAATATTTTCAACAGTTCTTTTAATGTCCTTACTTGATAATTTCATTATCTCTGTCATTTTGGGGGTTTTGACTGATTTTTTTCTAGTGAAATGTTACATTTTCATGCTTATTGCTATATCTAGTATCTTCTTTTATTTTGAACCTGAGCATTATGAATGTACATTTTTGAGGTGCTGGATTTTCTTTTGTTTGAATATTTGCTTACACTTCCTCATGTAGTTAAGTTATTTGCAAATCCACTTGATTCTCTTGAGGCTTGTTGTTTAAGCTTTATTGAGTATTTACAGTAGCCTTTACTCCAGGGATAGTTTTCCCCATTACTAAGGTGCAGTTCTCAGCTGTGTGTTCAATAGATATGCATTCACTCCAGCTGGTAAGAACTTGAATATTTCCTGACCTTTTAGAGCTTAGGGGCTTGTTTGGCTTAAAGCCTCTAGGTAAATGAATTTCCTTAAAAGTTTTTCTTTGCACAGTCTTATTAAGTTACACCCTATACAGTTATAGATTAATATGCGACCAATTATACAAAGGAATGACTATACAGATAACCTCTCCAAATTTCAAATTCTGCCTCCTCATCTCAACCAGAATGATGATCTCTTTTCAGTTATACCCAAACAGTGCCTGTGTTTGAAATTGGCTCCAGCCAGATAGCCTTTGTATTTATAAGGGTTCCCTCATTTGTTTTCTTCCTCTCATTGATCATAATCCTGTGCTGTTTGTTGCCCTGTTGTTTAAAAAGTTATTTTATATATTTTGCCCAACTTTCCAGTTATTTGCAGCCAAAAGTTAAGTATTGCTCATATTACTCTTTTATCTGGAATCAGAAGTTCATAACTATTTATTCAGCACCTATTTTCCCTGCTAGACAGGTGCAGCCTAAACCCACATGCATTTTATTACATTTTTCACTTCCATATCTCTACCTAACAATTTTGGGGATAAAGTTGGTTGCATATTTAGTAGTTATGTTACTTCAGAAAATAATTTTAAATTAGTCAAGGAAAATGTAGACAAGAGTGTTAATATTAGATATTCCCTTGAATACATTCCATAATTCTACTAAAATAGGAGACAAAAAGTCATATGCTGATTTTTAAAAAAGGTTTTGTTGGAGAAAAGCGGCGTTCACTGGGGCACAGAAACTGATATGACCACAGGCAGAGAAAGAATTTATTGAGAAGCTCTCCCAATGGAGGGGGTCTGAAGAACAGACTTCAGCCTTCCCTACCATCCCCCCCCATCATCATGGTGGGGGTCTGAAGAGAGACTGCAGCCCACTCCTGGAAGGGGGGGAATTTGAATTTATACAGAACTTTCCTAAATGGGGAAATGATAGTGGGAGGCTGGCTGAGGGTCCCAGTGAGGTGCAGGGACCAATAGGAAGCCCTAGAGGTGAACATTTTCCCTGGTAGTGACTAGAGAATAATGGGTTAGGGAGTTTATGGTTTCTTGGAATGCTGCAGGAGCAAATGTTTCTTTTCATCTGTAGGGATTAAAGGGTTTATCTCCCTTTGATATGTAAATGGCGAAGGTCTCCATCTCCCTCTGATATGCAGGTAGAGGTAGTAAAGATCTCTATCTCCCTCTGATATGCAGATGGTAAAGATCTCTCTCCCTTTACTCCTGTCTCTATTGGGTTTCTTTGTTTAACCTGTGGGAAAGTGCCATGCCACGCCCTCAGACACAGGGGAGAGAGTTTGCCATTTTCCCAATGCATATCAGGGAAACCAGTTACAAGCTACGGCTCGTTAATTATTGCAAACCGCTAACAGGTTTATTATTATTATTTTAGTTGAGAGCTTAAATAATTAAGAAGTAGTTTGAGGCAGTCTCTTTTACATGGTTGGGCACTGATACTAAAGATACTGTTAAATAAAATAAAATGGTTGCCTTCCTTGGCCATTGCTAGAGTGACCCCTTTCCAAGAATGGATCTTCCAGAAGGCAAAATCAATTGACCTGCAGGGTCTTTCTGAGACCATGGAAAAATGGAACTTCCCTACAGAACTTCAGAGAAGCTACACCTGATGATAAACCAGTTTCAGTACAGAAAAGATAGTTCATCAGATTGGGTATACCATACTACCTGATGTCTATCTGCTTCCAATGCTGTTAGACACCGCTATGTAAAAATGGAAACTTAACATCATCTTATCAGAACATTTCCTACCCTCTCCACTATCTCAGAGGAGCTCCCTTTTACTTTCTGAATGGAATGCTGACCCATTCATGAATCACTCAGTAAAGCTGTGAGATCCTAAATTGCTTAAAAAGTTTTTCTTTCCTCAATATATTAGAAGGCCAAAGAAGCAGGGATTTTAGAAAACTGGTATATGAATCATTAACTAACCAGAATCATCTGAGGGCAATATATTGGTAATGTAAGAAACTAGAGCAATTCAGTCAAGAATTTTCACATTATTTTTAAAATTTCAATTGTAATATTAACTTAGGGAGAAAAAAGAAAAAAAATAGTATAGGTAGCTGAAAGTTGCTCTGCATTTTGAGGAGATACTGCAAACAAAGAAACTGACTAGTAGCAGCATTGTATAGAAGTCCTAAATGACTTGTCTATTTGAAAAATGTTTTTCTTGATATGTACACATGAAAGATGAACCCTTGGGTAGCCCAAAAGGTGAGTATATGTACTAGAACTGCTTCAGTGTAAAGCAAAAAGAAGAGCAGCAAATTTAAAGGTAATATTCAGAAGAGATTTCTGTTGAGCGTTAAGAGCTCTGTGATATTGGTCTTTGCCCACCAAAACTCTCACTGCTGCCCCAAGCATGCTCTAAATATAAAGGGGGAAATGTGTAGACAAAGGATAGTATATATTAATATTTACACACTTAGTTGTTTTCATTGGTTTCTGCCAATTATGATTTATTCTATTAATTTTTATCAAAAACCTTGAAGGGAAAAAATTTTGAGGGTGTCACCACTGATTGTTCCAGTAAAGTTACTTGAATCTCAGAAGCATTTTTTGAGAATTTACTAAGTACAAGATTGAAGATCTCAAAAGGAGTCATCTCCATGTGAATCTGAAATTAACTTGGCATGAAGAACTCATAGGTTACTAATATCTTTGACATCACACTGCCCTGCATCAGAGAAGGGAGTTAGCTGCCACTTTTTGCCTTGATTTTTTCTTCTTTATCCTTTTGATTTGCTGAATGGCTAAAATATATTATTATGGGGACCACAAGCTAAATATTAAGACAATTAAGACAGTATCTAGAGATTCAGGTAAATAATAGTGATGATGATGATAATAATAATACATTACATAATTTCACTTGTTTTAGATCATTTAGTAAAATGATAAACAGATCTGAAAGTATCTCATAGCATCTAAATAGCAGGGGTCTAGTTTACATGCTGAGATATTGTATACCTTCTAATTTTTTTCATTTTCCCCAATGGAGTCTAAATCTATGATAATTCCAATTGTTTAAATTGTGTTTTTCTTTTTTATATACTCCACATAATACTCAATAAGTATTCATCCAGTTATTACAAAATTATCACTCAGAAAGGTCATACAGGGGTGTTAGCACGTAGACTTCTACATAAACTGAGAAGTCCTCAAGACTGGGGTTCTCTCTTTACCATATTTGTTTATTGGATAATTAGCACCTTGATTAATAAGAAGTTGGTTTTAAATGAGTTTTGTTGACTTAATAAATGGAGGCATGTATTAATAAGTTATGCATTATAAAATATATTTTATTGAGAGCCTTCAATGTGCTAGACATAAAATCAACTTCAATTCAGAAAATACTTATTGAGGATACTCTATGCCACAGACATAGTGCCAGGTATTGTGGTGGGCAATTTTGTGATAAACAAAAAGCTTAAATAATTTCAAGATGGGTGTTAAAACCCCATTGCTCTGAGAGGGATGGGCCTGTTACCCATAAATTAGGGAAGGCCTGGTCACCATCTCACTGTTCTGAGGAGATTGGGCCTGTATGCCAGAGATTAGTGAAAATGTTGCCTCTACCTCACTGTACTAAGATGGTTGAGACTCTACGCCAGAGACTGGGTAAAGTGTGACCATCACTCCAATATTTTTGGAAGGTGAGGTCTTGAGCTTGGTATCCACCCAGATGTTTGATTAAGGTAGAAACAAGAAAATGGCTCTTGGGCTAGCCTGTGGATAAGGTGGGCCTGCATGAGTCCCTGAAGAGAAGAAATCGTTATTTTAAGAATGACTCAGACTTTGAAATCTAATGAAATATGCCCTAAAGGTTTCAGAGCTCATGGGGACCAGGGACTCATATTTCCCTCCGAAATTCTCCTTATGGTAACGGAAATATTAATCTTATGTCTTTCCTTTTGCATACTGGAAGCAGAAAAATTGTTTTGTAAGTTTCACAGATCTACAGCCAGAGGGTACTTTGCTATATAATTTTTATATATAAATATATATATATAGTTTTTACATATTTATATATATATAAATTTGTATAAATTGTATATTTATAATTATATATATATAAATATATAAAAACTATATTTCTATAAATGGATTGCGATATGATTTTGAACTTAGCATTGTTACTGATTTAAAGGTTTTTTGAATATTGTAATGTGTTTTTTGGATTCAGAGGATGGAGTGTGGCAGTTTGAAATTATTTATGAAAACCCCCAAAAAGAGAGATTATGTTTGTAAACTGGTCTGTTCCTCTGGGTGTGGACTCTTTGATGTATTACATTGAACTGATATGTTTTTAATTAAAGTACATGTAAAGATTAGGGTTTTGATATGGCCACATTAGTAGGGCAGGAAAAAGAGAGAACTTGGTCATTTTGGTCCTATCAATGACCAGTAGGAGAAGGCTCAATCAGCTAAAGCCCTGGGATGAGAGATGGGCCATTTGCCTGATAGTTTGCAGCAGAAAAGACAAGAGCAGCTGAGCAGCTGAGAAGGCCTGAGACACCAGGCAAAGATGGCCCGCCATCTTGCTTTAACAGGTGGCAACTGACTTTGGTGAGAAAGCGACCTTGAGTTGGACTCTTTAGGGCCTTATAACTGTAAACTTTTACCCCAAATAAAACTTTATAAAAGCCAACAGATTTCTGGTACTTTGTGTCAGCATCCCTTTGGCTGACTAATAGACAAGGTTACATTTGTTTTGAAATATGAATATAAATTTAAAGTGAAATGCAACCAGTAAATCAACATAAGGACATTTTTTAATCTAAAATCAAATATGTAAATTAAAGCAATGATATTTTTATTTTAGAGTTCAAAAAATTTTGGAGGAAAAATGCATAATGTTGTCCAAAGTATGAAGGAGTATAAATTACTTACTTTATAAAGTTTTGCATAATAAACAACAAAAAAAAGAGTACATAATTTGATTCCATTGGTGGGAATTTTACTAGAAAATGAATTCAAACTTAAAATTTATATACGATTATAAATGCATTATTCATACTTATTTATAATTATAATAAACCTAAAAAACAAATGTGATTTGAGAAGCTGAAATGATTAAAGAAATCATATCATATCACTGAGGAACTATTTTAATGCCTTGTCTATCATACTGTTAATAATTGGTTTCAACATCAGATTCCAGGAAGTAGATATGGCTCAAATGATAGAGCCTCCGCCTACCACATGGGAAGTCCAGGGTTCAAACCCAGGACCTTCTGGCCCATGTGTTGAAACTGACCCACACACAGTGCTGATGTGTGCAAGGAGTGCTGTGCCATGCAGGGGTGTCCCCTGCATTAAGGGAGCCCCATGTGCAAAGAGTGCACCCCGTAAGGAGAGTCACCCTGCAGGAAAAAAGCGTGATCTGCCCAGGAGTGGCGCTGCACACATGGGGAGCTGATGCAGCAAGATGACACAACAAAAAGAGACACAGATTCCTGGTGGCGCTCACAAGAATACGAGCAGACACAGAAGAGCACACAGCAAATGGACAGAGAGCAGACAACCGGGGGGGGGGGGGGGGGAGCAGGGAGGGGAGAGAAATAAATAAAAAATAAAATCTTAAAAAAAAACACACCAGATTCCTTTCATTTTAATTGCAACTCTAACATTGAACTATCTTATTATATACACATTTATTTTTAAAGTTTTTCTGAGTCTCAGTTCAACCCTTTGTAAACTGTGGATATATATAGTACATACCTCATAACATATACATACATATATCTCAAAACTCCCATCATATTTAGATCAATAAACTCCTTTTTGTGTTTTTACTCTATGCCAGATGCTCATTATTCAAAGATGAGCTGTTCCTCTTCTTAAGGTAGAAATGTTTGAAAGCATACATTCAGTGAATCAGTGAAGAAGAACATTTTTATAAAAAGGATTTGATGGGAGGGAGGGTTAGAAAAAAGGTAGGCTTCCATTCCATCTGAGGATTATATTACTTGTCTATCACTGTGAAAACTTCCTTCTATCCCCCTCTCCCCCTTAACCTATATAAAACTTTATTTTCAAACCCTGGTATAAAGAAAATCTATTCTTAATTAGTTTAGGAGTTATGGTAGATTATCCACAGAAAGATTAATTACATGCTTCCCAGCGAAGTATTATAAACCATAAGTTTAAAGTTGGACCAGATGCGTTTCAGCCCTGAAAACTCATTAACCATCTGACCATGTTGCACATATGGTAAGAAAGTGAAGAATGTATCCAGTCAAACACACATAAACACTTCTTCATCATCGTTGGACAATCACATCTTAAATTATTCCAGTAATCTTTCTATTTCTGATACCTACAAATGTCTAGTTAAGGAACGGAGAAGCTGGCAAGGGAGAGGTTTCAAATGGTGACTTTGTAAACTCACACTAAGGGAGGAGAAGGCAGACATGTTGGCCTCTAGTCTGCTTTTGTTGTAAAGGTCAGAAATTGTATCTCTTAATCTCAAGCTTAAAATGTTGTTTAGGTTGGAACTGTGAAATTCTGTGTGGGGAGTGGACATTTTCTCTACTGGGAAAATCGCTTGCAACTATTACATTGACCAAAATGGTGTATTACTTCATGGATCTTGCTGTTGGTTTTAGCTGAAAGGAATTGTCCTTTCCCTTTCCCCTACTCCATACACGGGCATCAGGTTTCAATCATAATTGAACACTCCTTCGTTATTTCTGTTCTCAATACAGCATGGCCACTGTCAGATATTTTGTGCACCTCTTCCCCCCGATCACAAGATGGCAGTCCACCTCAGCAGCCTGAACCACGTGAGAGATGAGATGTTGCAAAGGCAAGTATCTCATAGGTCCAGGTAAATTGGAAACTGATTTAAATGGTACATAAATGTTTTCGGAGCCATCAATTCATCAGAGTGATGCTATTGTTACTCACATAATAGTCATTAAAAGAGTTTAGGTATTGCTGTTCTTTCTGTTTTTGTTTAATAATTTTTAAATATCTTACCTTGGTAGATTATGTCCACATGTATAGCAAATACTAACATACAGCCTGATCAGTATTTTCCTACAATTTATGAAGCCAAAAGAGGTTAAAAAAGAAAATAATATATTTATCTCTTCCTTTGAATTTGGGCAATGCTTTCAAATTCCTTTAAAAAAGTCAGAAGAGTTTACAAATTTAATAATGTTTCAGTAGGTCCATATTGGCAAAGGAAGAGATTGCTTTATAATATGATTCTTGAAAATGTGTCCATTATTTCATTGAATTTTTTTTAAGTTTTAATAAAAATGTAGTTTTGTTTATGTCCACAGGTAAAATGGGCTTAAAAAATGGTCAAAATCTGTCAAGCAGATAACTTATTATTTCCCCCTCTGTGAATATGAATAATTTAATGTATTATTTCTTCTACTTTTGAAATGTAATGAATAAGACCAACTATAATTAGCAGATTTCTAAATATATATATATATATATTAAATTGCTTGCATGATTTGGAAAAAACCAATAACCTGTGTATTTTCATTTATTGATAGCTGTTTTTAGAATAACTTTTATCTCTGTTTGCTGATTGTGGGTGTTTATTTTTATGCAAGAATTCTAAAAAGTTTCTAAGTTATGTTATCAAACTAAAATGTTTGAGATAAAAGGGACAATATAGTCTGCTGCAAAATGCACAAGGCAAAATTTGTAAACGTCTACACTTTAATGTGTCATTACTGATTTTCCTTTATATTCATTTCCATTATTATCTGTTTTTAATAAGTTAGTGATAAAATGTTGAAGTTTACCAAAGATTTATAGATGGAAGGAATAAATACCAGTAGGGATTGTATAACTCACCTACCATCATTTAATTTTTTTTTAAAGATAAATGTCTTTTTCTCTTTCCTTCCTTCTCCCCAACCCTGCTGTTTTTGCTATCTGTGTCTCTTTACTGTGTGATCTTCTGTATCTATATCTCTCTTTTTGTCTTCTCTTCATCTTTCTCCTCTAGGATTCACTGGGATTTGATCCTGGGGACCTCTGACATGGAGAGAGATTCCCTGTTCATTGTACCACCTAAGTTCCTGGTCTCTGCTGCACTTTACTTTGACTCTCCCCTTGTCTCTCTTTTGTTGGGTCATCATCTTGCTGTGTGACTCACTAGTGCAGGCACTGGCTCACTGCACGGGCACTTGGCTTGCTGTGGGAGCACTCGGTTTACCATGTGGGCACTGGCTCACCACATGGGCACCCACACAGGGTACTTGGTTCATCACACGGCACTCTCATGGGCACTCAGCTCACCATACGGGCACTGGCTCACCATGCAAGCATTCATGTGGGCAGTCAGTTCACCATGCAGGCACTCACATGGGCACTTGGCTCACCATGTGGGCACTTGGCTCACCACACAGGCACTCGCATGGATGCTTGGCTCACCATGCAGACACGTACATGGGCAATTGGCTTGCTGCATGGACGCGCTTTCTCTTCTTTTTTACCAGGAGAACCCAGGTCCTCCCACTGGGTAAGTGGAAGCTTTATCACTTGAGCCACATCCGCTTCCCAGCATCGTTTAATTTAATCTAACTATTTTGAGGACATTTTGAGCAGATGCTTTCATCATTTTACAGATAATATATTTAAAGTTTCATTTCAAAAGATATGCTTGACCATCCAAGTGAATGAAATTGCTGTTTTTTGAGGGTCTACACCTTTAATTAAACAGGAGAAAAATAGAACTAGAGATTATAGTAACAAATAAAGAACTACTAAGGAAATAAATTCTACCTCAAAGTTTATTGAGGTTATATAGAAGCAATAAGAATGCACAACTGGATATTTCCATTTTAAATTTCAATATAAATGTTCAAATATTCCTACTTATTCAAGAATTATTATAAGGGAGAACTTAGGATATTTTCCCTCTCTTTCCTAATAATCTTATATACCAACCATCAACTATAAAATAAACAAAACTTGAACAATAAAATGTGTAGATAGAAGAAGTTTTAAAAACACAGTAAATTAAGTTGTATAATATATTCAGTATATTTAACCAGAGGGCTGCAAATATGACTGCAGGGAGATTATAAATATGTAAGAAAATAAACTAGAAGGCTAACATAACAATACTATGGCCTATTCAACTCTAGTTTAGATAAATTCTATGGATGTTGAGATATTTCAGTATGAATTCATCATGTATTTTTAAATATTTAGTATTAAAATCATACGTACCTTATATGAATTTAAAGAGAAACTTTTATTAGAAGCAGGACATAATATAGAGCCTTAAATGGCCTAGTTTTATCATTCCAGTGGCTTGGCTTCTCAAAAATCATGAGTACATTTCTTTGGCAGTCTTCATGAAAAACTATATTTTGCTAATGTTCTCTTAACTCCCTTGTACTGATTTCTGGTGATTATGGAACTATTTTTTATGGACTGTGTCAGTGAAATATTTCAGTCTTGTTACCACCTGATTATTGTCATCTTCGTGCTACACTTGCAGTGTTATTCTCACCTTTCTATTTTCCATCTTATTTATAATCATAAACATGAGCACTTGGGTGGTATATGATTGTCAGAGACAATGGGTAGTATCCTGATTTGATATAACTGTGATATTATCTGAGAAATAAAATTGGTTCTCTTCAGTGAAATATTGTCTGGCATTTTTGACGCCATAAGAAATCTGAATACACTTGCTGCATTTATGAACTATAATTTAACTTTCTTTTTTATTACACACTGTACTATGTTAGTTATACCTTATTTTATTAGTTATTGCAAAGAAACCATTTAAGAAAGATGGTATTTAACGGAAAGATGGTATTTAACAGGGGCGCTAATACATATTAAATAATATCATACATTCCAAGTCCATTCTTTCATTTCTCTATTATGAAACAAAATTGATTTCATTTCATTGAATCATAATGTACTAATGGCTTTATATAACTATGGATATATTTTTCTTTAAATAGGTTCGTTCTCCATGCTTCTGAAGCTTATCATCTATTGAATTTTAGTTGCAGAAAATATACTTTTCTTTTACTGTTTTAACTGTTACAGATTATTAATTTTTGATAATTCCTAAGTGGTGCTATCTTTGGTTTTTAAGTAGTTTATTGTCATGGATGGTCCATGATGTCTTTTTTGAAATATTTAAACATTAGTCATAGGCAATGCTTCTCTAGTTTTAACCTTCTTACCTAATCAATTTAACCTCTTTCCAGGAATGAAACTCTGACTTTTGGATCTTCCTATGTATACTGTTAATTGCTTTCAAAAATTTATGGTTATGTGAAATCCCCAAGCTTATTCATTTCCCTTTGCAACCAAAATGACTTCATGTCAGGATCATTATCTTTAGCTGAGCTGGTATTATTCTGTATAAAATAGAAAAATAATATTAAACTTAGTTCTCTAACAATGTTCTTTATATGCTAGGAAGTAGTTCACTTTAGATAACTTTGTCATTTAAAATGCAATATAATTTTTAAAAGGGTCAAATTCCTTGATAAATTGCTGCATTTTTTCCTAATATGAGGGTAACTAATAACTTGCACAAAGGGTGAAAAGGTATTACCTCTAAGCATACATCTTCTGTTTCAAGTTAGTCTCATGATTTAAACATTTCTCAATATTGTCATTGCTTAGTCTTTTCACAAGCCGTATTAAATTCTCTAGGTATATATTTCCATCAATATGAATCTATAGAGTTATCATACTACTAATTCTTCTGTTTTAAAGTAAATTACCTGCCATTTGATTTGAATTTTAGTACCCTTTTACCATAACTTCATTTAGATTAGATAAATCAAAAAGGTAATTTTCTACCAAAAGAAAATTAAGCTAGGAAAGTTTAGCAGCAGATTGCTTTGAGAATATCTTCACCTGGGAGTTCATATATTTTCTATATTAGTCCTGTAGTGCTTGAAAATAAAACTTTAAAAATTCCTACAGCCTAGAATTAGCAAAGCACAAAGAAAACCTCCAAATAAAAGTAATACAGAAGGTGATCACTAAAGTTATTTCCCTAGTGAATCCCTAAATTAATGATGCAACATCCACACGGCTGAAATGCCATATATTTTTCCTATTTCCCTACTCCTTTTCTCAATGACATTTTGCATCATTCTTTCATGGATTTTTCCTTCTTTAATTGCCTTTATAAACTCTTCCTTGACATTTTCTTGTTTATTTCAGTTACTCTATATTTATTTTTTTCAATTTGACGACCACTATTTCTTCAGAATGAAAGAACTAGGAATTATATTCCAAGATTTTTTGGGTGAATGTTCGTATCTGTTCACTGAGTGGAAATCCTTAATGAAGTAAGGATATATAGAAAATTACTAGATTTGATTGCTCTAATGGAAACTAGCGTCTACAACAAGTTAGCATAAAAAGTGATTATATAGGAGTCATAAATTAGTCAAAAACACTGATTTTTTTAAAAAAATTACAATTTGCTGTTATTAAGGCTATATTCTCTTTTTTAGGCTTTTGATTTCTATTTAAATGTCTTTTTCCCACTTGAAACCCCTTTTATGTAAACATACTCCTTCAGAGTATTCCTTTTTATCCTTATAATGGCACAAAAAATAACACTGCATTTAAAATACAGTAAGATGGAGTAAAATAAATATAAGATCCAGTGAGGCCAAGGATTCTGTCTCAATGATGGTTGTCAGGTGCTGAATAAATATTAGTGAATTAATTAATGAACCATATGAAAATAATCAATTGACTCAATCAATTCCCTAAACATATAAAACCAAATTAACTAGACAATTCAGTTAAAATGGACTAATATATAACTGCTGTGTAGTCAGTATAAATCAGTGATGGGCAATGGGCTGTTGATTGGCCACCTGCCTCCTATCTAGATGCTGTATTCTATTTGTGATATGATTTCAGATAGGACCTTTTGAATTCATTGAAGGAAGGGAATCAAGTGACTACCCAAAATAAATAAATAAAATGGCTTTCTACAAAAACCACCTCTGACCAACAGTGAAGTCCTTTAGGAATGTCTTCAGCCCTTTTATCACGTCCTAGTAGGGAAGAAGTTAAGCAGCCTAGAAAGCTGGGGATTGTCCAGTAAGAACAATAAGACAATAATAAGAAGCAAAGACCTCTAATTCCAGAGCTTCCTAGAGCATCACACTGCATCCTCTGGCTCTTTTGGGAACATGGTGGTAACGACATGGCCCTGGTTTGTACAGCAATCCCTCAACCCTAGGCCAGGGGGGCCTATAAGAGAGGAGAAAAGAGGTCTACGTTGTTTATCTCAGTATTCTTGATGACAAACACAATGTCTACCATATGTTAAGTTCTGAGAAAATGGGATATGGATGAACATGAACAAATTCTAGCCACAGATAGGACCCTAATAGTTGTGTTACTCCCATAAACTGACTTAAGCTATCTAAACATCTTTCTCCACCTGCAAAGTGGGAATGATAAAAGTACCTCTCTTAGTGTTTCATAGATGACAAAAGGATAAGGAATGTAAATTTACTCTATGAACTTTTAAGAATAGAGAAGCATAAAATTTGAAAATTTGAAAGCTTTGAAAAATGTGGAAGCCATCATCTCAAATATGCTCATTTATTAATATTTTTATCATTTTTTCCATTTTAAACAGCTTTATTGAGGAGTAATTAATATACAATAGAAGGCATATATCTCAAGTACACAGTATGATAAATTTTGACATGGGCACACTTGTGAAATTATCACTACAATCAAGATAATGAACACATCCATCACTCTCAAAATTTTCCTCATGCTCCTTTGTAATCCTTCTATTTCACCACTTCCCCTTCACCCAGGCTAACAGACATCTGCTCTAAATTGCTATAAATTAGTTTTAATTTCTTCAAGTTTTTATAAATGAATTATATAGTATGGACTTCTTTAATTTTTTTGCTCTAGTTTCTGTTACCTGCCATAATAACTTTGAAATTCACTCATGCTTTTTTTTTCCAGAGAAGTTGCAGGTTTTATAAAAACATCATGAAGAAAGGACAGATTTCCCACGTAAGCTCCCTCTACAGCTGTCCCTATTATTACCATTTTGTAACATTAGATGATCCCTTTTTACTGTTGAGTATATTTCATTGTATACAAATAGCACACATTTTTATACATTTGAATGTTAATGGGTGATCAGGTTATTTGCAGCATGGTGATATAACAAATAAAGTAACTGTAAACAATTAATCACAGTTTTTATTTAGACCTTTGCTTGTGTTTCTCGTGGAAAAATATTTTATATGGAATGGTGAGTAATACAGTGATTGTACATTTACTTTTTAATAAATTGCTAAATTGTTTTTCAGAGTAGTTGTTCTGTTTTACATTTCTTCCAGCAATCTGCGACAGTTCTAGTTCCTCCATTTTCACACCACTATTGTAACTGTCAATTTTTAAATACATCCATTCTAATAGGTGTATAGTATTATCTCACTGTAGTCTCAATTTGCATTTCCTAATGACTAATGTTGAGAATTTTTTCATTTCCTTTATTGTGATCTTATAGGTTCTTTGATAAAGTGTGCTTATATCATTTGCTCACTTTTTATTGTTTTTTTTTTTGTACTTGTCTTATTTTTGAATTTTAAGTGTTCATTATATATTTTGGATGCAAAACCTTCACTATCTATATCAATACAAATATTTTTTTCCTAATAAGTGACTTGTCTTTTCATTCTTTCAATCTTTCAAAGAACACAACTATTTAATCACATTTTTAAATTGAAATTATAGCAGTTTGATGTGTAGAAATTGGCATGCTGATTTCAAAATTTATAAGGGAATGCAATGGGGCTAGGAGAGCCAAAACAGATTTTAAAAAGGAAGAACAAAGTTGTTGAATAAACACTACCTGGTTTCAAGATTTACTTTAGAGATAAAATATTCAAGGCAGTAAATATCTGACAAAAATATAGACCAATATATAATGGAACAGAATAGAATCTCTGGAAATAGATCTGAAAATACATGGGTTCTTGATTTTTTGACAAATTTGCAAGGCAATTCAGTGGGTGAATGATAATCTTTTCAAAAAACGATGTTTGAAAATTTGAATTTCTGTATTCTATTTAAAGAATAATCCAATCCGTATCTTGTACCATACAAAATAAACTCAAGATTATAAAACTTCTAGAAGAAAATGTAAGAGAAAAATTTTGCAAGTTAGGCTAGCAAATATTCCTAAATTTTATACCAAATGTATGATCCTGAAAGATCAAATTGATAAAATTGATTTATCAACGTTTAAATCCCACATGCTAACATTTGGTTACTAAAAATCATATATAGCCACTCTCTTAGCCAAACTCTGCAAATAAACTCACTAACTTCCTTTTGACATAAGACAAAACTCCTGGGGATGAGCCTCTTTAGTACCAAGGGATTACAACCAAGCACCAAGTAGCAATGCATTTGGAAAATGCTCTTGAACAAAGAGGAAAATATTAAATATAAGAGAGTTTTTACAGCTAACAGATTTCAAAGTGAGTTGGGAGGTCATTCCAGAGGTTATGCTTATGCAGCTCTCAGGCCCACAGTAAACAAAGTTTCAAACAAAAAGCATCCTGAGGGACCTAAAGATGTCCAGACACTACAGACAAGGCACACAACCCCATGAAATCAGCACCCTTATTTTGGAATATGTGATAATCTATTTCCCCAATATAACAAAGTTAGAATCATTTATAATTTCTTTACTTATGATTCTTCTACCCCTTTTATTTAAACCTATAATTAGAACAATACCATTAAATAAATGTCTCAGAGACTTAAATCTTTGGTCTTCATATGCCAGTTGAGGCTTAACTCTCAGCAGAGTAGAAACCAACACCTATTCTCTGGTTCTTCAAACTTGTCTAGGATAAAAAACGAAATGATGATGATGGACAAGTCTCATTCCCCAGAAACAAAGAATATTTACAATTACAATTACAATAAAAAAAATTCCCTCCATACGTCACATAATATCTAAGCTCCCTCTCATTCTGAAGTAGAGCAACATCATCCCAAATTCCTCAAAATTGAGAAATGATCAAACTTAAGAGGGGAGTGCAACCACAGACCAAAGATTTATTGATACTGTAGTTATTAGCATGTAGTAATGGAAGAAACTGTAACACTGATATAAAGATAGGGTTACGAGAGGTTCTGAGGGAAGATGAAGGGAAGATTAGGTGAAATAGGGGGCATTTTTTAGGGCATTGAAATTGTTCTCTATTATACTGCAATTACAGATACATGTTGTTATACATTTGTGAAAACCTATAATATTCTACAGCACAAAGTGTAAACCATAATGAATACTGTAGACCTTGGTCAATAGCAATGTTTCAATATTGGTTCATCAATTGCAAAAAATATACTACTTTATTAATAAGGGAATATGTGCATGGGGGAGGGCGTGACTTATATGGGAATCCCCCATATTTTTATGTACCTTTTCTGTAATCTAACACTTTCCTAAAAATAAAGTTTATATTACAAAAAGGTATCTTGCAAAACAAAACACAACAATGACAAATAAAAAGAGTGCTAATTTGCTCAGCCAGTTTCTCCTATTCAACAAAGTAAGAAATCTCATGTGGAATGAAAGAAAGTAAGAGAAGAAGGAAGGGAAAGAGGAAGGAAGGGAGGAAGGGAGGAAGGGTGGATTATTTTCCCAAGGGATTTTACAGGAAAGGTAAACTTTTTGATTAAAAAGTAAACATAAACTATAAATAAATTTTTAACAAAGTATTTTGTTCATTTCTGACTGCACTGAAATGAAAAAAAAATAGTCATGTGGAAAATGTATATGAGTGGTTTAAAAGTATGATAGTCCCATAGAAGCTCTACTTGATGGAGTTCAAACAGGTTGATATATCACTTTAGCATTTTTTTCTCTTTATTGTTCAAAAATAGGAATCAGGGCAAAGGAAGAAACAGATACTATAGATAATATGTTCAGTAAGGCACTAATTTTTTATGTTATTTATGTGTGTACTAGTCAAGGTTCTCTAGGGAAACAGAATCAACAAGAGATATCTGTCAAGAGATTTATCAGAGTCTGTCTTGCAGCCGTGGGGATGTACAAGTCCAGGTTCTGCAGGCAGGCTGCAACCAGGAGCTCTGACGAAAGTCCAGTGAAGGTTCTTGATGAGTTCTGGGAAATGTTGGCTGTCCAAAGATAAGCTGGGAAATTCTCTCTCAATGCTGAAATCACATCCCCTTTTAAGGCATTCAGCTGATTGGGTTAGGGGTCACTCACTGCTGATGGCAATCTCCCTGACTGATGCATTTATAACCAGCCATCTATGATTTACCACTGCAGTAAAGTCAATTGTGACTAAAGTCCATAAATACCCTTGTATTACAGTTAGCCCAGCTAGCTTGACCAAACAATTGGGCACAATCACCTGGGCAAGTTGACACAATAGCCTAATCATTACAGTCCACCCCATGTCAACTTGGCAACCATACACATTACCTTAAACCATACTTAGTCTCTAAGTACAAACAATAACATACATGCATATATATATATTTCCACCTAACAATGTTCAACTCTCCTGTGTACAATCGAAAACACATTAATTCCATACAGAATAGGATGCAAGTTCTTGGGTAATATTCACTGTCAAACTTGACACCCTCAAATGTTATGACATGAAATTGATACAACTTCTTATATGAGAAGGGGAAAGTTTGGGGAAGAAGACAAAGACATTTGTGTACATATACAATCATTATCATAATGAAACAAGGAAGAAAGATTCATGACTTTTATAGTCCTCGTTTCTGTAACTAGTCAATGGTTGAAGTTCATATTTATCACTACCTTCCACTACCCATTCCATGTTTCCATTATCTTCAGCAGCACTTCGGCTGGCTGTGGTTCTTTGCATGGTGGGATGACCCAAACTCACATTCCTGAAGATTCAGAGCCATTGCTAGTCCTGCTTGGATTGGGTTGTTGCAATTTTCCATTGACTTTAATCATAGGACATGACAGTACTAGGAGACACCTTAAAGGATCTCCTGTATTCCAGGTAAACTCTTCTTTACCCCATTATGTAGATGCAGTCCTATTGAAAGTCAGTATATTCACCCCAGCCAGTACAGTAATTCCCTTCTTTGACTGTTGATTCGAAGTGGTCTGTGGCAGTTTTAACTTCCAGTTCAATGGAATCATTGTTGTGTTTCCTGGTGACAGCACTCCTTTTGGGACTAAAACCTGTAGAGCAGCAGAGTTTGAGGTTGCAGGGACAGGAAGCAAAAATTTTCCTAGTGGGTCAATAAGGGTAATAGTGAGTGGTGTCACTCCCATTTTCATCCCTTGATTCCTGGACCCATGGGTCCTGGTTATGGGAAAAACAGCATGATCGAGTGGACACTGATTTAGAACATGCACAGCCTCCTAGAGAAAATTGCCCCAGCCCTGCAAGGTATTGCCACCTAGTTGGTGCCATAATTGAGTCTTCAAGAGACCATTCCACCATCCTATCAATCCAGCTTCTTCAGTAGGATGGGGAACATGGTAAGACCAGTGAATTTCATGGGCATGTGCCTATTGTCACACATCATTTGCTGTGAAATGGGTTCCTTGATCAGAAGCAATGCTGTGTGCAATGCCATGGCAGTAGAAAAGATATTTGGTAAGTCCACAAACGTAGTTTTGAAAGAAGCATTGCATATAGGAAATGCAAACCCATATCCAGAGTGTGTGTCTACTCCAATTAAAACAAATCACTGCCCCTTCCATGGTGGAAGTGGTCCAATGTTGTCAGCCCACTACCAGGTAGCAGGCTGGTCACCTCGAGGAATGGTACCATATTGGGTGGTGAGTGTGGGTCTCTGCTGCTGGCAGATTGGGCACTCAGTAGTGGCTATAGCCAAGCCAGCCTTGGTAAGGGGAAGTCCATGTTACTGAGCCCATGCATAACTCCATCCCTACCTCCATGGCCACTTTTTTCATAAGCCTACTGGACAATGACAAGAGTGGCTGGAGAAAGGATAAGCATTAGCCACAGAGCAGTTCATCTTATCCACTTGATTATTAAAATCTTCCTCTGCTGAAGTTACTTTCTGGTGAGCATTCACATCGGACACAAAAATTTTCATGTTTTTTCCCCACTCAGAAAGGTCAATCCACATACCTTTTCCCGAGACTTCTTTGTCACCAATTTTCCAATTATGTTCCTTCCATGTCCCTGACCATCCAACCAAACCATTGGCAATAGCCCATGAATCAGTGTAAAAATGCACCTCTGTCCATTTCTTCTTCCAAGAAAAATGAACAACCAGGTGCACTGCTTGAAGTTCTGCCCACTGGGAGGATTGACCTTCACCACTGTCCTTCGGGGATGTCCCAGAAAGGGGCTGCAGTGCTACAGCTGTCCACTTTTGGGTGGTACCTGCATATCATGCAGAACCATCTGTAAACCAGGACCGAGTTTTCTCTTCCTCAGTCAACTGATTGTAAGGGACTCCCCAAGAGGCCAAAGCTGTGGGCTGGGAAAGGGAAGGTAATATGGCAGGGGTGGTGACCACGGGCATTTGGGCTACTTCCTCATGTAACTTACTCATGCCTTCAGGACCTGCTCAAGCCCTGTATTGTATTTACCTCTTCCACTTTATTATGGAGGGCTACTGTGCATGCCCAACTTTATGGTTTGGTGGGTCAGACTATACCCAGCTCATAATAGGCAACTCAGATCTCATGATGACTTGATGGCCCATGACTAAGCATTCAGTTGCTACTAAGGCCCAGTATCAGGCCAAAAGCTGTTTCTCAAAAGGGGAGTAGTTATCTGCAGAGGATGGCAGGGCTTTGCTCCAAAATCCTAAGGATCTGCATTGTGACTCTCCTATAAGGACCTGCCAAAGGCTCCAGACAGCATCTCTATTTGCCATGGAAACTTCCAGCTCCATTGGATCTGGGAGATCATATGGCCCAAGTGGTAGTGCAGCAGCCTGGACCTGATGCAGAACCTCTTCTTTTTCCAGTCCCCAATCAAAACTAGCAGCTTTTCTTGTTACCCAGTAAATGGGCCAGAGTAGCACACCCAAATGAGGAATGTGTTGTCTCCATAATCCAAAGAGACCAACTAAGCATTGTGCCTCTTTTTTTGTCATAGGAGAAGCCAGATGCAACAGCTTATCCTTCACTTTAAGAAGGATATCTTGACATGCCCCACACCACTGGACACCTAGAAATTTCACTGAGGTAGAAGGACTTTTATTTATCTCCCATGCTCTCACACAAATGCTTTACTAATAAGTCTAGAGTCTTTGCTACTTCTTGCTCACTATGTTCTATCAACGTATCATCAATATAATGGACCAGGGTGATGTCTTGTGAGAGGGAGAGATGATCAAGATCCCTGTGGACAAAATTATGACATAGGACTGGAGAGTTGATATACCCCTGAGGCAGGGCAGTGAAGGTATACTGCTGGCCTTCCCAGCTGAAAGCAAACTGTTGCTGGTGGTCCTTCCTAATAGCAATTGAGAAAAAACATCTGCCAAATCACAGCAGCATACCAGGTACCAGGGGATGTGTTGATTTGCTCAAGCAGTGATACCACATCTGAGACAACAGCTGCAATTGGGATTACCACCTGGTTAAGTTTATGATAATCTACTGTCATCCTCCAAGATCCATCTGTTTTCTGTACAGGCCAAATAGGAGAGTTGAATGGAGATGTGGCGGGAATCACCACTCCTGCAACCTTCAAATTCTTGATGGTGGCACTAATTTTGCAGTCCCTCCAGGAATCTGGTATTACATTTGGTTTACTATTTTGCTAGGTAGGGGCAACTCTAGTGGCTTCCACTTGGCCTTTCCAACTATAATAGTCTTCACTCCACAAGTCAGGGATCCAATGTGAGGATTCTGCCAGGTTCTGAGTATGTCTGTACCAATTATGCATTCTGGAACTGGGGAAATAACCACAGAATGGGTTTGGGGACCCACTGGACCAACTGTGAGATGGGCCTGAGCTAAAACTCCATTAATCACCTGGCCTCCATTAGTCCATACTCTGACTGGTGGACCATAGTAACCTTTGGGTCTCCTGGAATTAATGTCACTTCTGAGCCCAGTGTCTAATAATCCCTGAAATGTCTGATCATTTCCTTTTCTCCAGTGCATAATTACTCTGGTAAAAGGCTGTAGATCTCCTCAGGGAAAGGTGGGAGGAAGATTAAGGATATAAATTTTGGGCAGTTTAACAGGATCCTTCCCCAAGGAGACCTGGTCTTCTCCTCATTCAGGGGACTCTGGGTCTGTAAACTGTCTCAAGTCTGGGAATTGATTAAGGAGCCGTGATTCTCTGGGTCTGTAATTTGAGTTAGGATTTTGTTCACTCAACCTAGAACTGTTCTGTTTATACATATCCTAAAGAAATTTAGTAGACTGTCAGTCTATTTCACTACTAGGTACCCCATGATGTATTAGCCAATGCCATAACTCTACATGGCTCAGACTATTTTGAGTGCTTTTCTTGAATCAACTTTTCATTGCTGTAGCCACACCCACCTTGACTTTGGCTATTAACTGCTGATACTTGACTTTTACCAGACCAACATCCAATTATCCCCATAATGTTTAAGGACTCTAATTCTATCACAGCCCTCCCCTACAGTAATATCTGGACTACAGAGAAGAGCAACCACAGAGCTCTTCAGGCAAGATGGAGTTAGTCTTACAAATTCATTCATCACAGTCCTTGTTAAAGTTATGTCCTCTGGACATTCCTGGGGTGGATGGGCAACTTTCAAATGGTAAATCCATTCTAGCAATTCAATCTTGCTCAGTCTTTGGATTCCCTCTTCTACTGTGTACCAGGGCAAATCATGCATCTAAACCTCAGACATGCTAGGCCATCTTTTGGCCCTCATTTCAATCAGCCACCCAAACAGTTAGAGCCCTTTCTAACCCCTTGAGCTACAGTGTTGAATCCAGAAATTTCTGCTTAGTGGGACCATATCAATAAGTTCAGCCTGATCCATCTTTATATTTCTTCCACCATTATCCCATACCCTTAGTTTCCATTCCCACACATATTCCCCTGATTTCTGTCTATGTAAGTTGGAAACTCATGCAGATATTTCTGAGTATACCTTACTTACTCATGGGTCACACTTTGCATTTCACCTTTGGGGGTTTGTTATGATTTTGGTCTAGTAATGGGTCTCTAAGACAATATAGTTGGTGGAGTGCATAAGGAGGAATTAGAAATGCCTTGCAAGCTACTTACATCATGACATTCCCTTGCATTTTCTTCTGGAGAGACAGAATTACTCTCTTCAGGCAGAGATTGGAAGGCAGTTTCCTCAGGGCAGAGTGGAGGTTCATCAGTGCATGCTGGAGTTTGGCTAATACATGTCTCAGGGCTGGAAGGAGGTCCAGACTCCCTGGGGAAGGCCAGAGACTGGGCAGAGCAGACTTCACTTTGGCTGGTACCCACCTCAGAGCTGGAATTTGTTTCAGATTCCCTGGGGCAGGCTGGAGGCTGGATGATACAAGGTTGACAAGGTGTGGTCTGGACAGGGCAGGCCATGGCAGGCTTATCTGGTAAAGTTTCAGCAGAATTCAGGGTTCCAATGTCTCCATCAATATCATCATCAGCCCCTATGTCTCCATCCCAATTCTCTGGATTCCACTCTTTTCCAATCAATGCCTTCACTTTAACACTAGAAATCCTGTAGAGTTGAGATTTTAGTTTCCTTTGTAAACCCACTACTTATACAATGAGAATCTGAGTTTGGTTTTCAGATATTTTGAGCCTGTGGCTACAGGAGACAAGATTTTCTTTCAGAGCCTGCACAGAAACTTTGGCACCATCCATTCAGTGTTTAAGTTTCAAATATGAAGCCTTAACTCATCTCTTTCTTTGGTAACAGTATCCAGAGTATCTAGGAGGAGCCAGCCAACATCATTATACTGTTTGACTCCATAAAACTCTGTTAAGGTGTTGAAAACGCTCTCACCCAGATCCTTACTTCTTATAAGCATGGAAGTAAGGGTATCCTGTGATGCTATTTTGTGTATCTCTATTGCCAATTTACACCATGGACTGTTAATAGCCTTTTTGTTTTTGGAAAGGGAGTCATCAGTACCCTTGAGTCCAATTTGGGTAGAGCGACAATTGCAAAACTCCCAGAACCACCTCAGATATCCCATGTTTAAGAGTCTGCTTCTCAAGAACCACCCCACTCTTGGTACCAAGCTGTATTAGTCAGGGTTCTCTAGGGAAACAGAATCAACAAGGGATATCTGTTTGTACTAAGAGATTTATCAGAGTCTCTCACACAGCCAGGGCGATGCACAAGTCCAGGTTCCGCAGGCAGGCTGCAACCAGGAGCTCTGACGAAAGTCCAGTGAAGATTCTTAATGAGTTCTGGGAAATATTGGCTGTCCAAAGATAAGCTGGGAAATTCTCTCTCAATGCTGGAATCACTTCCCCTTTTAAGGCATTCAGCTGATTGGGTTAAGGGTCACTCACTGCTGATGGCAATCTCCCTGATTGATGTAATTATAACCAGCTATCTATGATTTACCACTGCAGTAAAGTCAATGATGACTAACGTCCATAAATGCCCTTGTATTACAATTAGCCCAGTGCTAACTTGACCAAACAACTGGGCACAATTACCTAGCTGAGTTGACACAATAGCCTAACCATCACAATGTGTTTGCAGTGAGTGGCTGGGTCTGCTGGGGGCTGGCTAACTATCAGCTAAGGTGCCTCATTTCTTTTCCATGTAGTAACTTCCTCCAAAAGGATAGTGCACCCATATTTACATGGCAGTGTTGGCTAGGATCTCAAGAGCAACAAAAGCAAAATATATGTTTGTACGATTTGTATTTCCATAAAGAATAGTACCTGAGCAAATTTTCATGTTTATTGTAATTTGGATATTCTCTTGGGGAACCTCTATCAAAGACATTTGCCCTTTTTTGTTTTTTGATTAGGGGTGGGTGTCTGTATTTTGCTATTGGTTTGTAGAAGTTATTTCTATTAAATGGACATGACATTTTTTTCTGAATAACTCTTATGAAAATACTTTCTCCTACTTAGTGTTTTTTCTTTTTCCTTTTTTTAATATTTTTTTTTTTACTTATCCCCCCCTCCCAACCCTGTTGTCTGCTCTCTGTGTCCATTTGCTGTGTGTTCTTCTGTATCTGCTTGTATTCTCATTAGGTGGCTCCAGGAATTGATCCTGGGACCTTCTGGAGTGGGAGAGAAGCAATCATTCTCTTGTGCCACTTCAGCTCCCTCATCTGCTGTCTCTTATTATCTCTCCACTGTGTCTCTTTTGTTGCAACAGCTCTCTGCATGGGTCAGCACTCCTGCATTGGGTAGCACTCTTGTGTGGGGCAGTACTCTGTGCAGGCCAACACTCTGCATAGGCCAGCACTCCTCATGGGCCAGCTCACCACACAGACCAGCTTGCCTTCACCAGGAGGCCCTGGGCATCAAACCTTGGACCTCCTGTATGGTAGCTAGGAGCCCAATTGCTTGAGCCATGTTCATTTCCCTTCTTAGTGTCTTTTCACTTTCTTACCAGTGCTTTTTATGCACAGAAGTTATTATGTTTAATGAAAATTTTGTCAATTTATTTTCTTTAATAGTATTATTTTCAATGTCCAGTTTAAGAAATCTTCCTCTACCCTCAAGTTCATTAATATGTCTTCCTAAATTCTTTCCAGGAGGCTTGATTGTTACAATTTTCTTATTTAGATCTACAGTTCACCTGGATTTTATTTTTTGCATAAGGTATCAGATAGGAAATATTTTTCCATATTGATGGCCAATCGACCTACAATTTATTAATCTATTTGTTTATTAGTACAACAAAACCCTGTTTTACCTTTAAATAGAAATTGATATAGGATAGTATGAGTTCCCAAAATTTGTTCTTTTTCTTTAGGATTTTCTTGACTATTTACATTTCCATATAGATTGTAGAATCAGTTATTCAGTTTTAAATAGATATTTTGAAGAGAATTGACATCTTTAAATATTGAGCCTCTCAATATATCGATATCAGATATCGCTCCTCTTATTTAGTTCTTCCCCAAATACCCTTAGTAATCATTTGTAATTCACTATTTAAGGATCATATACCTTTATTTATTTATTATTTATTTATTTATTTGTTACCTTTCTTCCCCCATTTTAGATACTTTGGTGTCATTGAAAATGGTATTTATAAAATGTAGTTTCCTAATTATTAGTTGTTAGAGTTTGGAAATACAATTAATTGAATTTATATTGGCAGTATATCTAGTGACTTTGCAAAATTCAGTTATTAATTCTATTAAACTATAGATATTTTGGTTTTCTTACATTCACGATGAGTCATTTATAAGTAATGATTTTTATTTCCAATACCGATGAATGTCATTTATTTTTCTGTTTGTTTTTTTTTTTAAGATTTATTTATTTAATTCCCCCCCCCCCCCCCCCTCCTCTGGTTGTCTGTTCTCTGTGTCTATTTGCTAGGTCTTGTTTCTTTGCCCACTTCTGTTGTTGTCAGCGGCATGGGAAGTGTGGGCAGCACCATTCCTGGGCAGGCTGCACTTTCTTTCGTGCTGGGCAGCTCTCCTTATGGGGTGCACTCCTTGTGCGTGGGGCTCCCCTACGCGGGGGACACCCCTGCGTGGCAGGGCACTCCTTCCATGCATCAGCACTGCACATGGGCCAGCTCCACATGGGTCAAGGAGGCCCAGGGTTTGAACCGTGGACCTCCCATGTAGCAGACAGACGTCCTAACCACTGGGCCAAGTCTGTTTCCCTCATTTATTTTTCTTGACTTATTATTCTGGTTAGGACATCCTATATTATATTGAATTTAATTAGTGAGAGTGTCTAAACTTTTCTCATTCTCAGTTTGAGGGGACATTTTTCCAATATTTCAACAGTAAGTTTAATGTTTGCCACATTTTGGGGGGTAAATATATTTTATTTGACGTTAGAGAATTCCTTTAAATTCCTATTGTGGTTAGAGTATTTCCCTTGAATGAATACTGGATTTTGTCGAACGTTCTGTGTATTGATTTTCTTATTTTTTCTAGTATATGTGGTGAATTACACTGATGAATTTTCAAATTTCCAGCTAATGTTGCATTTCTTTATTGATCATGTACAAGTCCTTTTTATTTTCCACTTGATTTTGTTTACTGACATTTTATTATTATTTGCAAATATAAATGAGATATGTACCTGAAATTTTATTTTCTTGTTTTGTCTTTGTTGGATTTTGCTGCAGATGTTATGTTTGCCTCATAAATTAAATTGAGAAGTAAGTTGCCTTTCTATTTTAATTTTCCAGAGGCATTTGCATAAAATTAGAATTATTCTTCCTTAACTATTTGAAGTATACTTGGGCCTGAAGTAGTCTTTGTGGAAAGGTTATAACTTTGGAATCAATTTCTTCATTACATATAGAATTCTTCAGATAATCCTTTATTTTTTTCTTGTGTCAGTTACATTAAGCTGCATATTTTATCAAGCCTTTTTGTCCATTTAACCTACATTTTCAAGTTCAGTTATATGAAAATTATCATTAAATTATCTTATTTTACTTTCCACAGGATCTGTAATTATGTCTTATATTCCATTCTTAATTTTGGTATTTCACTGTTTTTTTCTCTCTTTTAGGAGTTTATTAGATATTTATTAATTTTATTAGTAATTTCAAATGATTAATATTGATTGTACTATTGATTTTTATTTTTTGGTTTCATTGTATTTTAAGTATTTCTCGCTTTATTATTTTCTTCTGTATTTTTTCCTTAAATCCTTTAGTTGAATACTTATGGCATTGTTATTGCACTCTTGCTTCTTTTTTCTACTATAGCAATTTAAGGCTATCAATTTTTATCTATGGAGAGGTGGGGCAAGATGGCATCTGAGTGAGTGCACCTCATAATCTCTCCTGCAAAGAAGTGGCTGCAGGTTGGAGTCCTGCTGGACTGGGCTGTTTCGGGTGTTTGCAGGGCAGGAGGTGTCTGTACATCTATTTGGTGGGACAGTGACAGAGAAGATTCTTGTAAGAGGTAGAATTTTGGGTCTCTTTCACAGAGGTTGGGGTCGTGGGCGGGACCCTTCCCCCTGGGACTGGCGACCCAGCGGAGGTAATTCCTAAAGGCTTTGCTGTGCTGGGGAGTTCCCAAGCCCTGAGTGGGCTGTTTCGGGGGCTTGCAGGATGGGAGGTGTCTGGAAGTCGATTTGGTGAGACAGTGATGGAGGAGATTCTTGCAAGAGGTGGAACTTTCAGTTTCTGACATGGAGGTCAGAAGTTCTAGGCAGAACCCTTCCCCCTAGGGCTGGCAGCCCATCCGTGGTGGTCCCTGAGCTCTTTGTAGTGCAGCGGCACCCCAAGCAGGCTGTTTCAGGGGCTTGCAAGGCAGGAGGTGTCTGGATGTCAATTTGGTGAGACAGTGACAGAAGAGATTCTTGTGAGAGGTGGAATTTTGGGTTTCTGACAGGGAGGTCAGAGGTTGTGGGTAGGACCCCTCCCCCTAGGGCTGGAGCCCAGCTGCTGGGATCCCTAAAGGCTATGTTGCACTGCAGTGCTCCCAGGCACCTTGTTAAACAGATGCATGGTTCCCAGGTCTGTGTCCCCTAAACCCTGGTGGCCCACACTCCAGAGACTCACAGACTTTGAGTCTGCAATACCACAGACTCCCATCCCTGAATCCACCACAACCTGAGGTTCATCTGAGGTCCTTGATTACCCTAGCCCTCCATGTTTGTTAGTTTTCCTTTTTCTTTCTTTCTTTTTCTTTTTTTTTTTGGCTTGATTGCTAATATTGCATTGTCTCCTGGTCTTTTCTCCCATTTTATTCCCCAAGGTCTTTTTTCATTTATTTAGTTTTTTTTTCTCCTTTTCTTTTTCTTGCTTGTTTCCCTCCCTTTTCTTTGCCCACCCCCTTTTTTATTCTCTTTTTTTTCTTTTCTCTCTTTTTCTTCTTATTATATTTTCTTTATATAACAGGTGTTGCAGGGAGCGCTTCACATTTCCTGTGTTTCCTCACCCTCCATTTCCTCTTTTCTGTGTGAATTGGTTTTGGCCACCTACACTATCCCCTTTCCCCCACATCTTGCTATCCTCCATCATCTACTGTTTCTCTCACATTCCACCTCTCTTTCTTTGGCTCCCAAATAGTCTGACTTTTAATTTCTAATACCTTTGTTCTGTTTTCTGTCTTTTATCCACTCTTGATATTATTGTCCTTCTTTTATCTTTCCCTCTCTCATGAAAACACTGGCTTTTTACTTCATACTATATTCCTCCCCATATTCAATTGACTATCTCATTATAGGTACTCTACTTACTGCTATAACTTTACACAACTTATATGAATCTAATATCCATTCTCCCATATCTCACACTGTTGCTGTGTTAACATTTATTACCAATATTACTTTATACATTTTCTTTTCTTACTCATTTTGCTTTCCCTTGCCCTAATATTTTCCTTCAAAGTGAACTTAGCCAGCAACAACAAAATATAGTAAGAAGAACAAAGTGACAAAGAGAAGACATAACACTTATGCAAAAACAAGAACTAATTAATCCCCAAGACTAGACAAAGAAGCTAAGGAACTGATTAAACCCATCAAGATAAAATGATGCCCAGACAGCAACAAAAAACTACAAACCAAACCAATAATCAGGAAAACATGGCTGAATCCAATGAACAAAGTAAAAACCAGGAAGGGGAGCAGAATATGGGACAAGTAATTAAAGATCTCAAAACATGTATAGCAATCACTGGACATTGTAAATCCTCACAGGGCCCACTGGATGGAATGGGGGAGAGTATGGGCCATGATGTGGACCATTGACCATGAGGTGCAGAGGTGCCCAGAGATGTACTTACCAAATGCAATGGATGTGTCATGATGATGGGAATGAGTGTTGCTGGGGGGGGGGGGGAATGGTGGGGTGGAGGTGGTGGGGTTGAATGGGCCCTCATATATTTTTTTTAATGTAATATTTTTACAGAATCAATAATAAAAAAATAAATAAAAAAATACAAAAAAAAAAGAAGTAAAGGAAGATTAACAATATGAAGAAAACGCTTGGAGAGGAAATTGCAGACATATGCAAAAAGATAACAGGTATGATGGTGATGAACACCACAGTTCAAGAAATAAAAAAATACACTCTCAGCAAATAGCAGATTAGAAGAGGCAGAGGAGAGAATTAGTGACATGGAGGACAGTATATCTGAAATCAAACAGATAGTAGAATTGATCAATAAAAAGATAGAAAAAAATCCAGATAGGATTTAGGGACCTGAATGACAATGCAAAACGCACAAACATACTTATTATAGACATCCCAGACAGAGAAGAGAAGGGAAAGAGGACAGAAGGGGTGTTGGAGGAAATAATGGCTGAAAACTTCCCAAATCTACTGAGAGAGATGGATGTACATGTCCAGGAAGCACAACGCACCCCAAACACCATAAATCCCAACAGACCCACCCCCAGACATATATTTGTCAAATTATCCAATGCTCAAGACAAAGAGAAAATTCTAAAAGCAGCAAGAGAAAAGAAAACCATCACATACAAGGGAGGCTCAATAAGATTAAGTGTTGATTTCTCATTTGAAACCATGGAGGCAAGAAAGCAGAAGTATGATATAGTCAAGGTGGTAAAATAAAAAAATTTCCAACCAAGAATACTCTACCCAGCTAAACTAGCATTCAAAAAATGATGGAGAATTAAAATATTCACAGATAAACAGAAATTGAAAGCATATGCCAACAAGAACCCTGCCCTTCAAGAAATACTAAAGGGAGTTCTGCAGGAAGAAAGGAAAAAACAGGAGAGACAGAGTTGGAGGACAGTGTAAGAGCAACAAAAAAGACAAAAAGAGAAGGGAAAAAACAAACAAACAAAATACGACAAACACAAGTCCAAACAAAATATGGCTAACATAAATAATTCCTTGAAAGTCATAACACTGAATGTCAATGGATTAAACTCACCTATCAAAAAATTCAGACTGGGACATTGGATGAGTAAATATGACCCATCTATATGCTGTCTACAAGAAACACATCTTAGACCCAGGGATTCATGGAGGTTGAAAGTGAATGGTTGGAAAACAATCTTACAAGCAAACAATAACCAAAAAAAGGCAGGAGTAGCTTTATTAATATCAGACAAAATAGACTTTAAATGTGAAACAATTGTGAGAGACAAAGAAGGATACTATATATTAGTGAAATGGACAATCTCTCAAAAAGAACGAACAATCATATATATTTATGCTCCTAACAAGGGTGCCTCCAAATATGTGAGGCAAGCACTGGAAAAACTAAGTGAACAAATAGATGCCTCTACAATTACAGTGGGAGATTTTAACACACCACTTTCAACTTTGGAAAGAACATCTCAAAAGAGAATCAATAAAGAAATAAACACTTTGAACAGTGTACTAGAGGAACTGGATCTAATAGACATTTACAGATTATTACACCTTAATACAGCATGATATATATTTTTCTCAAGTGTACATGGATCATTCTCCAAAATAAACCATATGCTAGGCCACAAAGAAAGACTCAATGAATTCAGAAAGATCGAAATCATGCAAAATAATATCTCTGACCACAGTGGATGAAGCTGGAAATCTGTAAGGGCCAGAGGGCCAGATTTTACACCAAGATATGGAAATTAAATAGCACACTCTTAGATAAACAGTGGGTCAAAGAAGAAATCTCAAAAGACATTAATAACTACCTTGAAACTAATGAAAATGATAACACAACATGCCAAAACTTATGGGATGCAGCAAAAGCAGTACTGAGAGGGAAATTTATAGCCATAAATTCATACATCAAAAAAGAAGAAAGAGCAAAAATTGAAGAATTGCACATTTGGAGGAATTAGTAAAAAAACAACAAAGTAACCCCACAGGAAGAAGAAAGAAAGAAATAACAAAGATAAAAGCAGAACTAAATGAAATAGAAAATAAGAAAGCACTTGAAAAGATAAACAAGACCAAGAGCTGGTTCTTTGAGAAGATCAATAAAATCAACAACCCCTTAGTGAAACTAACAAAGAAAAAAAAGAGAAGATGCAAATACACAAAATAAGAAATGAGAAAGGAGATATCACCACTGACCCCACAGAAATAAATATTATCATAAGAGGATACTTTGAAAAAATATATTCCAACAAAAATGACAATTCAGAGGAAATAGACAAATTCCTAGAAATACATAAGCAGCCCATATTGACAAAAGAATAAATTGATGATATCAATAAACCAATCACAAGCAAAGAGATAGAATCAGTCATTAAAAACCTCCCAACTAAGAAGAGCCCAGGGCCAGATGGCTTCACAGGTGAATTCTACAAAATATTCTGGAAAGAACTATCACTAATCCTGCTGAAACTCTTCCAAAAAATCGAAACGGAAGGAACATTACCTAACTCATTCTATGATTCCAACATTACCCTAGTACCAAAGCCAAACAAAGACACCACAAGAAAGGAAAATTACAGATCAATTTCTCTAATGAACCTTAATGCAAAAATCCTCAACAAAATACTTGCTAACTATATTCAACAGCACATTAAATGAATTATACATCATGACCAAGTGGGATTCATTCTGGGTATGCAAAGATGGTTCAACATAAGAAAATCAATCAATGTAATACACCATATAAACAGATTGAAGGAAAAAAAATCACATGATTATATCTATAGATGCAGAAAAAAGCATTTGACAAAATACAGCACACTTTCTTGATAAAAACACTGCAAAAGATTGGAATACAAGGAAATTTTTTGAACATGATAAAGAGTATATATGAAAAACCCACAGCCAACATTGTTTACAATGGTGAAATCCTAAAATCTTTCCCTGTAAGATCAGGAACAAGACAAGGATGCCCACTCTCACCTCTTCTATTTAACATTGTCTTAGAAGTACTTGCTCAAGCACTGAGGCAAGAACCAGATATAAAAGGCATTCAGATTGGAAAGGAAGAAGTCAAAATTTCATTATTTGCAGATGACATGATCCTATACATAGAAAACCCTGAGAGGTCTACAACAAAGCTTCTATAACACATAAATGAGTTTAGTAAAGTCGCAGGTTATAAGATCAATGTGCAAAAATCAGTAGCATTTCTGTACACCAATAATGGGCAAGCTCAGAAGGAAATCGAGAAACAAATACCATTTATAATAGTAAATAAAAAAATCAAATACCTAGGAGTAAATTTAACTAAAGATGTAAAAAACTTATACACAGAGAACTACACAAGACTGTTCAAGGAAATCAAAGAAGACCTAAATAAATGGAAGAATATTCCCTTTTCATGGATAGGAAGACTAAATATTATTAAGATGTCTATCCTACCAAAACTGATCTACACATTCAATGCAATCCCAATAAAAATCAACACAGCATTCTTTAAGGAACTAGAAAAACTAACTATGAAATTTATTTGGAAAGGAAAGAGACTCCGAATAGCCAAAGACATACTGAAAAAGAAAAACGAAATTGGAGGAATCACACTACCTGACTTCAAAACATACTACAAAGCTACAGTAGTGAAAGCAACATGGTATTGGCACAAGGAGAGACACACAGACCAATGGAACCAAATTGAGAATTCTGATATAGATCCTCATATATATAGTCATATAATATTTGATAAAGCCACCAAACCCTCTCAACTGGGAGAGAATGGCCTATTCAACAAATAGTGCCTGGAGAACTGGATATCCATATGTAAAAGAATGAAAGAGGATTACCAACTCACACCTTATACAAAAATCAACTCAAGATGGATCAAAGACCTAAATATAAGAGCCAAGACCATAAAGACTTTGGAAAGCAGTGTAGGGAAGCATATACAAGACCTTGTAATAGGAAATGGCTTCATGAACTTCACACCAAAAGCATGAGCAGCAAATGAACAAATAGATAAATGGGACTTCCTCAAAATTAAAGCCTTCTGCACCTCAAAGGTGTTTGTCAAGAAAGTGAAGAGAGAGCCTACACAATGGGAGAAAATATTTGGTAACCATATATCGGGTAGGAAACTTATAACCTGCATATATAAAGAACTCCTATATCTTGAAAACAAAAAGACAAACAACTTATTTAAAAAATGGGGAAAAGACTTAAACTGACACTTCTCCAAAGAAGAAATACAAATGGCTAAAAAGCACATAAAAAAATGCTACAAATCTCTAGCTATCAGGGAAATGCAAATCAAAACTACAATGAGATACCATCTTACTCCCATAAGATTGGCAGCTATGAAAAAAACCAGAAGACTACAAATGCTGGAGATGATGTGGAGGAATGGGAACACTCATCCACTGCTGGTGGGAATGCAGAAGGATCCAGCCATTCTGGAGGTCAGTTTGGCGGTTTCTCAAAAAACTAGCCATAGATTGGCCATATGACCCAGCAATTCCACTGCTGGGTGTATACCCAATAGAATTGAAAACAAGGACACAAACCAATATATGCACACCAATGTTCATAGCAGCATTGTTCACTATTGCCAAAAGTTGGAATCAACCCAAATGCCCATCAACAGATGAATGGATAAATAAAATGTGGTACATACATACATTGGAATACTACTCAGCTTTAAGAACAAATACACTACAAACACACGTGATAACATGGATGAATCTTGAGAACCTTATATTGTGTGAAGCAACCTAGGCATTGAAGGACAAATACTACATGACCTCAATGATATAAAATAAGTAAACCAAGCTACCTCAGAGAGCCAGAGACTGGATGATAGGCTTACAGGAAATTGGGGGGTAGAGGAAAGATGTAAGCTGACACCTACATGGATGAAATCTATGATAAGCTGGAGGTAAGTATTTGTGCAAGGAAGGGATAAAATGGGGGCATAGGGTTAACTTTGGGTGGGGCTTTGCAGGCTTGAGGGGGCTAGGGATGGGAGGATAGGTAATATTGCCCAAGAAATTGGGGGGAGGGTGGGGCAACATATGAACATAGGAGATTGTCAGGTATTTGGTTGAGAGGATAATGCTGAGAAAACCTTTTCAAAAATATAATAAGGAAAGTTATGTGTTTAAGATGCTTAAAGGGGATAATCTGATGCAGGACAGGCTCCTAGGGAATATGTGAATGCTCATTTTGCCATAGTGGGTTATATCATTGGATAGAGACCAATATAATGAGAGTGAAGGTATACCCACACCCTGGGGGGGGGGGACTGATGCCCTCAAATTGAGGGAATTGTATCTCTCAAGAGAAATGGTGGCTCCCAGTGCGTTAGAGCAGTTGCGTATGTCAAGCCCTCAACACTGTTGCAAGTATTTCTGAACATGGCCCCTCAAGCAATGAAGATTGACTGTCACTGTGGGCCCTAAGGGGAGGGGGAAGAGGTATTGAATAGATGGAACCAATGTAATTGTGGGCAATAGAAGTGTTCCACAAGAGTATGCAAGGATGGATATAAGACATGTAAAATTACACTAAAAATATATAGGGGCTGATAGGCTAAAATGTAAATCATAATGTAAATCATAAGATAACTAAAAATTTAGAAAATTGTATAGTCTAAAATATAAACCACAATGTAAACCCAAATGTTATCTTGTTTGAAAGCTATTGTCTCAATATCTGTACATTGGTTTCAGTAAATATAATATGAATATGTAGAAAGATTATTGCTGTGGAAGGGAAAAGGTTTTATGTTGGATATGTGGGAGTACTGTATATTGTATATATGAATTACTGTGATCTAAAGCTCTTGTGAAGATAAGCTTAATAATTAGAAAAAGAAAAGAAAAAGATAGGACGTGGACACTGAGGAAAAGACAGAAGTAGTTGCCTTGCCAATTTGCATACAGGGCAACATTATTGCAGTGATGGAAGGCAAAACATCACAAACAAAACTTTTGCATATTTTAATTTTTTTATGCCCCAATTTATTTTTACCATAATTTTCCCAAATTAATATGTATTGTATATCTAACCTTTATATTCATTGCTATATTCCATTTTAGTATTAATGGAACCTGGCAATATATTGGGCTTCACTTTTCAGGAAGTTTTGGATCACAGAGAGGTTCAACAATGGCAGGGGAGGAATACTGTTGTGGGATGTTATTGACAGGGGACATGTGGTTGGCAGGGAGTTCTCCAGGGCATATATCCAGGGTACATAAAAATGTTTGGATATTTTCATAGTGGATACAATTAAGAACAACCACTGAAGAAGTGCTGAGTTCCTAGCCGGGGGAGCTCTATCACAGTCCCTAAAGGAACAGCAACAATCCCCCAAATGCAATGGCAAAGACCAAAAAAGAATGAAGGTCCAACGATGAGCCCTTGGTACTAATGACTATGCTTGTAAGCCTGTGTACCTGAAATAAGAACAAGGCCTAGAGCTTCAAGGTGCCTAAGAGTTACCTCCTGAAAGTCTCTGTGTTGCTTAAATGTGGCCAGTCTCAAAGCCAAACTCAACATGTAAATGTGTTGTCTTCCCCCCAGCATCGGATATGACTCCCAGGGATGAGCCTCCCTGGCGCCGAGGGATTACTACCAAGTACCAGCTGATGATGTAACTAGAAAATGACCTTGAATAAAAGGGTCACTCGGACCAGCAGAATATCTCAGTCTACATATAATACCAGGAGTTAAAAATGCTTTTTGACCTGAATCAAAGGGGAAATGGAAAGGACAAATGAGTTTATATGGCTATGAGTCTCCAAAAAAAAGCTGGGAGATTATCAGAGGGGTTGCCCTTATGCACACCTCAGCAGAGTCTCAGAGACAGACAAAGTAAATACAACCCCGGGTTTTGTTCTTCTGAGGGCTACGGAGACCCACAGGTTCTATGGTCATGGCCGATGGAGTTCAGTGCCATGTCAGTTGGCCCTTCTTTGGCGTTGTGTTTCTGTGTGATGGAGCTGGACTCAGATGTAATATTTTTTTCACAAACGTTTCCTGTTACTTTTACCAGGACTGTAGTTGGTGTTGGGATTAATATATACCCAGGGGACCTGAATCTCTGGACTGACCACATGATAGCCAGGCCCTGAGCCTCAACAGACTTCAGCTCCTACACTCTGGTTTATTGGACTTACCCTACTCAGCTAACATGGAGTTGAAGAAGGTCAACCACCACACCAGAGAACCAAGAGTGCCTACAACTGAAAGCAGGAGGATTGCATCCAGCATCCATGTGGAATCTAAGCCCTCTCTTGATATAGATGTGGAGTGGTCACAACAATTCCAAGGCCCACAGGATGGAGGAATTGAATATGGATTAGAGTGGACTTACTGATATTCTATTCATGAACTATTGTGATTAGTAATCGAAGAAAATATGGCATTGGTGTGGAGAAAGTGGTCATGGTGGCTACTGGGGGTGGAGAATGGGAGGAAGAGATGAGATGTGGAGGCATTTTCAGGACTTGGAGTTATCCTGGGCGATGCTGCAGGGACAATTACCAGACATTGTATGTCCTCCTATGACCCACTGGGTGGAAGGTGGGAGAGTGTGGGCTATGATGTGGACCATTGACCATGAGGTGCAGCAGTACTCAGAGATGTATTCACCAAATGCAATGAATGTCTCATGATGATGGAGGAGATTGTTGCTATGGGGGGAGGAGTGGGGTGATGGGGGTGGGGGGTATATGGGGCCTCATATTTTTTGAATGTAATATTAAAAAAATAAATAAAGACAACAACAACAACAAAATTTCTATCTAAGCATGGCTTTGGCTATGCCACAATTTTCCATATGTTTCTAATTACTTCCACCATGGCTTTTTCTTGGCCAATTGATTTCATGCACATACACACACATACAAACATAAACAGACACACACTTGCCATATTAGTTCAAGTAGTTAATCATGTTTTTCAAATGTTTCCATCTTTCGTATCACTTCTGATTTTCTTTTCTATTTTTCTGTCATTTATGAAGAGAAGTTTCTTAATATCTTTCTTTATGTTGCTGTACTTTTCTATTTCTTTTTAAAATTCCATTATATTTTTGCTCTAAATATTTTGAGGCTATGAATTCCACATATATTAATTTAAAATAGGCATATATTTTTAAGTGCATCGACCCTTTTTTATCATTATACAATGTTCTTTTTTCTCTATTAATGTTTCTTGTTTAAAGTTCACATTGTTTGATGTTAATAGAGTTGCACCATTTTTGCATTTATTTTAATGGTATATATATCTTCTGGATTTAATTTTCACTCTTTCTGTTTTTATAATTTAAAACATTTTTCTTATAAATGGGATATAGTTGGATTCATTTTTAAATCAGTTCTGACAATCTTCTTTTAAATTGGAGTATTTAGTATATTCATATTTAATGTGCTTACTAATACATTTAAGTTTCAATCTCCTGTCTTATCTTTGTTTCCATTTGTCCCATCCGTTCTACTTCTTTTTCTTTCCATTCTTTAATTTGTTGGAAAAGTTGTTAATTATACACTATCTATTATTCTTTTAGTGATTAATTGAGATTAGTTTGCCCACATTTTGTCTTAAGACCTCTTCACACACTTAAAGTATTTCTGAAGGACTCAAAAAGCTTTCCTTTATGTTGGTTAGGTCTATACATCCCTATATATTAGAAATTAAATCTGAGAAATAAAAAATTCTTCATTATTTCATTTAAAATATTTTTAAAATATCACGTTAGCATAAATTTTATGAAAAATAATATTTACAAAATAAAAAAATTTAGTGAAATGCCACTGTTTTGCATTTCTGCAAATCTTTTTACTATCTGATTTAAAGTAAGACAGCTAGATTTTCATAGCTGCATCTCCATGCAGAGATTCTTGTAATAAGTGTTTTTCATTGAAGTACATAGAGAAAATCTGGCCTCACAGCATGTAGTTTAAAAAAGGAAGAGCATATTAATAACCTTTTCTTGTAACTGGAGATACTGTTCTTCATTGCTATTAATAATCTTAACAAATAGTTTCTTGGAGGTTAATTACAGTGTGGAAACTGAAACCATATCATACATTTTACATATATTGTCACATAAAAATTCATTATTCTATATGCACTTTAAAATGATTTTTATCATTTCAAACTTTGATAACATACATTAATCTTTGGTAAAATAGTCTCTAAATAAATTATGCATAGATTTCAAATGCTGACACACTTTGTTATAAAATATATTAAAAATCATATTTATAATCCTTATCGCCAATCTCATCAGAAAGGGTTTAAATATTTAGGATACATAAAGTTTGTGGTAGTATAAAAAGTTTTTAAAAATTCCAATATTTTCTTGAAAGTTTCAATTTTATTGCAGACAGCAAACACTGTTAGAACTTTTCCTTGAATTGATAAACTCATTTGTATTATTCTCAAGAAAATGTCTTCCAAAGCCCAAGTTTCAGTACTCTTATTTCCCTGTGAATCATCTTTTCAAGTGAAATGATGTTTCATGAAAAGAATGGTTAGTCCAGCTGGTAATCAAAACAATTGCAAATGTACTTTTCCTTGAGACACCATTATACTTTGTTGGGTATATTGCAGAAGAACTTTATGTAGGGTTCCCATTTAATCACACAAAATATTAACAGTATTTATTCCAGGACATTCTTAAGTGAAAGAGTTTTTATTTTGTTTTGATTTGTTTTGTTTTCCTTTGAGTATGTGAAAAATATAAAATGACTACAACATAATTTGATGCCACTGCTTTGACTCGTGCCAAAATGACATTGATTTTATATACTGTTGCTTTTGCATGAATACATTTTATCAATACAATGAAAAGGAAAATTGATTTCTTATAAGAATGTAGTTTTAATTTTGCAGACTCCATAAAAGATTCCTAGAAATGCCAAGATTTTCATGGGTCACACTTTGAAAACTGTTGTCCTAGAGTTTGCATGTATATTTGACATATTAGTAACAGATATAAATTAGTAGTTTTATTACATCTTAGACAATGCAAAAATCTGAGAATACTTTGACTCCATTTACCCCCATGCCTTTTATATTATTTTTGTTGTTACATATATAAATTTATATTTATTTCTGAAACCTATAGGAGATTGTTATTGCTTTGAATAATTAATATTTATGTGGATTTATCAACTTATTTACCATTACTATTTTCTCTTACATATCTGTACTTCTATCTGATACCATTTTTAAAAATTTTATTGAGGACTATCATTCATATATGAACATACATAACACTAAGTGTATATGGAAGTTGTGAACTTAGAAAACAAACATGCATAGCATTATACAGAGGTCCATATATCACACCACCACCAAAACCTTGCATTGTTGTGAAACATTTGTTACAAATTATGAAAGAATATTGTCAAAATCCTACTGATAACTATAGTTGATACTTTACATTTGGTATATTTTTCCACCAATCAACCCTACAATTATTTTTAAATACACTTTTATTGCAGAAATTGCAAACTTACAAATTTATTTTGCTTGAAGAACTCCTTTTAAAAGTTCTATTTCTAAAAGTGACAGAAGAGGCATGTGTAGAAAGGTCACATCTGAGTCCAGCTCCATCATTTTCAGGAGCACAAATTCCAAAGTAGGTCCCACTGACAAAGCACTGAACTCCAGAGCCATTTCCCATAACTGTAGAACTTGTGTGTCTCTGTAGCCCTCAGGAGCCCAGTGACTGTTTCTGGGATCCTGCTGAGATATGCGTAAGTGCGACCTCTCTGATGACCACCCAAATTTTTTTGAAGTCTCTTACCAATATGAACTCATTTGCCTTTACCATTTTCACCTTTTATTCAAGGTCTTCTGTCACTTTTACTTAACCTGTGGTTGGTGCTGGGGTTGGTGTATAACCAGGAGACTTCAGTCTCTGGACCGTTCAAGTGCCATGTGGACCCTGAGCCTCAGCAGAGTTGCAAATCCTACTCTCAAGTTTGTTGGATTTACCCAGGTCAGGGAAGTAAATATGGGCAACCACCACACCAGGGAACTGAGAGTGCCTACAACTACAAGCAAGACTAGCACATCCATCAGCCAAGTGGGATCTAAGTCTCTTCTCAATTTAGACGTGGAGTGGACATCACCTTCCTGGGGTCCACAGCAATGAGGAATAAAATATGGATTAGAGTGGATTTACTGGGATTCTACTATAGAACTACTGTGACTAGCAATGGAAGAAATTGTATCACTGATGTGGAGAAAGGGTCATGGCTGTTGCTGAAGGTAGGGAGAGGGAAGAAGAGTTGTGATGTGGGGGGCACTTTTGGAACTTGGAGTTGTCCTAAATGATATTGCAAGGACAGATGCTGGACATTATATATCCAGCCATAACCCACTGAATGTAAACTACAATGTAAACTATAATCCATGCAGTATAGCAGTTCTCCAAAATGTATTCACCAAATGCAATGAATGTGCCACAATGATGAAAGAGGCTGTTGATGTGGAAGGGAGAGGTGTAGTGTGGGGTGTGGGTATATAGGAACCTCTTATACTTTTTAATGTAACATTTTTTTGTGGTTTATGTATCTTTAAAAAAATACAATAAAAATATTTTTAAAATTATTTTCAAAAAAAGCAAGTGAGATTCAAAAGTTTAATCTGAGACAATAGTTTTCAAACAAGGTGACAGCCGTGCTTACATTGTGGTCCATATTTTAGGATATACAGTTTTCTAAATTTCTAGTTTTCCTATGTTTTACATTATGGTTTACATTATTAGTCTGTCATCCCCTATACGTTTTTGGTGTAATATTACATGTTTTATATCCATCCTTTTGTACTCTCGTGAAACTCCTCTCTTACCCCACATTTACCTTGATTCCATCCATTCAACATCCATTTTTCCCTCCCCTTGGGGCCCACAGTGACAGCCAATCTCCATTTCCTGAGGAGCCACATCCAGAGATACTTGCAACAGTGTTCAGGGCCTGACTTGCTCAACTGCCCTAATGCCCTGGGAACCATCCTTTCTCTCGAGAGATACAGTTCCCTCTTTTTTGATAGCATTAGTCCTCCCCAGGATGTGGGTCCACCCCCACTCTCACTACTTGGGTCTCTATCCAGTGGTACAACCCACCCTGGCAAAATGAACATTCAGACATTCCCCAGAAGTCCGTCCAACAGTTTAAGTAAATATGATATGAATAAGTTATAAGAATATCACTGTGGAAGGGAAAAAGTTTTATGGTGGATGTGTGGGATGTATATTGTATATATGAATTACTGTGATCTAAGGCTCTTGTGAAGAGAAGCTCAATAATTAGGAAAAAAGAAAAGAAAAAGATAGGCTGTAGAATTTTTCCAAATCAATACGTATTCTATATCTAACCTTTAAACCCATTGCTATATTCCATTTTACTAGTAAGGGATCCTGACATTATATTGGGCTTCACTTTTCAGGAAGTTTTGGATCACAGAGTGGTTCAACAATGGCAATGGAGGAATACTGCTATGGGATGCTATTGACAGGTGATATATGGTTGACAGTGAGTTATACAGGGCATATGTCCAGGGTGCATGGTAATGTTTGGATATACTCATAGTGGCAACAATTAAAAACAACAGCTGAGGGGTACTGGGTTCTTGGCCAGAGGTGCTCTGTTGTGGTCCCTAGGGGAGCAGCAGCAGTCCCCCAGGTGCAACGGTAAGGACCAGGAAGGAATGAGGGTCCAACAGTGAGCCCCTGATACTAATGACTATGCTTGTGAGCCTATACGCCTGAAATATAAGAACAAGACCTAGAGCAGCACTGTGCCTGGGAGTTTCCGCCTGACAGCCTTCATGTTACTCAAATGTGGCCAGTCTCAAAGCCAAACTCAGTATGTAAATGCAATGCCTTCCCACCCGCGTGGGATATGACACCCAGGGATGAGCCTCCCTGGCACCGAGGGAGGGATCACTACCAAGTACCAGCTGATGATGCAACTAGAAAATGACCTTGAATTAAAGGTTCAACGCGGACCAGCAGAATATCCCTGTCTACATATAATAACAGTAGTTTAAAATGCTGTTTGACCTAATGTAAGGGGGAAATGGAAAGGAGAAATGAGTTTATATGGCTATGAGTCTCTAAAAAAGAGTCTGGAGGTTGTCAGAAGGATTGCCGTTATGCACACCTGAGCAGAGTCTCAGAGACAGATAAAGTAGATACAACCCCAGGTATTGGTCCTTTTGAGGGCTAAAGAGACCCACAGGTTCTATGGTGATGGCAGATGGGGTTCACTGCCATGTCAGTTGGCCCTTCTTTGGAGCTGGTGTTTCTGCGTGATGGAGCTGGACACAGATGGGATCTCTTGTCACAAGACTTTCATGCTACTTTACTGGAATTTTAGTTGGTGCTGGGGTTTAAGATATATCTAGGGGATTTGAATCTCTGGACTGACAATATGATAGCCAGGCCCTGAGCCTCAACAGACTTCAACTCCTACACTCTGATTTATTGGACTTACCCCACTCAGCTAACATGGAGTTGAAGAATGTCAACCACCACACCATGGAGCCTAGAATGCCTACAACTGAAAGCAGGAGGATTGCATCCAGTATCCATGTGGAATCTAAGCCTCCTCTTGACATAGATGTGCAATGGACACAACCAATCCAAGGCCCACAGAAAAAATGTGGCATTGTTGTGGGAAAAGTGGCTATGGTGGCTGCTGGGTGCAGGGAATGGGAGGAAGAGATGAGATGTGGAGGCGTTTTCGGGACTTGGCGTTGTCCTGGGTGGTGCTTCAGGGACAATTACCGGACATTGTAGATCCTCCCAGGGCCCACTGGATGGAACGTGGGAGAGTATGGGCTGTGATGTGAACCATTGACCAGAAGGTGCGGTGATGCCCAGAGATGTACTTACCAAATGCAATGGATGTGTCATGATGATGGGAGAGAGTGTTGCTGTGGGGGGAGTGGTGGGGTGGGGGCAGTGGGGTTGAATGGGACCTCATATTTTTTTAATGTAATATTTTTAAAAAATGAATAAAAAAATTAAAAACAAAAACAAAAACAAAAACAAAAGGTTAATCTGAAACTACAAAGTCTTCCTAAACTATATCAAGAGCAAGAAATACAACATTACCGAAACTTGTCCATCAACCCAAATAGAAACTGTAGATTTTGGTGGTGATGATAGCACAGCATTGTGAACCAAAGTACCAGTACTGAACTATATATTTGCATATGGTTAAAATGGGGAAATAGGAGATTGCATATGCTACTAGTATACAAATTAAACTAAAAAAAATCATGGACTAACCATAGTTAGTAGCACCATTATAAAAATATTCTTTTATGAATCAGAATAATTATAGCATACTAATGAAAGGTGTTAATAACAGGATTGGATTTATTCTTGAGATGTGATATTAAAGAGTGGCTTAGTAAAGAAAGAAAGAAGTTCTATTTCTAAGAGCTCCAAGGAATGAATGATCTGTTTTGTTTCAATACATCTATATTTTCCTTTATTTTTATATAATATTTTTCTAGAGATATAGTATAGGTTACAGATTATTATGATGATGATATTAACATTTTATAGAGGTTATACCATTGTCTTCTGGTTTACATCTTTCCTTAGTCTCACCTGGCTATTGGCCCCTATAGAACAATTACTACAAAAAGCTGCTTGTTTCTTTGTTTGTTTGTTTGTTTTGTATTTTCTCTAATTTTTGTAATTGTTCTTGGTAGACTTTTGTCCTCTACAAGTTACTCCATTATAGCTGGAAGCGGAATGCCTTTCTAATTTATTTTTAATCATAAATTAAAATAATGGAAGAAGTGTTGTATATAATTCCAATTTCATTTAAAGATTTTAAGTAATTAGGTTTGTCTGTGTTTCTTTAACCTTAATGGCTAGAAGATTTGAGTTGAATAAGATCAACTACATATAAACTATCCACACATTGCTTCTTAAAGCAGAAAATTGAAATATGTCTTTGTGTCAGAACTCTAGTGCTTTGGAATGAGTTATCTTGCTAAATCTTTTTCATGAATATGTAAGCCAAGTATCTTCATATTGTTTTGGTGGCAGACCAAAATATTTGTGAGCAATAAAAATGCCAATTCTTTATATGACGTTGATAAGTATTTCCATAATAGTGTGAAAGGTTATGCCATTATATGAAATGGGCATCTCAACAGAGGGACTCTGTGTACATTGGGAAGGAATGCTCAGCTTCCTATGGTCTGAGGAAGTCTGAGAAAGGAGACAAAGTGAAAGGATGCTAACATAAGAAAAGGAATAGCAAGACTGGGGGAAGAGAGAGAAATAGCCAAAGAGGAGCTCCCCAAGGAAAGGATAAGAGCAATGAGCTGTAGGAGTAGGGAAGTCTGCTGGCCAATTTTCAATATTTCATTTCTGCATTTTAAATCATTAATGATACTCTGAAGGAAATACAGTATTCATCTTCTAGAGTACGAGTGAGTGAAGACATTGGAAGTGGCACAGAGAATCAGTATGTTGTCTGGGAGATGCAGTTTAGAGCCAAAAAGAAATATAAACAGAATGTCACCATTCCCTATAAAGACTTGGAATTACTTGAGGACATCATTGGACTTATCATGATATTTCAGGAGGGGACTTGAGTTATTTTACAAAAAGAAAAGGTAACCTCAAAAAGATATAAAGGGTGGGTACACTTTGAAATAAGGACCAAATCAGAGTTGTACATAGAAAAACTTTCATAGTACATTTTATACTTAAAGGAATAGAAGAAGCATTCTGTGTGTTTGTAACTAAAATTCTCTAAGTTGCTACTATATAATGAATATATATATCCATAAATTAAAACTCATTCATTTTTTCTATTTTTAGTATTACACTTTATAATAGAAAAACAAAGAATGCTTAATGGCATGTCATAACTTTGAGAAAAGTTTGTTCATATTAATAAGAAATTCTAACATTTAGTCCAGGGATTTGCCTGAATGAAGAGGCCTATGGTTACACCTTCTAATATGTATATTAAAATGATTTTCAGTTATGCTATTTTCTGTGGAACCACAAATTGGCAAATCTCTAAAATTTGAAAACTTCAAAGCATTGTTGGAAATTGACTTAAATTGTGAAATTCTACACACTATTACAAGAGAAGGGAGGGTATTTTCTTTTTCATTTGTTCTTCTTAAAAATGTCAGAAAATGTTAAATATTTGCAGTTTGCAGAAATAGAGTGAAGCAAAATATGATTACCTTTATATCACTTATTCAAAATCCTTTACCTCTTTCATCCTACTATATGCATATTTTTAAACTACTAGGGGAACTATAAGAAAAAAATCAGTCAATCAAACAGTTGTTTCAATCTTACCTGTATAATTTTGCAGTAATTTAGCTAACTTTTGTATATAGGAATTAAAAAACAGGTTTATGGTTTGGCATAAACTATCATTTGATTTAAATATATCTTTGTTATTTTATTCATATAAGATACTATTTCTAAAATAGTTAATTCTAGCTTGCTTTCTCTCAACATGTATATATATACACACATACATGGCATATATATGTTAATTATGTATATGACTATATATGCTATGTCTACATTTTCCTAAATTTATACATATTTTTCATATTTATACAGATAGAGATACATTTATACAGATATAGATATGAAATACATAAAACTTCTCAAGGTCTTATATTTCTAGTGTTACTTTCAGTTCTCAGCAAAATTCAGTTTAATTCACTTATTACTCAACTATTAGAAATACGTTACAATGTTGAAGGCCATGGCCTTTGTTCCGTGTTATTTGTGTTAGCATAGGCTGACTCATATTTACAAGTCTCGAATGATCAAAATAATTCAATTTCCAATCATTTACCTTTTTATATCCAATATCAACTCAGCTGCCTTCAGTCTGAATTTCTAGCATTTTAATATTGCCAGATGTGTGTAGGTGTGGGCATACTTGTAAACAATATAGAAATGTCATTCCTTTTGTTGTATTGAAAGACTTGGTCACCATTTTTATTTTAAAGTTTGCTTATGAATTGTTAGGATTCCCTCAGCACTAAGATTCTTAAAAATTAATCTTGGCTTTCAACCAATTTACATTTTTATCAAATTTGGGATAGTTTTTTCTTGGTATGTAAAATGGGAATAATCAGTAGATAGAAGTTATGTCCATGCATAGACTTATAAAAGCTGGAAGAAACTGCACATCGTCCTCTGGTCAATCCTGCTTTAAGCCAAATAAACATCTATGAAAGTTAGTTGGGTAATCATCTTACCCATTGCCCAGACAAAGATTTAGTTTTTAATTTTTTTATATCTTTAAGAGCCAGTTTTTATAATTCAAAAAGTAAATATAAAATAATTGGTTTAGATTAAAATTTGAGTCCCCGTAGAAGTCCCCTCTTAGCACATGATGTCCAGTTTTGAACATTAGCCAATCTGATGGACTCCAGGCAACCTTTCACATTACGGTTTGTTTCTGCTCTCTACATCACAGCATCCAGGACTATAGCTGGATTTATATTTTAATGGTACAATCCACACCACATTAACACATGGTGTGGGAACTATGCAATCATACCAATTAATGATCACTTTCATCTCTTGGTTTTATACCTTTCAAATAAGTAAAGGTATAGAATAAAGTTGTTGCCTTTATTTTGTTTGATCTTGGTCCATCATTTTTACCTGTACCATCCTAAAATGATTATTTTTAACTTCTTGGTCATAAAACTCCTTATATATTTGTTCTTATTCATTTAGATAATATTTATCAAGTTCTCCATGTGTATTTCTTTTCATCTTTTTTATTCATCTTTTTTATATTGTGGTACCTGGATAGAATATGACTGTAATTCTAAGATAAATGCTATACTGAAAAAAAAAAAAGAACCTAGGGATTTAAGTAAAAAATTAGGTCTATTTCACACAGCTAATATTTGGAAAGAATATTAGAACTATGGGCTTACTGTGTTCACTAAGTATATCAGTTGAAAAATTAAATCCTTACAGATTTATAGAAATAATAACAAAATCATTGTTAGTGTTTGATAAGCTTCACATTTTAATTACTTTTTGTGGATTCATGGCTTTAGGATAATGTATTTGTTTCAACTTTCCTGAGCACGCAACATTCTTTTGATCCTGAAAGTTATCCTGTTATTATCTACTAGCCTCTAACATTCAGTTGCTTAAAGGAGCATGTTCTTTCAGCTTTGGATGCTGCAACACTTTAATGCCATATTCAGTCAACAAGTCATATGTGATAAATTAATAATGCAGAATGGTTTTTATGGAACTTCTTTGCCTCTTTAAAGTCAGTGAAATGTTATCACATGCATTACTTTTTATTGTTTTATTAAACAGAATTCACTACAAATTAAAGTGACTTTCAGTTAGGCTGAACTATCTGGCCCACAATAGCCAACTGTAAAAGCTAGCCAGTGTATTTAACTTGTAACTTCCACAATTTTCATAACCCAGTTGAATGTAGAGAGAAAAATGGGGAACTGATAAATTGTTGATGTATACACACACACAAACACATGCACACTTACGCACACATACGCTCATATATTTAAAGAGAGAATATACATATATATATAATATAGTCTCTACCCATCTTATTTATTTCACTTTGTCAGTTGTGGATATAAAAATTAAAATTATCATCTACCATCCCATAATTCAGAGAAGAAGGATATTTTAATAGAAAACAAGGTAGAATAAATATAATTTCAGAATAAATATACAGACTTTCCCAAGTATTGACCATTGGCAAACTTACCCAACAATATTTTTTACAACTTCTGTATTTTAAAAGAAAATGTCCAATGAGGCAATATAGTTCTTGGTATAAATTTCTCAGTATCCTAATCTGATTATGGCAAAATAGCAACAGGATATCACTTAACTGCCTTAATTTTATAGATACCTCTTTCATTATTTCTTAAAATATATTTTTTTGAATTGTCATTCATACAGGAACATGCATAAGCAACAAGTACATGGTAAAAGTTGTGAACTTACAAAATAAACATGCACAATATCATACAGGGCTCCCATACCTCACCCTTCCACCAACACCTTGCACTGTTGTGAAACATTTGTTAAAAACTATGCAAGAGCACATTCAAAATATTACTAAGTATACTCCCTATCTTTCACTTGGTGTATTTTTCCCCCAACTCACCCTATGTTTTTAAAATATATTTTTATTACAGAGGTTGTGAACTTACAAAATAATCACGCGCATGTGTAGAATTCCCATACAACACCCCTTCAACAACACACCACAGAATGATGGAATATTTGTTACAGATTATGAGATAATACCATCAGACTATTATCACCATCTATGGCCCACACTTTTACATACAAGTTAATTAAAACTTCTACATACATTAAGCATCAGTAGTTCTTCTCAACCCTCCTTTTATCTTTTAATAACCAAACTCTAGCTTTTAACTTCATCTATTTATTGTTCATATTAATGAGACCATGCAATATTTGTCTTTTTGTGTCTGACTTACTTAACCAGCATAATATCTTCAAGATTCATCCATGCTATCATATGTGTCCCAATTTCATTTCTTCTTATTGCAGCATATTAGTGCATCATATGTATATACCACATTTTGTTTATCCATTCATTGGACATTTGGGTTGTTTCCATCTTTTGGCAATTGTGACTAATACCACTAGGAACATTAGTGTGCAGATGTATGTTCATGTCATAATTTTTAGTTCTTCAGGATATATTCCTAGTAGGGGAATTGTTGGATCATATGGTAGCTCTATATTTAGCTTCCTGAGGAATTGCCAAACTGTCTTCTACAGAGGCTGCACCATTTTACAATCCCACCAGCAGTGAAGGAGTGTTCCTATTTCTCCACATCCTCTCCAGCAGTTATTGTGGTCTGTTTCTTTAATAATGGCCATTCTGTGTGGTGTTAGATGATATCTCACAGTTGTTTTGATTTGCATTTACCTTATAGCTAGTGATAGAGAACATTTTTTTCACGTGCTTTTTGGCCATTTATATTTCCCCTTTGGAGAAATGTCTATTTAAATCTTTTGCTCATTTTTAAATTGGATTCCTTGCTCTTTAATGTTGAGTTGTATGATCTCTATACAGAATGGAAATCAAACCCTTATTGGATAAGTGGTTTCCAAATATTTTCTTCCATTGAGTGGGCTGCCTTTTCACCTTCTTGATGAAGTCCTTTGGATGGCAGAAGTGTTTAAGTTTGAGGCGATCCCCTTTATCCATGTTTTGTCTCTTTGCTCATGCTTTTGATGTAAGGTTTAAAATCCACTACCTACCACCAGGTCTTGAAGATGTTTCCCTACATTTTCTTCTAGGAGCTTTATTGTACTTGCTTTTATATTTAGGTCTTTGATGCATTTTGAGTTAATTTTTGTATAAGGTATGAGATAGGGGTCTTCTTTCTTTCTTTTGGCTATGGATATCCAGTTCTTCCAACACCATTTGTTGAATAAACTATTCTGTCCCAGCAGGGTGGACTTGACAGGCTTGTCAAAAATTACTTGGCTATGGATATGAGGGTCTGTTTCTGAACCAGGTAGTTCAGTTCCATTGGTCTATGTGTCTATCTTTATGCCAATACCATGCTGTTTTTACCACTGTGGCTAGATAGTATGATTTAAAGTCTGGAAGTGAGAGTCCTTCAAATTCACTTTTCCTTTTTGAGATGTTTCTGGCTATTCAGGGTCTCTTACCTTTCCAGATAAAATTGATAATTGTGTTTTCCATTTGTTTAAAAAATTCTGGTGTAATTTTTATTGGGATTGCATTGAGTCTGTATATCAATTTGGGTAGAATTGACATCATAATGATATTTAGTCTTCCAATCCATGACCATGGAATGTTCTTCCAATTATTTAGGTCTTTTAAAATTTATTTTAGCAATGCATTATAGTTTTCTGAACACTAGTGCTTTACATCCTTGGTTAAGTTTATTCCTAAATATTTGATTATTTTAGTTGCTGTTGGAAATGGAATTTTTCCCTGACTTCCTCCTCAGATTGTACATTACTAGTGTATAGAAACACCACTGATTTTTGCATATTGTTCTTGTATCCTGACACTACTGACATCATTTATTAGCTCTAGAAGCTTTGTTATAGACTTTTGGGACTTTCTAGATATATAATCATCCATCTGTGAATAATGAAAGTTTTAATTTTTCCTTTCTGATTTGGATCCCTTTTACTTCATTTATTTCTTTTTCTTGCCTGATTGCTCTAGCTGGAACATTTAGCACTTCATTGAGAAACAGTGGTGAGAATGGACATCTTTGTCTTGTCCCTGATCTCCATGGTAAAACTTTCAGTCTTTCACCATTGAGTGCAACATTAGCTGTAATTTTTCATATACAGCCTTTATTTTGTTGAGAAAGTTCACTTCAATTCCTATTTTTTGTAATATTAGGCTGTATTTTGTCAAATGCCTTTCCTGCATCAAACAATAAGATGATGTGAATTTTTTTTGATTTATTAATGTGGTCTATTATGCTGATTTTCTTGTGTTGAACCACATTTGCATGCATAGTATAAAACCCATTTGATCATGATGAATAATTCTTTTAATATGTTGTTTTATTTGGTTAGCAAGTATTTTATTGAGGATTTTTGAAACCATGTTCATTAAAAAAATGGGCCTGTCATTTTCTTTTTTCATAATATCTTAATCTGTATGATATTGACTTCATAGAATGAGTTTGGTAGTGTTCCTTCTTGTTCAATTTATGAAAGAGCTTGAGTAAGATTGGTATTAAATCTTCTTTTAATGCTTGGTAGAATTCACCTGTGAAGCTATATGATCCTTTTCATTTTGGGGAGTTATTTGATGACTGTTTCAATCTCTTTAATTGTGATTGGTTTGTTGAGGTCTTCTATTTCTTCTCATGTCAGTGTAGGTTGTACGTATGTTTCTAAAATTTTTTCCATATTCTCTACATTGTCTAGCTTTTGGCATAAAGTTGTTCATAGTGTTCTCTTGTGATTTCTCTAATTTCTGTGGAGTTCAGTAGTAATGTTCCCATTTTCATTTTTTATTTAATTTATTTTCATCTTTTCTCTATTTTTCTTCATCACTCTAGCTAAGGGTTTGTTGATTTTATTAATCTCAAAAAAACAACTTTTGTTTTTGTTAATTCTATTTTTTTTTGTTGTTCTCAACTTTATTTCTGCTCTGATCTTTGTTATATCATTTTTTCTACTTGCTTTCAAATTAGTTCTTTTCTTAGTTCCTTCAGCTGTGTAGTTAGGTCATAGATTTTAGCTCTTCCTTCTTTTGTAATGTAAGCACTGAGGGTTATAAATTTCCCTCTCAGCACTGCCTTTGCTGCATCCCATAAGTTCTGATATATTGTGTTCATTGGCATTCATCTCAAGATATTTATTTCTCTTGAAATTTCTTTTATGATTCACTATTTATTTAAGAGTGTGTTCTTTAATCTCCATACATACAAGAAATTTCCCTTCCTCTGCCTCTTGTAGATTTCCTACTTTATTCCATTATGATCAGAAAAAGTGCTTTGTATAATTTTGATTTTGTTGAATTTATTGAGATTTGCTTTGTACCCAATATATGATCTATCCCAGAGAAAGAGCCATAAGTACTTGAAAAGAATGTATATCCTGCTGTTTGGGGGTGCTATGGTCTGTATATGTCTATTGTCTATTGTCTATTATATTTAGTCCATTTATCATATTCAAGCTCTCTGATCCTTTATTGATCCTCTGCCCAGATGTTCTATCCAATGCTGAGAGTGGTGTATTCAAGTCTCCAACTCTTATTGTAGAGATGCCTATTTCTCCCTTCTGTTTTGCCAGCGTTTGCCTCAAGTATCTTGGGGCATCCTGGGTAGGTGCATATATATTTATGATTGTTATTTCTTCCTGGTGGATTGCCCTTTTTATTAATGCATAATATCCTTCCTTGTGTCTAATAACAATTTGGCTTTCAAAGTCTATTTCATCTGATGTAAATATAGCTACCCTCTCTTATTCTGTTGTTCTTGCATGCATGGAATATCTTTTTCCAATCATTCACTTTCAATCTATTGGTATCCTTGGGTCTAAGGTGAGTCTCTTGTAGGCAGCATATGGATGGCTCATAATTTCTTATCCATCCACCAGTCTGTGTCTTTTGATTGGGGAGTTTAATCTAGTGTTATTACTGTAAAAGCAATTCTAGTTTCACCCATTTTGACCTTTGGATTTATCTATCATATTTTATCTTCACCATTCTTTTGACATTTTTAGTTACTGTTCCTGATACAATCATCATTTCTAGACTCTTTTCCAAGCCTCTCTCTCCTATCTTTTCTTTCTGGGCTGTAACACTCCCTTTAGTATTTCCTGCAGAGCCAGTCTTATTGTTGTAAATTCTCTCAGTTTCTGACTATCTGTGAATATTCTAAACTCACCCTCTATTTGAAAAATAATCTTGCCAGATATAAAATTCTTGGCTGACAGTTTTTCTCTTGCAGTGTCTTAGATATATTATACCATTGCCTTCTTGCCTCCATGGTTTCAGATGGGAAATCAGCACTTATAATTGGGTGTCCCTTGTATGTGATGCATCACTTTTCTCTTGCTGCTCTCAGAATTCTCTTTGTCTTGGCATTTGACATTTTGATTAGTAACTGTCTTGAAGTAGGTATATTTGGGTTTATTCTGAGGGGAGACGTTGTGTTCTTGGACACAGATATCTATGTCCTTAAATAGGACTGGATAATTTTCAACCATTATTTCTTCAAATATTCCTTTCCCCCTTTTCCTTTCTCTTCTCCTGGGCAGGGATGGAGCTACCCATAAATTGTGAGCAGCAATCTATGCCATGTAGGTCCTAAATAACCACAGTTGCCCGGGCAGTCTCTTGTTACACCAGCAGCCCCTCCCTACCAGGGGTGGGGAAGGACTTCTGGAGTGCCCAACAATCTAATCTGAATATACCTCCAGTTCCCCTGAAATCCTGAGAGTATACAGTCCCTTCTGCCTTTTAGGGGTGGGAGTGGAAATACCAGTGCCCAACAGTTCAGTCCCTATAGGCCAAAAGTACCTACCATTGCCTGGAGAGGCTGAGGAAACACCACCCCTTTCCTACCCTATTGGGTGGTAGGGGTGGATCCATAGGCACCCAACAGTTCAGTCCCTTTAGGCTTAGAGTACTTGCTGTTTCCTGGAGAGGCTGAAAAACACCAATCCCCTTCTATCCTATTAGGGCATGGGGTTGAATCCACAAGCATCCCACAGTTTAGTCCCTATACGCTTAAAGACCCACAGTCTCTTGGAGATGCTATGGAGATATTGGGCATGGGATGGATCCATAGGCATCCAATAGTCCAGTCCATGCAGCCTTTCTCTGCTGTTGCCCAGAAAGGCTGTGGGAACACCAGCTCCCTCTTTTCCTATTGGAGAGTGGGGGTGGATCCAAGGGTACCCACCAGTTCAGGCTGTGTGGGCCAAAATCACCTGCAGTTACCCAGAGAGGCTGGGCAAACACAGTCCATCTCTTGTCTTATTGGGGATGGAGATGAAGCCACAGGTACCCAATGGTCAAGTTTGTGTAAGCCAAAGCACCTGCTTTTGATCTGAGAGTCTGACAGAACACCAGACCCCTCCTATCCTATCAGGGGCTGGAGGTGGAGATGGACTCCAACACTCATCAAACCAGTTCAGGTTGGCTGAAAATGCCTGCAGTTTCCCAAAGAGGCTGAGGAAACCCAGCTCCTCTCCCATCCTATTTGGGTATGAGGATGGAGCCCCAGGTGTCTGACTATTCAGTCTGCCAGTTTCCTCCCTGCCAGGGGTGAGTCTGGAGCCCAGGTTAGGGCTGCAATTCGATCTTGGTGGAAAGAAGCTAGTCCCTAACTTCATTGTGATTTTCAGTCATCTTGGCTACCCCTCATGCCAGAGGCAGAGTCAAAATGGCAACTACCATTACCATTAGGGTTTGAACCTGTCCAAGTCTTTCTAACTTGGACAGGTTCAAACCCTAGCTTTTCCTAGGATTATACTTTAGCCAGCCGAGTCCACCAATCAGTAGCTGAACTTGGTGGACAACTGTCTTTTCTTCCCCCAACTATGGGGAGAGAAGTTTCTAACTCCAGGCATAGAATAGCTTCTGAGGTGGCTTGTGCATCTAGAGTAGGATGGGCATCAGCCTCCATGGAGTGGCTTGCAGTTTCCCAGAGAGGTGGTGCAATTCCCTCCACCTTCCTCCCTGTCAGAGATGGGGCTGGGTTTAGGCTAGACTTTCAATCTGATCTGGATTGAAAGAAGAATGACACTGTGATTTATAATCTGCCTGGTTTCTCCTCATGCCAGGGACAGAGTTAAAATTATGGCTACTGGCCTTTTTAAACTTTAGCTGTTCTTAGGATTATACTTTAGCCTTGCTATACCATTTCTTCCTCCCCCATTTTTGGAAAATGGAGTTTTCAACTCCAACCAGGAATAGTTCCTGAGGCACAAGGGCTCCAGTCTCTGCAGTGGAGGACTATACTCATGAATCTTCTCTGCAGTCTCCTTCCATTCTTTCAAGGATGTTGCAGGATTCTCTTCTGTACTCCTGAGGCCCCCACACAAGTTCTTTAGATAGCTCTGGGTGACTACTAACTGCCCTGTAGGAGGAGCAGACACTAGGAACTCCTTATTCTGCCACCATCTTGGCTTAACTCTGTTTGATTATTTTTTATTAAAACCATAAGCAGGGAGAGTGTAAACTACAATATAAGCTATAATCCATGCAGTGTAGCAGTGCTCCAAAATGTATTCACCAAATGCAATGAACGTGCCACAATGATGGAAGAGGTTGTTGATGTGGGAGGAGTGTGTGTAGTGTGTGTGTGTGTGTGGGGTATGTGGGAACCTTTTATATTTTTTAATGTAACATTTCTTGTGATCTATGTATCTTCAAAAAATACAATAAAAATAAATAAATGCTGATTAAAAACATAGACATTGTGGAAAAATTTATGGTTGGAATTTTTTTAAATGGGAAAAATTGTAAATTTAAAATATTCTGTGCAAATAAAAAACAAACAAGAAAAGCCATGCATATGTCTCCTAACAAGTGTTATTTTTTTGTTTCTTTTTCAGAATTTATTCTTTAAAAAAATGTTTTATTATATGAACTGGAAAAACCAACACTGCATTAATTAGCTAAGTGATGGCAGGAATCTTATTTTTCACTTAACTCTATGCAAAATTCTTCTCGGATCTTACCAGTGAATACAATGAAAGCTCTTGTTTTAAAATAGGTAGCTTATCACTTTAGGAAGATTTTTTACTTTATGTATATATTTTTATTAGGAATTGGTATTAAATTTTATCAAATGTTATTCCATTTACATGCAAACATTTTATAGCTTTAATCAACAGTATATAAATAAAATAAATTTATATTAGATTATGTTCATATCTCAAAATTAAACTTGAATTGATTAAAATGAGTCATCCTTAACACAGTGAATTACTTTTCAGGATAGCACTTATGTTTTAAGCTCTTATATAATAAAAGAGATTGGTGTATATTTTTCTGCTGGATTTTTTTTCAATTTTAAAAATTTAAGATTATACTAATTTTTGTAGAATTCCTAAGAGAATTTGCTGCCTTTCTATTCATTCTTAAAGAAAAACAAACTCCTCTTTCTTTTTCCCCATTACTTCAATTTTAACTCATGTGGAATAGAGAATTAAAAATAAAAATTGGTAACAGAGTCACAGAGACAGGTAAGGTAGATACAACCCCAAGTATTGGTTCTTGTGAGGGCTACAGAGACCCATAATTTCTATGGTCATGGCAGATGGAGTTCAGTGCCACGTCGGTTGGTCCTACTTTGGAGTTTGTGTTCCTGAGTGTGATGGAGTTGGACTCAGATGTGATATTTGTTCACAAGCCTCTTCTGTCACTTTTACCAGACCTGTGGTTGGCGCTGGGGTTTAGTATATACTCAGGGGACCTGAATCTCTGGACTGTCAATGTGATAACCAGGCCCTGAGCCTCAAAAGACTTGCAACTCCTGTCCTCTGGTTTATTGAACTTACCCCAACCAGCTAACAGGGAGGTGAAGAAGGTCAACCACCACACCAGGGAGCCAAGAGTGCCTACAACTGCAAACAGGAGAACTGCATCCATCATCCAAGTGGAATCTAAGCACCTTCTTGATACAGAGGTGGAATGGACATAGCCATCCCAGGGTCCACAGAATTGGGGAGTGGAGTATGGATTGGAGTGGACTTACTGATGCTCTATTCTGGAATTGTTGTGATTAGTGATGGAAGTAAATGTGGCATTGAGGAGGAGAAAGAGGCCATGATGGCTGCTGGAGGTGGGGAGTAGGAAGAAGAGATGTGATGGGGCATTTTCAGGACTTGGAGTTGTCCTGGATGGTACTTTGGGAACAGTTACTGGATATTGTGTGTCCTCCCATGGCCCACTGGGTGGACTGGGGGAGAGTGTAAACTTAAATGGCAACCATTGACCATGTGGTGCAGCAGTGCTCAGAGATGTCTTCACTGAGTGCAGTGAGTATCCCATGATATTGGAGGAGGTTGTTGTTGTGGGAAAAGTGGGGTGAGGGGAATGGGGGGATATATGGGGACCTTATATTTTTTAATGTAATATAAAAATAAATAAATAAATAAATAAATAAAGACAAAAAAAAATAAAATGAACATGAGAACACCACAAACACAATTTCTCTTGTAATTTCTTCTTTAGCCCACTGATTACTTCAAAATGTATTGTTTGACCTCCATATATTTGTAGCTTTTCTCCTTTCCTGTTAATTTCCAGCTTGTTTCTATTGTGATTAGAGAAAGTGTTTTGTATAATTTCAAAGTTTTAACATTTATTGAGATATGACTTGTGTCCTGGCATGTGGTCTGTCCTGGAAGGGGATCCATGGGCACTTGAGAGGAGGGTATATCCTGCTGTTTGGGAGTGTGGTGCTCTGTGAAAGTCTATTAGATCTAGTTTATTTATCATATTATTCAAACTTTCAGTTTTCTTATTTATCCTCTGTCCAGATATGCTATCTAGTGCTGATGGTGGAGTGTTGATGTCTCTCTGTTACCATGGAGACACTTATTTTTCCCTTTGGTTTTGCCAGTGTCTCATGTGTTTGGGGGCATCTAGGTTTGGTGTGTAGATGTTTCTTATTGTTATTTCTTCTTGGTGAATTGTCCCTTTTATTAATATATAGTAAACTACTTCATCTCTTATAACGGTTTTGCATTTAAAATCTATTTAAATCAATATTGGTATCACTACACCTGTTCTTTTTTATTCCTATTTGCATGGAATATCTTTTCCCAACTTTTCACTTTTGGCCTGGTTATGTCCTTGCATCTAAGGAGACAATAAATAGATGGTTTATGAAAAAAATAAAATAAAATAAAATAAAAATTGGTGACAATACAACATAAAATTAACTATAATGCAGAAATTGAGACCAATTTAATAAATTAAAACTCTATCCTATTTTCACTTAGGTCAGCAATTAATAGTAAGAACTGATAGCCTTCTTCATGATTGCTTTATGATGTTGGTTGTTAGTAAAAAACTAGTGACATGAATATATATATCAGAAACGAATCTGAGAAATGGTCCCAGGTGAGTTTCTTATTGACTCTCACTGTATCTTGGGAGTGCTCCAATTCATCCAAGTAGAAGTATATATTTACTGGGTGTAAAAATATACACTTATTTTGAAATTCTGCACATGTATTTGTATTTTCCACTTTAAACGTACATATAGACTTAATATTCATTATTTCTGCAACTTGCATCAATATCTACTAAATTTTTGACATTATTTTGAGAGTTAACCGTATTTAAACATAACTTAAGGCAATGGTATTCTTAGTTTTTTTGCATCACAGACACTAGTGAGAATATGATGTGAGTTCTTGACCTTTTCGAAGGCAAACTAAATGACTATCTAAATTTATACTTAACACTCCAGGTGTTTATCACCACCATAACTCACTGATAGGCCCCAGATTAAGCACTTATAACCTAATTGGTGCTTTAAGTACTTATTGGCTATTCAGAATTCAGTGAATTGAATGAGAAAATGGAGGGCTTGTGAACCCAAGTAAACTTTTTATGCCATAAATAATTACTAGTATAGATTTTATATCAGATATGATTTTTTTTTCAAAGAAAGTGAGCTTTCCCACAGTTCTTTTTTTTGATAGACCTTAGAAGTGCAATAGGGCTTCTCCTGAGAGAGAAAAGGTGAAGATATTATATCTTTTTTACCCATGTGTGATTTTTTTAACCTCACTCCATTTCCAATGTAGGCATGCATGTATTCATATCTGAATGTGTACATGAATATATGCATTTCTTCATCAAACTCCATCTATGTAAACAACAAATTTGAAATCACAGTCTTATATTTAACCAGATTATGATAACTTCTGTTATCAATAGTTAATTAGGCCTAATTTTTAAGCTAGTAAAATATTTACATTCTATAAATCTTGAATAGATTTGCCTAGACTGATTTCTAAATTTAGATTTCAGAGTTTTTATATATATAATTTATATTCCTTCCGTGAAAAAAAAAAACACATTCCACCTTAAAATACAGTTACTGGGGGACTTTCGGGAAGATGGCATCAGAGTAGAGCAACAGGGCTCAACTGTTTGGTAAAAACAACTGAGAAAGAGCACAAAAGCTGATGAAAGAACTGCTTTCAGGTCTGCAGACCAGGAGAGTGCTGCACATCTTCCAGGAGGGAGAGGAACTGAGAGACAAAGAGGCTTAAGTGAAAACCATGAGTTACCAGCCCCCTTACCCCTATGGTCAGTAAAGGTATCCCTCACCCTCAAGGCATATAAACTGGGTAAAACCATGGCTTCCTGTGGATAACTGAGAGGGGAATAAAGATCTTCCTCCCTGGGAGGAGGGAGGGTGCAGTGGAGAGCAGAAATAACAGAGACCATAAAAGGATACTGTGAACAACTGTATACCAACATACTACAAAACAGAAAATGGACAAATTCCTAGAAATTCAGGAAAAACCTACACTGACCATAGAAGAAATAGACCAACACAACAAACCAATCACAAGTAATGTGATTGAGAATCACTTAAAAGTCTCCAAAAAAATGAAAAGCCCAGGTCCAGATGGCTTCATAGGTGAATTCTTCCAATCATTCAAAGATGATCTAATACCGATCGTGCTCAAACTCTTCCAAAAAATTGAATAGGAGAGAATGCTACCAAAATCATTACACGACACTAGTATCACCCTTATACCAAAGCCAAACAAAGATCCTATGAAAAAAAGAAAATTTACAGACCAATTTCTCTAATGAATATTGATGCAAAAACCTCAACAAAATAATTGCCAACTGAATCCAAAATCACACCAAAAGAATTATACAATACGATCTGGTGAGTTTTACCCTAGATATGCACGCATGGCTCAACACAAGAAAATAAATTAGTGTGACATGATCCTATACATAGAAAATCACAACAAATCCACAGTAAAGCTATAGAACTAATAGATGAGTTCAGTAAAGTGATTGAATACAAAATTAATACATAAAAATCAGTAGTGTTTCTACACACCACTATTGAACAATCTGCGGAGTAAGTCAGGAAAAAGTTCCAGTTATAAGAGCATCTAAAAGAATCAAATATTTAAGGATAAGCTTAACCAAGAATTTAAAGGATCTGTGTTCAGAAAATACAAAACATTGCTAAAAGAATCCAAAGAAGTCCTAAATAAATGGAAGGAATTCAGCATTCATGGATTGGAAGACCAAGTGCCATTGAGATGTCAATTTTACCCAAACTGATTTACAGATTTAATGCACTCCAATAAAAATTCCAACAGCCTTTTTTACAGAAATGGAAAAGCAAATTATTAAATTTATTTGGAAATGAAGGAGCCCCAAATAACAAAAAATATGCATGACTGTTTTATTAACTCACAACTTCTCAAATGTAAAGAAATAAATAATACAAAATACAGTTACTTCATTAATATCTCATTTCCAACACTACTTTTATGTACTGTTGGAATATAGATATATTTTTAATGTGCATTCTGGGTGGTGAGAGCTTTGATCCCTCGGTACCACTACCTACAAATCTCTCTCTTTCATACATGTGCACACTCCCCTTCTGTAGGTCCTGGTATATTTATGGTACATTTTGTTGAGACTTCAAGGGCAGGTGCATATTAATAAAGGGTCTGAATGTGGTAGAATGTTGCTGAGGTTTGGGACAGCACCAGCATTTCTGACTGGAGCACAGAGATTGAGGAGCACAGGACACCTCAGATCTGTAGAAATCTAGAGTTAAGAGGATTTCATTCTTTACCAAATCCTAGGACTGAGAAAACAAGGATTTGAGAATACTGTATCTAGCTCTGTTGAGGCAGACACACCCCTTCTGACCAGCACAATATGAGGTAGGTAGGAGTGCTTCTACTTGAAATATTTTTAGATGGAAAGGATCATGTTTTGGGGATGGTCATATACGAGATTGAATCCTTCTTCTTGGTGTTTCCTGCAGAATAAATCTTTTGTACACAAAGAATTTCAAGAAATAAGACCATTTATATAAGGTTTAAAGTTAGGAACATATGTAATAAAATGTAATCATCAAGTTATACTGGATAAATACAATATTATACATGTTTACCAAAATTAGCTATTTCAAAGAAAGTACAAAGAAAGTGGTTTTCCATTAATGTTAGCTGGGATGTGAACTCAAGTCTTTACTATATTTGGATTGTATTGGAAAAGCATTTAAATAAAGTGTTTTTGTTCAGTTTCTTACATGCTTAAGATTTTATTTTCTCTGTGTATTAGTAGGTGTCCAGATGTACTGACCTTCATAGACACTGACGATTTGTCTTTAAAATAATTGGCCATTGCCTTATTGCAGACTCAGTATTTAGCTTGTGCTAGGGTCCTGATTACATTGTATTGCAAGTTTCAAAAGAAGATCACACTATGGAAAAGGGCTCTATGTAAATGAATCTGTGCAAATCTGGCATCTTTCTGTGTATGTGCAAATAACATATTAATTGCCAGATTTTTCTAAGTTCTTCTAGAGAATATTCAATATTATACATAAATACAACATACATTTAAAATAGATTCCAATATGTTATGTATTTTTATATACTTCTAACATATGTCATTCAACACTCCCATGGCGAAAAAAAAAGCTTAAACTAATTTCCCTTCCCAAGGATGTCAAAATCTATAAAACAGATAATGTTAACAAATTATATTTAACACTACTGAGCAGAAAGGTGCAGGTAGCATCCTGAGCCATGTGGAACTCCCTGTAGAGGACTACAGACCCCTCCCCTCCAACAAATTCCTATCTGTGAGGAGAAGGAAACATATTTCCATTTCTGAAATGTTGCCAAGGATGCATTAGAGTAGGTAGCATCAGATTTAACTCTATAACCAAAAACAGAGACTAATTGCGTTTAGCATATACATAATTTTCAATGTCCATCATATTTTTATGTCAAAAGAAATTTCAAATGTTTATATTTCAGACGTAGAATTCCAAACATTTTTGAGCATCTTTTGGGGAATAATATCCCAAGTAGGGAAACTACATTCTAATATTTGGAAATTTTTTTTTTCCAGTAATTTCATCCTTCTCAATTGGGATTCTATAGATTTTATATTTTCTATCCACGCCACCCCCCCCCCCCTTTTTTTTTCCCATTGTAAATGTCTTTTTAGGTTATACTGGAATATATTTATGCCAAATTTCTTTACCAAATTTCCTCTACTCTTCTGGCCATTCAGTTCAAGAAGATATATTTGTAATCTATGGCAGTTTATCTTCAAGAATAATGACTCAAATTGGTATCATATTACTCATAAATAATAATTATCAAAGAAAACTGTGTAACTTACAATATTACAAATAAAATAAATGTATCTTAACATCATTAATCATGTTCACCGCTAAATATTATTTATCAGAATGAGCTAATGTAGATGCATTTTTGAAAGCATATTCATTTATAAGGCTACATCAATATTACTAATAAAATAGATTCAGATTATTTTATGCAAAGATTGAAGGTTTCGCTTAATAAACTTAAGAGATATCCATAGAGATGGAGTTTATATTTATAATTGAATCCTAATAAATTTGGGACATTTGTACTTTTCCTCCCCTTTTTCCTTTCCTTTTGCTTCAATAAATATTCTACTATAATAATGTACTTGATATCAGGTGCCACTCCTTTAAAGTACTATTATTAGCCTTGACAAATATAGTGAAGAGCATTAAGAATAAGTTCTCAGTAGTTTTGACGTTATTGACCATACACTGTATTTTTATTTTGGTGCTTTTTCACATTTTAAAAACTTGGAATTAGTCACATCTGACATATCTTTGCTCATATTTCTGTACTTAAGGATAGATTAAAATAGCAATTACTTTTAAATTTTCAAGTATGTATTTTTACGCAACAAAATCAATCTCTTTTAACAGTTTTCAGTATGTTTGAAGACCCTTGCAGAAAGACCACATGAGGAGCTCCAGATTTCTTTTCACACACCACCCATAACTAATGAAAACAATTTTTAAACATCTCTTAAAAGTGCCCTAAGGAAGTAATATTTATTCAAGATAGTCTCCTAAATCTACACCTCCATGAGAAAAAGAGGATTCTGCAGCATCCAAGCCGAGAGTAGCTCCCACCCTCTACCTCTCCTGCATCCCTTTCAGTGAGATGGAAGCTCTAATCCTGGTGGAGGAGGCTAAGAACACAGGAGGGTTCCTCTCTCTCTGAGCTCCTGGTGTAGGCTCTGATATCTCCCAAAGAGTGTCTGGCCGACAGCATTTCTCATCCTCCAAACCAGCTCTCTGATACAGAACTCTGTTCCAGGCAAAAGCAGCTGAAAGGTTTGGGTCTCCCTTTTAGACTCAATCTCTTGTAAGGAGGACGTTTTATCCCAGGAGTAGCAGGCTGAGAAATTAAAAACTTTTGTGCAGTAAATGACAGCAACAGGAAATGTAAAGACAACCCAGAGAATGGGATAATATATTTGCAAATGGTGCATCTGGTAAGGAACTTTCATCCAGAATATAAACTTCTACAAATCTAACTCAAGGTTTAAAAGGTGCAGACACACATACACACAGTTAAAATGTTTTAATAGACAGATTTCCAAAGACAATACACACATGGCCAATACATAAAATGATGCTCAAAACCATTGGCTGTAAAGGAAATGCAAATAAAAACAACAGTGAGATACCACTTTACACACACTAGGATGGTTAAAAACAAAAAGATGAAAACAAGTGTTGATGAGCATGTGGGGAAACTGGAATTCTCATTCTCTGCTAATAGGAATGTAAAATGGTGCATCTTCTTTGAAAAAATAGTTTGGCAGTTCATCAAAATATTAATTATAGAGTTCATGTGATCCAGCAATTCCACCACTAGGTATATGCTTACGAGAAACAAAAATGTATGCAAAAAGTTTTGCACTAATGTTCACTTATTCATAACAGCCCCCAAATTGAAAGAAACTCAAATTTTAACTGATCAATACATAAATAAAGTGTGGTTTATCTACACAATGGAATGTTATTCGGTAATAAAAAGGAACTAAGTTATGATACATGCTACAACATGGATGAACCTTAAAAACATGCTATGTGAAAAGAGTCAATCACAGAAGATCATATTTTATGATATGTCCAGAAAAGACAAACTCAGAGACAGAAAGAAGATGAGTAAGGTTTTCTACAGCTGTTGAAGGGGGAAATGGGAAGCGACTGTTAATGAGCATGAGGTTTCATTGAGGATGATCAAAATGTTTTAAAATTGATTGTTGTTATTGTTGCACAATACTGTGAATATATCACAAACCATTGGCTTTTAAACTTTAAATAGGTTAGTTGTATAGCATATGAATTGTACCTCAATAAAGCAGTTAAAAATTTATTCAGTTTATGCCTCATGATGTTCTTTTATCCCTAAATAACGATGTCTTTCCCTATTTCTTTTTTTCATCATTTCAGTTAACTTGAATAAATTTGAATCCCAGCCTTTCCAACTCTCTCTGAATCACATCCTATTTTCTACATTAGTTGCCATGTTCATTATAGAATTTCAGTGAATATTCTTTAAACTATTTTGCTTTCTTCCAAGTTATTATAGAAATAGCTGTTTCTTCTCCTAGCACATACCATCATGAATATTCACTCTGTTGATATAATCAACTAAGTAACTTCCCTCACTTTGCAAAATATTAGCTGGTGCTGTACATAATGATTCCTTGGAAAAGCACATTGAATTCCCTCCCTGTGCTTTCCTTTTCGTTTTATTAATTGTTATCTATGATGAGACCAGGATCCATCATCCTTTTCATAGCACTGAAAGCCAAGCATGGACCTGATGCTATAAAAATTACTTTGTATTCAAAAATATGCATAATTATTTTTAGTCTTTGCTTTGCAGACAATACTAAGGCATGACATTTTTAAATAGTGAAATTGCATAAGTCAGAAATATTGATTTGAACTCACTTATCACTATTTACTGATTATGGAATTTGCCAAAATACTTATATCCTATGAAATCCCAGGATTCTAATTTTGGGTTAAAAAATTAGTGATAATAATTTCTATCTCATAAAATAATTATGGGGATTAAAATGTATTTATATAAAATGCCTAACACTCTGATATGGAAATAGGGAGTATTCAATAATGGGAGAAAAAAATAACTTTTCAAAAGAGAAATTTTAATACAAGGTGAATCAAGGCTTTGAATTTGAGGGACTTTGATTCAAAAACTCTTTCCCACTGATTTTATTCTCCCCAAATATGCAAAATTGCATTAAAATGTTAAGTCCACTAGGGGACTGTTCAGAAGAGATTTTTTTAAGTAATGAAGGTTTATCAGTTTATATTAATATTTTTTATGGTTTGTGGTTTTTCTATTTAGGATAATTTGCTAATGGCCTCTGTCTCAACTTTTGCATAAACAGGGCAAAGTGTCTATCATATGTAACACTATTGGAGGGCTTCCAGAACCACAAACCATGAATGATTCTAAGGACTCTCTTGCAGGGAAACTACACATTGAAATGGCAATTAAAAATAATAATCAAAACAAAAATACATTTAACAAATGGCAATCTACATTAATCCATATATCTTAAATTTATGAAATTTGTGTGTTCAAAGGGTGACAATTAAAGCATTTGAATTGATATTAAATAGTAATATTTGAGACAATTCAACAAATAATCATTTTGAGACATTTATAGTGATTTAATTAATACACTTGTGAACATGCATATTTTATAATTTTGTTAACCCAACCATTTCACAATCTCCTTTGCTCCTTCAACCTTATATCAAATTCACATTTGTAAAGAGGTTATTTCTTGAATTTTAAGATTCAGTAAAGGAAATACCATTTAATATTGTGTTTTCCATGCAACAAAATACTATAAAGCTATTTAAAATGAACTAAATCAGTATTTATCAATATGGATACCAATCAGAAATTTTAATTTGAAGTTACAAAAGGTATTGTATATGTTTAATAAAGAAGAATGCAATGCTACATACTGCGAATGAAATATGAATGAGATTTGGCACAGTAATGCCATAGTAGTGATAAACTCTGAGGAGCTTAGCAGGAGAAAGGAATGGGATTTATTTTTGTTTGATAGGCTGCTCTAGCAAATACTGTGAAATGGATTGGCTTAAACAATGGAGAGTTATTAACTTCCAGTTTTCAGGCTTCAAAAACATCCAAATCAAGGCATCATCAAGGCAATGCTTTCTTCCCAAAGACTGGCTGCCTATAATCCTTGGCTCCTCTGCCACATGGCGAAGCACATGGCAGCATCTCCGGGTTTCTCCCTTCTCTTCAGGGTTTCATTGATTTCATGTTCTTGCTTCCAAGGCTTTCTCTCTTTGTCTTGCTTCTGTTTATAAAGAACTCCAGTTTTAGGATTAAACTCTCATCCTGGTAAGGTTGGTCATACCTTAATTGAGGTAGCTTCATCAAAAGGTGCTGCTTACAATGGCATTACTCCCACAAGAATTAGTGACTTTAAGGACATGCTTTTCTGGGTACTTACAACTTCAAACCACCACAGGCTTGTTTGGAGCTTTACCCAAATTTGTTGATATTTTTTATTTTCTTGAGAAAAAGAGAGAGGAAGTGAGATCTGGACAAAACGTCAAAAGGTGGGAAATGGACTTGGCCCAGTGGTTAGGGTGTCCGACTACCACATGGGAGGTCTGCGGTTCAAACCCCGGGCCTCCTTGACCCGTGTGGAGCTGGCCCATGTGCAGTGTTGATGCGCGCAAGGAGTGCCCTGCCACGCAGGGGTGTCCCCCCGCATAGGGGAGCCCCACGTGCAAGGAGTGCGTCCCGTAAGGAGAGCCGCCCAACCGAAAGAAAGTGCAGCCTGCCCAGGAATGGCGCCGCCCACACTTCCCGTGCTGCTGACGACAACCGAAGCAGACAAAGAAACAAGATGCAGCAAATAGACACAGAGAACAGACAACCGGGGGAGTGGGGGGAATTAAATAAATAAATAAATCTTAAAAAAAAAAAGAAGTCAAAAGGTTAACTTCTGTTGTATCTAGGATTTATAAATGAGTATCCACTCTAGTATTTTCTGTTCATTTGATATACATTAAAATTTTTTAAAGTGTGACATTGATTTAGGTATCAAATTGTGGCAACCCTGCTGACAGAGTTCCTAATTGAATGAAAACAAAACACATGAAAGCAAAGCAAAAAATAAAATATGTATACTAAGTACCAACCCGAACTGAAAATATCTCTTCTCATGTTAAATGATTACAAATTCAATGGGCCAAATCCTTTGCTGAATTTTTAGAAAAATTTATGAAAGCGTTGTATTCGGTGTGTTCGCTCCTTTGCGCGGAAGCTGAAAGTGCATGCTCCAAGCCACCAGCTCCAACAGGGTCCTGACTGTCTCCAGGCTAGAGGCAGCTTAGCATTCTCAAGTTCTTGTCATCAGTGGATTTAACCTCTTCTGCCCTCTCTTGCACAGGGTATGGGTGGTGCTCCCACAGACACTGCTGTAGAAATTCATCCGTGGGCGGGAGGCAACCTACAAATAAAATATCTTTACTTTTGTTCAAAACTTAAGTGAGACCGAGTTAAACTGGAAAGTGAAGAGGTTGTGTCAGTTTTGGTCTTCGGAAATGTAGAAAGTATAACACGACCTCTAATATGTAAATAATGATCTCAAATAATTTCAAGCAAATGTTTCCCATTTCCACGTAGAAATATATTAATGAATAAGGTCTATATTGATCTAAATCCATGTAGGTAGATTTGGAGAAGGTTACCTGAAATTTAAAAAATTAAAGAAAGGTAAAAGTAAATTATAAAATTCCATTCATTTAAATATTTTAAAAAATAATTACTAACTATACTGGAAGTTGTAACATCTGCTTTCCTGTGATACATTTCAGGTGGCAAAGCTAATAGAGAGTGTGTGCTTTCACTTAAGCAATAATCCTACAATTGGGACAGCTAACCCTAACTGCTGGGAAGGTATGCCTGAGTTATGACCTATTGGATGGGTCTGCTCAGATTATTTGCAACTTCTGAAATCAACTCTCTCAGTTTTGTTTGTTAGCAAAGAAGAAATTAACCAAATTAAGACTATCTTATTTATTTTACATCACTTAAATAAAGGTAATTGTCTGCATCATTTTTGGTCTATCGGAAATATGCAGAAACATGTGTCCAAATTGCTCCTTTACTTTAATTTGCTGCTCTTATAATAAATGCATTGTGTTATTTTCTACCTATTTTTGGATAACTAATTTGATTATGTAATTTTCTATCTGATTCATGAGGATAGATAACAGTTGATTAAACTAAAAATCTTGTTTTGGTTACTATTCATATTTAAATTTTAATCTTATTGACTAATTTTTACACTGAAACAAAAAGAGTATTATATAATAATTGATAGAAACGCAAGGACATTTAGAGATTAGCCACAATAGCTGATTTAGAATGACACAGGATTACTTTGTACATTTTCTTATGTCTGCTAAGATAGTCTCGTCCTACATGAGAAGAAAAGTGGGGAAAAGTAGAGGTGTGTGGTGGCCACTTTGAGTCCTTAGGGAAATCTATTGAGTTAATGAAAATGTTTACTAAGCCAGCTCTAATTTCCTTTTGAATTGCTTTTAAAGATGTTTTCATGAACTTCTGCCTGTCAAACTTAACATTTTAGAAGACCATTTTAAGGCGATTTTCTGTAGATTTTTTTAAAAGATCTTTCCCCTGCACCCCCAAACATATTCTGCTTAATTTAGCAAATATCATAACAGACATAGTATATATATACCTGATGACCCTATGATTTCTATATCATTGCTAGCCTTATCTTTCTTTGCATTTCATTCTCTTAAAAATATTTGTAAAGACACACTCACGTAATTTGATAGTTATTTCAATAGGTTGTCAAACTTTTCCTGTTATAACGTAAGACTGGCCTTCTGGTAACAAATAAGTGTTAATTTTATATTTGACATTTCTTTCTGTTTAGGATCAATAAATTTGCTTAAAGAAAGTGACACCTTAAGATATTAACCAGCAAATTATGTATCTAAGAATTTCTAAGGGTACCACAAAACGACGAGGTAGAGAGGAATTTCTCTCTCTCTACTCACTGACTTAGTACACTCTGATACTGTCTCTACTGTTCCATCACTCTGGCTCTCTTGAAGTTCCTCAAACTTGCTTACTCTTTGCTTTCGAGGCTTTTGAGCTTCCTCTTCCCTCTATTGGAATGATCTTTGCTTTACTCTAAATTCAATTAATCTGTTGGCTCACATAGCTTCCTCCCACAGACCAATATTATGGTCTCAGCAAAATGTCACTTCCTTGAAGAAATCTTTTATGACCACTTGTCACTGTCTGAAGTGATTTCATTCTTAATCTGTTTATTGTATGTCTTTTTTCCCCTCCAACATTTGACCCCACCAGCACACACATAAAGAGAACAAGGATCTTGCCTCTTACTCATCACTCTAATTCTAGTAACTAAAACAGTGCTTGGCACATGCCAGTATCTCAGTAAACTTTATTGATTCATGGAATTATTGTTAATAGGAATAGAACTTCATATTTTCAACTAACTTTAACATTACATCCTTTGTTTTACTTATAGCAATTCCTTTACAGTTTGTTTCTAAATCTATCTTATATAGAAATGTGAGTGCAAGCAGATATTTATAGCCAACAAAGGGCCTTGTATACATTTTATGCTACTTTATTCACTTTACAGCCATGAAAACAAATGACCAGATAATACAGTATATTATTCCCCAAACCACACCAGTTAAAATTAAATATGACACTAGGAACTTTGCTCTCTATCAATCCTTTGTTGTTTTTATTACATGTGTAGAAATCTATTTGAAGAGCTAAATAAAGCCTCCTACCTGTTTTGAAAAAAAAGAGTAGAATAGTGTTGGATCCAAAAGAACTGACTTTTAATCTCTACTGCATCTCTTACTAACAGTGTAATTCCCAAATATTTAACTGTTCTGAAATTTAGCTTCTGTAAATGGAAGAGGCTTAAGTAACAAAATATATTCAAAGTGCCTAATGCAATACATGATAGTTATTAGATACTCAGTGTCTAATATTTAGCTGTTATTATGTTAACTGAAGTAATCAGCATCGTTCTTATGATTCTAACTGACTGACATCAAGAATTGCATCATTCCCCTTTCAAATCTCTTCTATATTACAAAACTGGGAACATTACCCACCACTGCCGCAGGTTATGCCATTCCAGTGCTCAGAGCTACCTCCGTGGCTTCATTATAGACCCATGAATTCCTTAAATTAAATAGAAGTAAAAGGTATAAAGATTAGCATTCATTAATTACTTCAATTCTTGTTTATTAGCACTTTGTTGTTGCCTCATTAAATTTCAATCAAAACTACAACTGAAAAGAAGAAAAGATAGTGGTTCCCATTCTACGGGAAACTAACTGGAAGAGGCCACCTGAGAAAAGGCTCTTCTAGCTACCTGAAGGAAGATTCTGAGAGTGAGGAACAAGAATTCTTTTCCTTTACGAAGGCGAGTTGTCAGTTTTTCAGTCGTCTCGACCTCTAAACCTCCATTAAATGCTGTTAAGTATCGAGTAAAACTTAAATCTTTTACCGAAAGAGTTATGAGAGTATCTTTACTTGATAAATTGCTTCCTAATTACGCAATGCTATTATTTCTCTTAGTTGGACTTGTAAAATATATGGCTGAAATAGAGATGGATTAATGTAAAGTGCTGGACCTGTGAATCTTTTAAGGTGTGATATTTAATATGACATTAAGAATTTCTGTAAGAGGCCAGTATGTCCAAACTGTACTCAAATATTAGAATAAAACTGGAATTTTTTTCCCCCAAGACCCAGAATTTTCATAACCTTCCTCTTTGGTGCTAACAGTTCCTTTTGCATATCAGATCATGCATGATGTTCATAACTGGCAACATATACAGCCAGTAGCTGGTAAGACACAGTTTCATTCAATTTAAGTTCCATATGGGAAGGAAAAGTGGGTTTAAGTTGGCAAAGGAAAGGATCAGCCAAGCATTGTGGGTAATGATTTAGTGCAATTTATTTGGAAAGTATTTAATAAACGATAGCAGTGGTATAATTTTGCTTTTTGGATATTTAATATATGGACTTTGAAGTTCCCTAGCTGCCCCCAGAGCTGAGCAACTAGCTGCTGGGCTGCAGCCAGGCAACATTCAAATACCACTGCTTCAATTAGCTCCCCCCTACTTAGAACAGGTACTTATTGCCAGTAGTGATAAGTTAATCAACTAATGAGTCGATTAAAGAAGTAATTAAAGTGTAAAACAGCAGGAAGGGGGCTTGTTTTAAAAAGATGCTATAATACTTAAGGTTAAGTCAAATCAGCTTACTTACCTTGCAACAGTTCTGTTTCAGATAAATTCTTCATTTGGCTGTTCTAGTCAGTGCATTCTATGGAATTAGTAGACATAACATGTGAGGCTGTTTAATATTGCAGTACAGTCAATGGAAAACTTAGCCAAATCACCTTTTAAAAAATACGCTATGTGACCTATTCTATGTTAGAAACTCAAGGATATGCAGGAAAATGAAACAGATTTAAATTGTCCATTGTTTTAATAATCATGCCAAGATTATTCTGATCAATTGTGAGCTAAAACAACTTTCCTTGAAGCACTGCATGGGAGAATAAATGCACATAAACTATATTTTGACAATATCTGCACACTCTTTGAAATAGATATGATGATTCTTAAGTGTGATGTCTACTATATCTCTGAGGGAATTCTTTGATTTGAACACAACTCTGAAATTATAATGGAAATCAATAAAATTATATGAGTAAAGGCACAAGGACTCAGTCAGGTACACATTTTCCAGGAGAGTGTATTACTTGTAGTACCATTGCTTGTCATAATACCTTACTACTTAGAGGCTGGAGCTGTCCTTATGCTAGTGCCAAAGACGTTTCTAGACCAAACAGGATTAGCTCACATATTAAGAGAATCCCTCTCATTTTCTCTTTTTACTGATTTTTATAAATAAAGGGGTTGAATATCAGGAAATCTAAGGTACAGGGAAATCATGGGACTTGCTCAAGATCACAGGATTTTTAACTGGCACAGCAAGAATTCACGTACTGAGCCAAAAAAATCCAAATATACTCCTAAGTACTTAGGAACTGCCAGGGAAGATTTGTGCCATTTCTAGGAAAATTATGGCTATGATACTTATCACAGCCTTTATCATTTTCTTATAAGTGATATTCAGCATTCAATCAAAAAGTACTAGACATACACTCAAAAAGGAAATCAAGAAGAAAATAACCCAGAGTCTAGAAATAAAGCAACCTATTTTATGAGACTAAGAGATGGTCCAAAGATTGAATCATCACAAACGGTCTTTAAATTAATTATGAGTTATAAGTGAAAAATCCAATGGAAAAGTCAGAGAACATGAGTGAACAGAAGGGGTATTTCAGAAGTGTTATGGAAATTTTATTAAAGGAGTTAAAAATAAATGTTGGAAATAAGGATCACCGTATCAAAGAAGGAGAATTACTTCAAAGGAGTCCATAGCTGAAAGGACACAGAAGAGGATGAATCAAAGAAGCTTGAAGATAGGTCAAAAATTATCTAAACCTGAAACCTTAAGAAAATAGAGTGTAAAAAAAATTAAAGCAGAGCGTCTAAGAACTATTAAATATTATAAAAACTGTCTAAGGTACATGTGATTGGAGTTACAGTAGGAGAGAGGCAAAGTAGAAAAATATTTGAACAAGTAATGACTGAGAATTTTCCAAAATTAATAATACAAAAAGACACACATCCAAGAACCTCAGAGACTCCTAACTTGGATATATATATATATTAGAAGCAACCTGGGAGTGGGTAGAGGGATGGAAAACATTAAATCAGAGAAGCAAATGGTAAGAAACCTTCTTATCAAAATGTTACAAGTGGGAAGTGGACTTGGCCCAGTGGATAGAGCGTCCGTCTACCACATGGGAGGTCTGCGTTCAAACCCCGGGCCTCTTTGACCCGTGTGGAGCTGGCCCATGCGCAGTGATGCACACAAGCAGTGTCGTGCCAGGCAGGGGAGCTCCATGCACAAGGAGTGCACGCCTTAAGGAGAGCCACCCAGCGCGAAAGAAAGTGCAGCCTGCCCAGGAATGGCGTGGCACACACGGAGAGCTGACACAGCAAGATGACACAACAACAACAACAACAACAAAAGAAACACAGATTCCCCTGCCGCTGACAACAACGGAAGTGAACAAAGACAAGAACAAGCAGCAAAATGGACACAGAGAACAGACAACTGGGGGAAGGGGAAAGGGAGAGAAATAAATAAAAAATAAATCTTTTAAAAATGTTACAAGCCAGGAGAGCTGATACGGCTCAGTGGCTGAGTGCAGGCTTCCCACCTATGAGCTCCCGGTTCAATCCCTTGCCCCAGTACCTCAACAAAGCAAAACAGAAAGTTACAAGCCAGAAAACAATGGAATATCTTCAAAATACTGAGAGAAAGAAAACTTTCAGCAGAATTCTATGTTCAACAAAAATATCTTTCCAAACTGAACTATTTTTTATCCAACAAACTGAAGTTGAATGAGTATATTTCCAGCAGAACTGCTCTACCAAGCATACTATAGGATGCTCTTCAGGAAGAAGCAGAATGATATTTGGTTAAAATCTTAAGTCTATATAAAGAAATGAAGAGTGGCATCAATGGTGAATACATATGACATAGTTTTCTTAATTTTAATTGCTTAAAAGGTAATTTACTATTTGAAGCAAAAATAGTAACAATGTGCTATGGGGTTTATATAATATTTAAAATTAAAATGCATGATAGCAATGGCAAAAATGAGGGAGAGAAGAATAAAATATATGTTTTCAAGTTTCTTACACTATGTGAAGTGGCATAACATAGTCCTATTTGCATATATTTAGTACCTGTGCAATATAGGTGCATATATATGCTATTGAATATATTTACATATTTTGTATGTTGGACTATTCATTTACTGAAAACTATGTGTTGAAATCTTTACGTATGTGACTTTGCATTGCTTTTTCAATTTCCCGTATTTTCTTTTTTTGTATATTTTCACTGTATATTGGATAGCTTAAATTTTCTGTTTGAAAGTTATACATGCTATATTTATTCTTCAGTGACTTCCTCTCATTTAAAAATTCATTCATTATAATTTCATATCATTTTCTTAAGCATATTAATATTTATGTTTTCCTCCAACAAGTTAAAAATACTCACACATTACCTCCTTTTTATTCTCCCTTGTTGCCCAATGGTTCCTTCTAAAGATCAAATTCTCTATTGCCAAGGTTGGGTTTTCTTGATATTTCAAAATCAGTGTTTACTTAGATAATAATAAACTCTTCCAAGTATTTATTCATTATTCTTCACTATATTTAATATTCTTTTTAAGAGTGCATTTCCTAAGCACTTTCAAAGAAACTGTGCAGAAACGTCCCTGCCAGTTATATCACTCAGAATGTATTTAATACTTGCACATTAATGGCCATATATCTGGATATGAAATTTTAGGTTCCAAGTTATTTTCCCTCAATATTTTGAAAATATTCCATTATCTTATTGCTTTTATTACTGCTGTTTGGGAATCTGATTTCTATAAAGATATTTCTTAGGAAGAAATTTCATAGTTTTCTCAGGGAGCACTAGAATTTTCTTTCTTTTGGAAATAATTTCCAAAGTTCATAAAGAATCTGTTTGTGGTGGCGGACTTGGCCCAGTGGTTAGGGCGTCCGTCTACCACATGGGAGGTCCGCGGTTCAAGCCCTAAGCCTCCTTGACCGGTCTGGAGCTGGCCCATGCGCAGTGCTGATGCGTGCAAGGAGTGCCGTGCCATGCAGGGGTGTCCCCCGTGTAGGGGAGCCCCATGTGCAAGGAGTGCACTCCATAAGGAGAGCTGCCCAGTGCGAAAGAAAGAGCAGCCTGCCCAGGAATGGTGCTGCGCACACGGAGATGCAACAAAAAGAAACACAGATTCCCGTGCCGCTGACAACAACGCAGCAAATAGACACAGAGAACAGATAACCAGGGTGGGGGGGGGGGGGGAAGGGGAGAGAAATAAATAAATAAATAAATCTTTAAAAAAAAAAGAATCTCTTTGTGTTTTATATTTTTCGTTCTTGTTTTTCTACCTTGTTCTGCTTCCTGTAAGCCTTTTATTTATATCTTATTCTTTATTTTTTTTAGCATTTTCAGTCATTATTTCTTCAATTCTTATCTTTCATTTTTTTTTTCATTCAGTAACTCCCATTATACAGATTGACATTTCTAATTCTAGCTTCTCTTTGAATTTGTATTTTTCTTACAACTAAATGTCTATCTGATCCTTTTGTGGCAAATACCTTGACTTGATTCTTCAGTTTACATGTTTTACCATTGGATTGTGTTCACTGTCTAACTTAAACTATATTTGAGGGTTTTTTATTTCAATAATCAACTTTTATTTTAATATGCAAGTATCTTATATCATCATCTAAACTATTTGAGGGTCGTGGATGTGGCTCAAGTAGTTGAGTGGCTGCTTCCCACATGGAAGGTCCCAGGTTGGTTCCCTGGTTCCACCTAAAAACAAAAACAAACAACAAACAAACAAATGAAAAAGCTAATTCAGGGGAGCAGAAGTGGTTCAGTGGTTGAGTGCCAGCTTCCCAGATAGGAGGTCCCGGGCTCATTCCCTGGCCCCAGTATCATTTAAAACAAACAAACAGCAAGAACTACTTGAAGCTGCTTTACGTTTTTCTTTGAGGATATTGTCCCTTTTAAATTTCTGTCTTTCCTGGCCCATTAACTCTGTCTTTCCTGTGGTGGGTGTTTGTGGTGCTATCTTACTTCTATAATCTTTGCAATCCTGAGATATCTTATTCCTTTACTTTAGGACTTCATGCTACCCTAGAAGTGACAGCTATGTGGACAGTAATACAAAACGTTGGTATGCGGCTTAGAAGGTCAGAACCTCAGCCTTTAACTCATCCCTTCTAGGCAAGTTCAGGGAATAAATGGAGATTGAGAACCACAAGGCAAAAACCTACCGTTTCCCTTTTGCCACTGGACCACGTGACTGGACTCTTCAAGGAACTCTGCAGGGCTTCTGCCCTGGCTGCAGACTTCCTGAGTTCTTATTCTGTGAGCTGCAATTCTTTAGCAACTGTCTATACAGATGAGCTTTTGAGGGAGGTGGCACTCAGAGTCTGGCCTCTGCCTGTGTTCTTAAAATAACAGCATTCCCCTGCTGCGGTTTCAGGATGGTCTGAAGTCATCAGACCATTTTCAGTGAATCTGGACTAGTGTGACAGCTTGCTCCATAGTAGCATGGGAGCAGAAACGCACAGGCCCTAAGGAGCCGAGAACAGAGGGCACGAATGGCAAAACCTTCCCCACCTTATCTTGTGTTCTTTATACCTAGCTGCTTCCTGTGTGATGCCATCATTGCTGCTTGTACTCTGGATCGCATCCTACTTCTTTCTTCCCCGAGAATGCTCACACTAGCAGGGGCACATGCATGCTACTGACTGCTCCATGTAAATATAGATAAAAAGTCTGTTTTTCAGTGTACAGTATGTTTGTGCACTCTCTTAATTTTGAAGACTCTGAATAAAAACTCTTAATTTTCCAGGGAGGATGACAAAGGAAGAAAGATAAGCATTTTTTGATAAATATACACACACACAATTCGGAATCCTCACTGATTTAGTGAGCGATTGTACTGTTAAGCCCAAGTTAAAACCCCATTTTTTTTTTTTGCCATAAGAAAATCATTAATAACTTCTCCTTTGAACAAAAGAAATTATTAGAACATTTCCTTCTACAATATTACAAATACAAGATTGCTGAAATAAAGGGATACATGTTTAGTGTTTTTATCTACTTTCCTTATTTTTAAGCTACCTAACTTTTACTGTTAATTTGTTAATTTAACTTTTAATGGGCATTTCAAGTTTAAGTCAAGATTTCCATTATTTTTAACATGTAGAAAAAAAGTATTCATTCTGTTCACTCCATAGTACCTTTGGTATTGTGTCTAAATAATCAAAGTAGTTTTGATATCAAAGGAAAATATGATGACAATATAAAAATCGGACTTAATTGAGGAACAAGAGACAATAAGGTAACCCTTAAATTAACTGGGATTCCACTGTTGTTTTAACCCCAAATAAATGATATTTTCAATTTATTCAACTTTTTAAAAGATGTATATGTGTGCCTATGTGTGTATAAATAATTTTTTTACATTGTTTAAAGAGTATTCCAGTTTAATATGCAAAATATGTAGACTAGAGTATAAAATGTGTTCATGTTCACGGAAATCATTTTAACATGCTTTTTTCAAAAATACTGGATCCTTTTCTTTGATATACAAATAACCATTGTTTATGAGTTTATCATTTTATTTCAATTAATAGACATAGTAATGAATTGGTAGAGTGAAAAGAGAACTGACTCTTCTGATACTTAGAAGGAAATTTATTACATCCTGTGGAGATGCTCTATTTGTGACTGTTCACTCAATGGGAGTGAAAATAAAAGACAAGAATTATCTTCTCTCACAGAAATGTGCTAAATGAAATGTGCTAAGAGATGTGGTAAAGAATGTGAAGGATTAAAAATAGTGCTGCACCGTGAGTGTTTTATTCTTACTTTTGTTTACTCTTCTTGAATTATGCTTGATGTTATTTGGGTATCAGGTTTTCTTGTGGGTTACACTGAAATCAGAAATGCATTTTACACAAATAAAAGAAAATATGGAGGAAAAAAAGGCAGCGAAAACATGGCTCAGGGATAGTATCCTAAGCTTGTTTGTTTGTGAGATTTGGGGGGCTTTGTAATTTAGAAAGCTCCTTGTGATGTATTAATTAACTGAAAACAGGAATGCATTGTGTCCAAACAGTGCATATATTGTGAGGGTGCAATTTGCTGGGAGGGCCTAAGTAGGCAATTGTGTTGTGAAACCACAATGAAAAGATCTGGCAGAAAACAGCTTTCTGAAAATTGCACCTTTTGATGTGCTGGTGACATGAAATTAATGGAGTTAGGTGGAATAATGACTTTAAACATTAATCCTTCCTCTCTTCAGACTGGCAGCACCTATAGGTACTCATTAGGTCTCAAATAGAAAAAAAATAGCAAATTTCATTTTCTCTCTCTTTCACAAAGTGACTAAAATTTTTGCTATATATCATTTACCTGCTTGGGAATTATTCAGAGCTGGTAAATCTGAGAAGAAACTGGTCAAGATCACACTGCTTATTCTCCAAGAAAATCTATATTGCTAGCTGTTGTGTGGTGCAGGGTATTGCATTTAATTTAATTTCAAAAGCAAGGCTTTGCAGTTTGATCCAGCAGTCTTCTCTTCACTACCTTGCAGCCAGAAGCTTTCTTTCAGAAGGGTTGGGATTCTAGGCTCCTGGGATACTTCTGATGCCATAGCTTTAAGAGGAACGCCACCATAAATGTTACAATGCAGAGAAATACAAAAACAATGTTTTCTACTTGCGTGCAAACATTAGTAATTGCTGAGAGTTTGGCGATCAGCCTTAAGCAAAATTGGCATTTGTTTATGTTTAATGTATTCCCAGGGAATTAGATTTTTCTTTACATTTTGCAGCGTTTGTGGGAAAGGTATGCTTGTGACCTTTCTGGATCTAATAAAGACTGCATAGCTGTTAAGTAAGCCAGCATACCATCAAAGCCTCAATAACAAACAACTGGAAGACTGACCCTCATAACTTTCTTGATTCTTTTATTATAACTAAATTGCTATTGATGTTTGAATAAGAAAACCATTTTATGAATGTGTGTGAGTGTGCGTATGTATATGTGTATTTATCTCATGTAGGATTCTACAGTAAAAGGGGTCATCATATTAACTGGTATCTTAAAATTAAAAGTACCAAAGAAGAAAATGAATTTCACTACTGTAAAAGAGATGAAACTAATTGGAAAAGAGCTAAAGGGAAGACTGTACTTAAAAGCCTGGATATCAGAAATTTTTAAATATGAAGAATTTATTATGGAAAAAGATTTTGGATTGATGTTTGCGCTTTCGAGACAGTAGTGGTGATTTCATTGTCTTAGACCTTTCAAACGAACCTCCTCAGAAGGAGTTGGGAAATAGAAGTCATGACCTATCTGACCTGGTGGTGGGGTCTTTCTCTCTCTTTCTATTTCTCTCTCTCTTCTACCACTTGGACAAAAGCTGAGTGGGAAGCAAATCTCCTCTTCTCACTATGTTTTGCACATTGTCAGAATTTATTAACACAGTATTTTCAGAAGAATGACAGGGTTATTAGACATTTCATGGCAGAAACTCAAAAACAATTCTGCATCCTGTTTGGTCAAAACTTGTAAAATTTTCAAGAACCACAGAAGCAAAAGTGGTCTTCTAATGCATGTGTTAAATGCAGACTTGCCAAGATGATAGAACTTGAGATTGGAATAGAGAAATAGAGAGTCAAGTGCATAAAGTCATATTATGCGTTAACATGTGTGAGGTAGATGTTATTATAATTTATGATAAAAAAAGGCTCACAGAAATATATGAATACTTTCATTTAGTATGCTGAACCTATGGATACCCCATATGGAATATGAACTGTGTCTGTATGTGCCAAAAAAAAAAAAAAACAGTTAAAAGTAAAAATAAAATAAAATAAAATAAGAAAATAAAAATAAACTTAAAAATACAGTCATTAAATTGATAGATTTGTTTTCCTTTGGGATGCAAAACTACTGCTCTGAACTCTTATTTTTTTCCTAGTTTTGACTGATAGTTTCATTGAACTGAATCAATTAAGAATATTGTCATCATATACATCAAGAAATTTGTGGAAAAGGAGTCATGATTGTTATGACATAAACCCTGGCACATTAGAGTGAGGTACAAGGAAGGGAGTGGGCAAGTCCACCAGGACTAGGAAGGGGTGGGGATGATCAGGGAGCTTGAAAGAAGATGTAGGAGGTGGTGTGGATAAAATCCATGGAAGAGATTGACAGGCCAAGAGAGAGGCACTTCATAGAAAGTCAAGGTATTTGCACCATCATGTGCCATAAAATAAGAGCACTGTTTCAATTCTAGGATAAGAAGATAAGAAAAATCTAGAGGTAAAATCAAAACTAATAAAGAATGCTGGTTAGTGTATGTCTGCAGCCACCATCAGTCACATGACAAAATTATGAAAGAATCAATTTCTTCTTGATATATATAATGGCAGTTTTGTTAAGTAAATGCCCCATTTATACCATTACCTAGACTTTCTTGATACCAACTGTATCATACTCTGTCAGTCCCCACTAGAAGTGCTTCACGCTTTGGCTCTTAATCCATCCCATCTCTTCTACTTTGTGCTCCATTGCCTCTCACTTAGTGGTTGATGAAAAGCAATCTGATAAGCTAATTCTTACTAAGGTTTAATTACTTAACAGCTTGATTATTAAATCTCTAAGGGTATTTGGATTTTGAATAGAGGATTCTTGGATGTTAAAAGTCTTAATTCAATAGAATTAATTAGTGGATTTTTAGTGGGGAAAAACATTTTGTTGGGGCACGAAAGGCAAAGGTGATGAGGAGGAAGGTTCCAGAAATATTCAAATCTCTTCAAACCTCTAGCATCTTATGAGAGAGGAATTACATAATAGATGATGTCTTTTAAGTAACAGCAAACTCAAAGGGAATTGTATCGTATTTGGAGTTAAAATCTCATACCTGTCACCACCTCAATTGTTACTTTGGACAAATCACTTTATCTCCTTGAGTCCCCATTTTATTAACTTTAAAATAGAAATAATAATAGCTATGCTACCAATGGCTATTTGGATCAAATGAGATGTAGGCAAAAGTTTGGTAAAATGTATAAAGCACTATTTAGATGCACCTTACTCTATCTCATTCAGAAACCCTTAGATTTACATACATTAAGTTCAGTTTTTCTTTGTATGTCTCTTTAAATTCAATAAAAGTATCTGTAATGGTTATCACTAGAGAGATAGCTGAATTGTAATTAATGAAGCTTATCTTGTTTGCCTATGTATGAGCTTCCTAAATATATAGTTTTTAAAGTGCACTAACAAAATATGGAAAGCAGAACCCATGAGCAAGCACAAATTAAGAAAGGAAAGTATAACATGGCTCTAAAAAGTGATTCTAAGAATAATAAAGATATAAATTAAGAAGTATGAAAACTCCACAGAAATCTAAATAGGAATTTAAGTTGCTTACAGAATCAAAAGAGATTGTTATAGGTGTAGGTGTATTTCTTAGGGTATGTGGCATAAATCATTGATTGCAATATGAAAATTAATGCTTTAAACCTCTTTGGGAGGATAGCTACGACATGGATGCACTACTAGAGGCGGAATACAGTCGTACAATTCACTGGGCAATTTGGGAGTACCTATCAAAATTTAACATGTAGGTATCTTTTACCCAATAACTCTAGTTCCCTGTGCCCCATATGAGTATAAATACACAGGGGAGCTTTGGTTTTAATAATTATTATTTAGAGATAATGTGGATATCTATCTGTAGAGAAATGTTTAAAACAATGTCCAAACTTAAAAGGGCTGAATGTGTTAGGTAAAATAATGAGACCAAGGAACGAGAGAGATTGTAAAGGTGTAGCTACTTCCCCAAAAAGCTTACTCTTTCTAGGCAGAGGAGTATAGATTATGAGAGCATGGAAATCATGAGAAGTGAGAGATAAACTAAGAGAAAAAATATGTAATTGATTCCAATTATATGGGGAAAGGGGTGGATATCTGTGGAATCTAGACTAAATAAGTATGAGTATAAAGAAATTTCACAGAATTGTTTCATGGATTTTCAGGTATGTGCTGTGAACACTTCAACAATATACTACTAAGACATATTTGTTCAAATTAATGTGATTTATTTTCTTGATAGATTTGTTAGACTGGTGGGTTTTAAAAATGCTATAAATACTTCATGTCTTCATTGAAGTGAAGCATTTGGTGAAGTCTGAGACATTCTTTGGGAACCTGGATGAATAGAGACTTTACAATTACATAATAAACATTTTTGTCATTTGCATGAAAGACACAGGAAAAGCATCACTAGTGGTAAAGTGAGCAGAAAGTGAACAAAAGACAGAAAGAAGACACAGGGCACGGGCAGTGGAGTCACACCTGAGAATGATTTCAGGTTTGGACTGCCGCCGCTATTTGATATGGGGTAAATTTGGGGTTGCTTAATCATTCCAAGCCCAGTTGTTTTCTTATATGATTTGACAACTAAAATGATGCTTACCTCTAAGGTTGTTGTGAGAATTAAATAGGAATTGAATGTAAGGTGCTTGGTACAATGGCGAGCATCAAGAATTTTATTAAAATGAATAAGCACAGGGTGCAAAGAAAAAGAAGCCTTTAGGCAGAAAGCAAGGGAGAGTCTGTCGGCTGCATGGGAGCAGGGAGCAGTGGCAGCAGGGATGAAGTTCAGTTGAATAACCATAATGTCTCATCCTGCTGTAAGGAGAAAAGGAAGTGCTTCCCTAAGAGGGATGGTGAACGCAAAGCATTATCCTTTTGGACTAAAGAATATTGTATTCTTCATGTTAGTACATGAAAACTATTGAACTTACGCAGAAGCATTTTTTTTTTCCTAAGAGATTTGCTGTGTGACTTCTGAGATAGCTTTTCATTTATAATTTTCTTCAAATGTTCTTAAAATACATCTATTTCTAAAGTATGTTCAGATATAATTTCCTTATTATCTAAGAGAGTCTAACATAATTGCTAAATAGAAGCTCGAAAAGATGAATTATCGCAAACTAACAAAATAAATTTGAAATGGTTAAATATCTGTGCTGCTACAGCTTTGGGTGGACTATTTAGCTTATATACTGCTATTGATTCTCCATCTGTAGATAAAATTAGGGGTATAGTGATTTAAAATAATGTAATTAAGGTAATATATTTAGTGTGGTTTCTGGTTGCTAATAAACAATCACAAAAAATAAAGGTTATCATTATTACCAGTTGCAGAAAGTAGTGCATACCTAGTATTTGGAAGCAATAACTTAAGAATAATTCATATAAGAATATCTAAAAAGTTTTGGCAAATGCAAGTGCAGAATGATTTGAGAGGATGAAAATGCCACATACACACACAAAGGTCAATAGACTCTTATGCTGCATTAAATAGAAGTATGCATTTTCATGAAGAGAGATAATTGTTTTACTTTACACAGGTGAGATAACACCTAGAAGACTCAGTTGTGGGAGCAATATTTTAAGGACTTGTACAGATCATAGCAATGGTTAAGAAGCTGAAGCAATTAAAGACTTCTGACTTGACAAAGAGAAATTTACAAAGGGAAAAGGCAGTTAATCTTCAAATATCTGAGTCTGTGTGCTTGAAATGAGGAATAGATTAGAATTATATGGATAAAGTTATAGAAATCAAATTGTGAGCAAATATATAGGCAGGGTTTTAAGAGGTAGATATACTTCACAACCCTACGGGTAGCTTTGGAAATAGTATGCTTACTTTTTGACCAGCTTTTAGGATCATGGGGAGGACATCATTGATTAGGTCAGGGAAGTATACAAGGTGAGGAATGGCAAATCCATTGCATGCCTGCCCCCAGGCTCTCATCCTGGACCCATGGAAAATTCTAAATCAGCCAAGGGCTCTTCCTCACTGGACTGATCGATGGCCTAAGAATCTTTACCTGGCATTTCAGCTGTAGCCAGTCAATTAGCATGTTACGCCTGCCTAGATGATCTCTAGGGTCTTATAAACTCTAATTCCTTGTGATGTTAAGGTTCTAACTATATCATTTAGAATACAGGGAATTATGTACTACCTTTTCTTTTATATAAATAAGAGGAAAAAATTTTCAACTAATGTTGTAATGTCTATCTCTAGCAATAAATGATGTTGAAATAATTCCCAAATCTCAAAAGAATCACCAGATGGTATGTTTTCTAGACAAGTAAAATTTGTCACAATGTATTTTTACATTTTGCAATACAATACAAAGCCTAATAATAAAGCTGAATTCTGCAAATACTAGACAAATCTGCAAGTATAACATTTTTCTCTCCTAGCGAACATCCTGTGAATTCATAAATATTTACATATTACAAGTTATAATTATGTAGCACTGGGGAAAGGGAAAATGTAACTGTATATTTATATCTCACAAGAACATAAAAGAACATTCATAAATTACAAATGTGCATTGTTCTAAGAAGGGTACCTACTGAGCTTTTGTGTCTTAAGGCCAACATATAAGACAAGTTCTTACATCCCTCCTCATCAGTGGTTTGAAAAATTATAATTTTAAGTTTGAATGACTATTGATTCCTTATTGTAGTTGCTTTTAATAAGTTGTAAATGATTATGTATGAACACATCATTGTAGGTGTTTGATAATGTGGAAGGGGAAGTTTGTATTGCTGCAGGGATAATCCTCCTTAAGAAACTGACAAGCAGGATTATAAAAAATACTGCAAAGTATGTATTTGCTTTAAAACAATTGCCTAAAATAGTACAGTTAAATGTTATCTTGTTATTTCTTTTCATATTAGTTGGCTTGCTACAGTAAATTCTATATCATAGATTAATCTCAACATTAATAGAAGTCTGCTAAATAGAATAGGCTTTAAGTTTAGAAATCTGTTGTGCATATGTTAGTTTTGAGTTATCTCAAAGCTTTAAAAAATGAAAACTGAGAAATGTTTTCTACATTTTTGCATTAATGTTTTCCCTGGAAATTATAATCATTTGCATTCATTTTTAATATTTATTTCCATGCTCTCTTTTCTTATTATTTTCACCATGAAATAGTCTAAGAGTTTAATTACTTCATGACTACATTTTTATGCCCATCTCTGCAGGCACCTTTATATATTAGAGTAAATTTAGCTCTTAAATAGTCTAATCTCTGAAGTTGACAGTACTTATGTAGCAGTGACCTACAGTCATCCGATCAAATTTGGGGTTACTTACTGGCTATAATCAAATATATTCTCATCTCTTATTTGAACAAATCATACAGAAATTGAATACATTTTTTATGAACACTAGCAATATGTTCACTTCTCTGATAATTTTGACATTAAAATTCCATCTTAATAATCCCATCCTTCAGGCTTTGCAGACTCTTAAGGTATTAAAGCAAAAATTATCCTAAGCAGTTAGATTATAATGTATTTAAAGATTAGACATTTCATGTTGAATATTAACTGCTTCACTTCCCAGGAAAAGAAAGCTATGCTGATTTTCTTTTCTTTAATTTATGTATTTCAAAGGCTGACTATCCACGTTTCAAACTATGATTACAGGAAAACACTCTTTAAAATGGAATCCAGTGCTTAATAGAGTTTCAAAGGTATATGTAATGGCGTATTTAGGTAAGTTAGAAGTATTCAGAATAATTATTTGATTATTTTTTCAACATAACATGCTATGGCAGCATAAAGCATTTAACCACAGTAAATGATTTACAGATAGCAAAATTGTTAACAAAAATTGTTAACTCCTCTATTGAATGCAAGTGATTCTGTACCCTATTTACTCAGAGAGTGGGTAAGATACCTATTAAGTTTACCTTGATTATGTGGACTGAAAGAAACTAAAGACAAACGTGAAGTAACATGAGAAAATGGGCCGGATGTATTTGTATTTCAGTCTTAAAAGGACAGCAAGATATCATCACCTACATTCTTCTACTTCTAGGACAATCTACCTGTGACTCATTCATAAAAATAGAAAGGCTGTCCTATTTTGAAATGTCTCCAAAGAACAAAATTTGGGGCCCATTCACACATTTCAAAAGCAATAACTTAAACAATAGTCAGTTTCTTGATCCTGAAGTGGAATTGGTGCCGCTGTTGCGCTCGCATTTAATCCAGAACCTGAGACAGACATGGGGCTAGAGGAAGAACGAAAATGCTGACCGGAACCGGAGATCCCAAGGAGGAGGAAGAGGAGGAAGAAGAATTAGTGGATCCTCTAACCACAGTGAGCTAGCACTGCGAGCCCGGGAGGAACGTGTAAAGGCCCGGAAGCGGCTAGAGCTCAGTGATGACCTTGTGTCCTCCTGGTCACAGACTTAGGAGGGTTGCACGGAGGAGCTCTTTGACTTCTTGCATGCAAGAAACCACAGTGTGGCCCACAAACTGTTTTAACAGCCTGAAATAAATGTACAGACTAATTTATTCTAGCCTTCATCACCTGGGCATCAGGATATTTCCTCATGGTTTTGAATGATACCATTTGTTTCTAATTTGTGTACCTGTAAATTCATGTGGACCTCATGGATTTTGGCTTACGCAAGTAGCTTCTATGAAATCAGCTATAATTCCATTTGAATAAAATCCAGTGATCTGAAAAAAAAATAGTCAAAGTTTCTTTTTAAAACCTTGGTTTGTTTTTAGAGCCTTGTTTCTATAAGACATCATCCTTCAATACTATAAAACTTTATTTTTATGCAGTTTAAAGATAGCTCTCAAATTAGTTAAAACGTGTGTGGCCATTTGGCCAATTTTGGTCTTATCGCTCCTGATCAGAGGCATAATAAGAATGGTAATATAAAAATGGTTAGAAATAACTTCAACATATACTCTTTTGCATAGAATATGACAATATCATTTTCTTATTGTGTACCTTTCTCGCAAATAACTTCTACTGACCAGAATCCATTTCCTATTTTTTAAAAATAGGGAGTAATATTATTCTGCATGTGTACTTTTATGAGAATTTGATAATGTGAAATCATTTTATTTTATATGGATTTGACTTTATTTTCTTTTAGCTGTTATTTATATCGTATGGGTTTGGGTTTCCCTAAAAGTAAATCCTTAGACTAAAATTAGAGTTCAAGTTATTTATTTGGGAGGAGATAACAGAAAGTACCAATATGAGAGTGAGAAAAATAAGAAATGTGAGGAGAGGTATTTCTGTTTTTTATTACTGTGTTATAAACCACCCCAATGTTAGTGGTGTAAAATGACAACCATTCTTTCTATCCTACAATTCTGTACTGTCAGTTTTTCAGCTGCTATGGGGACTGGTTTCTTGGCAGGACAATTAGAAGCCTGTGGGAAGGCTAGATAACTATCTGTCTGCTTGTATCTATCTATCTATCTATCTATCTATCTATCTATCTATCTATCTATCTATCATCTATTTCTATATCTCTCTATTATCCATCTATCCATCCATCCGTCTGTCCATCCGTCTTTCCTTCCAATCTCTCTCTCTCTCTATGTAATCTCCAGGCCTTTTCTTGATGTGCCCTTTCCACATTCTGTCAATATAATCTTTCCAAAAAGTGTACTCAGATTTCTAACTTGGCATCTTAGGGTTTCCAAAAATGCTGAAGTGGAAGTAGTGGATGAGTCTTTGTAAGCTTTAGGTTTGGAACTGCACGGTGTCATTTCCACTGCATTTTGTGGTTATAGCAATCACAGGGCCACCTTAGACTATTCAACGGCTTCTGTGTGGTCTAGCATGGGAAGTTTGCTTCACTGAGCCTAGCAGCCACAAAAAGAGAGCCAAGGCCTTTTTAGTACATGAAGCGGTGTACTGTGTACAACAGGCTGGATCCCACTGGAGAGATATGGAGAATTCACTCAAAATTGCCTCACTGGAGAGGGGTGGAAGATAAGGCATCTATCCATCAACTTCTATTTGTCATTGGTAAAGGGATGCTTTTTGCAAGAATCAACTACGGGGTACCTCAAACCCTCTTGGGTAGGTCTAGCACACTACCCATGATGGAGAAATCCCACTCAAAGTGGGTTGCAGGAGTTTGCAATAAAAAAACTGATGAAAAGCATGGGAATAAAGAATCCTAAGGGAATATGGGATAGTGTATGAAACATATTTGTACAGCTTTAAAAATAACTTATCCAAAGAGGTAAACTTCTTCAGCAGTTTAAAAGGCCTTTGTGTTTTCTTTCCTCTATTTACATTTCCACCTACCTGTCTCCACTACATCCCCCACCCCTGCCCCCAAGGGATAGTCACTATGCTTAATTGTGTTTTACTCTTTTCCTTGCTTTGTTAAAAAATTGTTTCTCCAACTAGGTTGGTATCTGTAAAAATTAAATTGTTTAGTTTTGCCTCTTTCAGAAATTTGTATAAATAGGATACTGAATTAATGATTTTGTAACTTAACCCATTCACTTTATATTATGTTTTGCACATTCATGCATTTTTGCTTAAAGAAATTCACATGTTATATCTGTTACAGGGTATTTTATTATATAAATATACCAAATTTAATTAATTTTATTGCTTATGAATGATTTTGGTGGTTCTCTGGAAGTCAGATAAGCATATATGCTTTGGGGGATGGGATGCAAGCCCATGGAAGCACTAGTGGGGATAAGAGCAAGGAAAATCAGGCAGGGAGGGAGGCAAGTAAATACAAGTCCAAGTCGGGGCAATTTTGACCAAGTCAGAACTCCAAGAGAAAAGTTACGAAAGTCATTTGTGGACAAACTGAATGTCTCCACTGTACCTCAGAATGATCTGTTAGGGAATGATCTGTTGATGGAGGAAGGGGATAGGAAGACCAACTGATATCTGCCAACTGTTTCCAATTGCCTTTATCATTGTTTAGACATTAAGTCCCCAGGACATCTGAATTGTCTTTCTTGTCCACTCTAGAGAGCTGCTGGGGAAGCCAGCTAGCAATGCAATGAAGTAGAAGAAAGGAAGTATTAAATAAGAAGTATAAATTTCAGAAGTTGGTTCAACTTGAGATGTTCAGAAGTGGTGACAAAGGTCAGAGTCTCAATGTGTTCTCTTTGTATGAGCTTGGATACTTAAGATTTTATAGGACATGATTAAATAAATGTTTGCAGCAAGTTTTTAGTAAATACCTCTTATGAAGTTAAATGATTTCCTGTGTATTTGTAGTTTATCAAAATTTTATCATGATTATAGGTTCAATATTATTAAAGAGTTTTATTCACCTATTGTTTTTTCCCTCAAATTGTTAATAGAAGGTATGACATCATTCTACCTATAGTTATTGAATTAACCTTGCATTTGTGAGATAAAATCCATTTGGAGATGTAGTTTTATTGCTTTTAATGCATAATTAGATTTTGAATTGCTAATATCTTAAGATTATCACTTTTATTTTCATGAGTGGGATTAGTTTGTAACCTTTTATTATATTGTTTTTATCTTGTTTAATGTCAAGTTATGTTATCCCCATAAAAGTAAATTAACCTATCTTTCCATTTTAAGAAAATTTGGTAGAACTCATCATTAAATTCACCTAAGCCTCAGTGTTTTATCGGGGGAAAATTATATTTTCATCCACTAGTTTGGTTTATTATATAGATATGGGGATATTCCAGTTTATATTATTCCTTGACAAAATTTAAGAAATTATATTCTTATAAATTACCAACCATTAAAATTTCAAATCTTGTGTAAACGTCTTAACAATTTTATCTCTGCAGCTTCTGTGTTCATAATACCTCTTCATTTCTAATAGTGTTTATTTTTGCCTTCTATTAATATTTGCTGTCTTTATTAATGTGTAAAATTTGACTATATTTCATTCCTTTAGAAGGATCAATTTTTGTATTCATTTTTAAAGTGTTTGCTTTCCACTTTAACTTCTGAAATTATACTTACTATTTCCTTCTAATTCACTTTGGTTTTATTCTGCTTTTCATTTTATAATTTCTGAAGAAATTATACATATTGCTCTTTTAAGACTGTAAATTGTTTTTATTATATGTTTTAGTTGTATTTCATAAGTGTTTAATCTTGTAATTTTTCATTCAAATTAATTTATATTTAATTAAATATATTTAATTATGAATCTTACTAAAATTATGACCTGTTTAGGAATGTTTTTCTATTTCCTAATATGTGTTTTCTTATTTATTATTTATTAACGTTTTACTTCAGTATCACCATTATCAAATAATATGGTCTCTATGATGCTGATGACAGTCATTTACAATTTTTAAGGGAGGCATATGTTTATATATTAATACATATTGCATATGTATAAAAATAATGTGCATCATGAGTTATTGAGTATATTGTTTTATGAATGTCATTTTTGATGATTGCTCATTATACTGTTCTAATCTTCTATAGTCATACTAAATTTAATAATTTTGTTCAATTATTGAGAGATTATGTTACATCTCCCATTATAATTGCAGAGAATTCGATTTTACTTTATAATTCTATCAATTTTTACTTTATGTATTTTTTAAATTATATTACTGAAAGCATACAACTTACAATTTTATAAAGTCTTTTGAATTGAAAATGTTATCAATAGGTAAGGACCCTCTTAATCTCTGGCAATGATTTTTGCCATAAGTCCATTTTGTCTGATGCTAACACGTCAATTTCTCTTGGCAAGTAATTGAGTCTACCCATCTTTACCAAACCTTTGACCTCTCAATTATTCTGTTTCCTTAGGTTTTAGGAGAGTCAAGTTTTCCTTTTTAAACTAGGATATTCATCTTATTTACATTACTTTTTATTATTGTTATGTTTGGGTATGATTATATCAAATTATTATGTGTTTGCTACTTCACTTGTTTTATGATCCCTTTTGCCTTCTACTTCTTGGCTCCCTTTGGAATATTTTTTTTTTCTCATTCTACTTTTCTTTACTTTTTGAGAGTTGTATATTATGGTTCACTCACAGTGATTAGTTATTTCACAGGTATGCTGAATACAATTTAAGTTATCTATACCTCTCTCTGAACAATATAAGGATCAGAGAATTAGTTAAGTAGGATTATTCCGCTGCAGAAACAGTTTTTCCTTTTGCCCATAATTAAGCTGTATCCTTCTTTTGCCGTTATCAAATATTGTTATTACCACTTTAAGAAGTCAACATTTACTTATATTTACTGATGTATTTACCAATAGAATCCTTGTTCCTTCTTAATTCTTAGAACTTTCATCTGGAAAGATTTTTCTTTTGTTTGTGGTTCTTCTTTAGAATTTACTTTAATGAGATTCTTTAGGTGGTCAACTTTTTTTGGTTAGCTGTGTTTTATTCTTTATTACACCCTTCTTTTTAAAAGCTGGATTTTCTGCAAATATATTTTCAGCAGGCAGGCTTTATTTTTGTTTTATGCTCTTTCGTTTTCTTCCTCAGCACAATAGGAAAGGTGAGCCAGGCATCAGTCTGACTACCTTTCTGTCGTAGGTGATCTCTCACTTCTCTCTGGCTGCCTGTAAAATCTTATTGCTATCAATAGTAATATTTTAAAAATCCTCCCTGTTTATTAGATGCTCACTATCTGGATATGGATTTATTTCATTTATCTTGCTTTGTTTCTATTTGGATTTCTAAATATATGGGTTTACATATTTCAGATATTCTGAGTCATAATCTCTTCAGATATTTTTTCTTCCTCTATTTTTCAATTTGAAACTCTGGTTATACTCGTGTGTGTGTGTGCGTGTCCTCCTTATCTCTTAATCATTTCCATATTTTTCCGGCTCCCTCTCTTTGGACAATGCGCAAGATAATATTCACACTCTTACTTGTAGCCCTGGATCTAATATGCTCCTTGGTTAGTTTATCTCAATTATAATTTTTTTTCTTTTTTAAAAGAACTATTCATTCTTTTTTTATTTATATCTTTTTCTTGTGCAAATTATCAAGATTCCCTGTTATTTACTTAAATATAGTCTATGTGAAATTTATTATCTATATCTGATAATCACAGCATTTGAAGTATTTACAAGCATCCTTCTATAATCTGGTTTTGCTGTTTCTCATTTATGGTGCCTTGTTTTCTTGTGTGTGTGTACATGTGTGTGTGTTGTTGTTTTTTATATGATTATTGGCAGATATTTTCCTTGGAATATTACTTTGTAAATTATCTGTCATCTGAGTTGAAATTGAGTTCCTTCACCCAATATCTGTGTTTTCACATTAGCATTTCCTTGGAGACACCATTGACCAAAGACCCTTTTAAATTAAATAATATACTGAGACATTTCAGACTCTAAAGCATGAACTCAAAAAGCAAACCTGTGTTAGCTCCAGCTTGAGGTTATGAATTTTAAGGGAATAATGTTTCCCTAAAACTAAGTTTCCTCAGGGCTAAGCATGAGACAGATTACTATTTTTTTCCTTATCCTTTCTTTAAAGGTGGATTTTTTTCTTTCTTTCTTAGTCTGCAAGTATGATGCTTTGGATTCTCAGATTTATTTAGGTGCATACTTACTTTTTCATTAGCAAACAGATATATTTCACATCAGTTTTTTCCTGTTTTTCAACTGTGTATCTGTTTAAATTGGGGTGGTGGTGCTTTCAGTACAGATCAAGTAAGATAAAAATGAACAACATGAATTATTTTAATGGAAAGACTTTTTTTTTCATTTATAATAGCAACTAAAAGAATAAAATACCTAGAAATAGACTTAACTAAGGATGTAAAGGACTTATACACAGAAAACCATGCAACATTGTTAAAGGAAATAAAAAAAAACGTAAATAAATGGAAGAATATTCCATGTTAATGTATTGGAAGACTAAATGTCATAAAGATGTCTGTGCCACCTAAATTGATTTATAGATTTAACATAATCCCAATAAAAATTACAACAGCATTTTTTACTGAATTAGTAAAACTAATTATGAAATATATTTGGAGGAGTAACGGGCCCCCAATATTTTAAGGAAAAACTTCAATGCAATTAATTCATTAAATAGGCTTTGGAGAACTAAAGATGCAAAATAGGAACACAGAGGGAATGTGGAGTTTTGAACTACAGGAAAGAGATTCTCCTTCTAGGATTAGGGAACAAAGGAAAGATGGTGAAGTTATTAGAACCTAGAAAGTTGGAGGAATGGACACAAAGTTCTGGGACCCATGTCTCTGAGGACGGAAGGCTGCTGGCTTGAAGTTTATTCTCAGGAGTTCCCAAGTGGGTCCCTAAGAAGCCAGGACTCAGGCCCCTAGGAGACGGTAATGTGTAGCTGGCTCTGGTGCTTTCAAAACCCAAAGGAGGTTCTCCACAGCACTGAATTCAGATTTCTGAAAAGTGAATGACAGCCAAGTGGTGTTGGCATTTTTGAAGGTGTGTAATAGCCTGGTTATCGAATGGAGAAAAACAAGCAAACATGTAAAAAACAATCTTGGAATCTGGAATTAAATACCACTGCCAATATAAACAACTATGAATAAGGAAGTCATTCTCTCTTCCTTGTGCAGACTTCCAGCCACTCTTTAGCATCCACTATTGACAAAAACCCAAAAGAAATGGATTTATAGAATCTATTTGCAGAAATGATTTATAGAATACTAGCCCCTGTCCTGATAAATAAAAGTAGGTGTTTGAAATGGGGGCACAATAATTTGATAACCAACACAGAAGTATGATTTCTATATTGCTGAAAAACATTTGTTTGTTGAACTTCCATGGCCATTGTATACCACGGATATGGTCAAATAAACTGATTCTCGGAGTTTAATGGGAAAACAGCAACATTAAAAACACTATACATTCATGCAGTAATTTGGCTAAATAAACACTTAAGTCTCAAGAATTTTATCTTATTGCTCTCCGTGCTACTGGTTCTCACTGCTACAATATGGTCATTTGGCATCATCAACCAGGAGAAAAAATAGCCGGAAGTGGTGACTTCTATCTGTAAATAATAAGTAACCTGACTTCACAGAAAAATGGTAGGGGAACACCACACAATGAAGTCTCTGAGACACTGCATATCACTATTAGGTTGGTTGGTGTGTCTTGTTTAGGATTCAGGTGCACAAACTTTCCAGATTTTCAATGTCTTAATATGCTCATCTCCCCTCTATACTTGGCAATTACGTATGCCCTAACACAAATGAGCTTCATTCTGTGCATCATTTCAGATATTTTCTTTGTTAAATAATGAGGCTCTGCTTATTGCATTAAAAAAAAGGAAATAAGAGTTCCTTGTTATTTCAAACTACTTTTTAAACTGTGATCAAAGGAGATGTATTAGTACTTCCCCAAGAATGTGTATTGACAACATTCCTTTTGATTTCTGGTAAACCTCAAAGCCAAATATTTTCTGTAGTGAACATATGTTGCTAGATATTCATAAGAATGCATCTCCTCCAGGGCAGGAACCAGATCCTGTATCATTCTGTGTTGATCAGCACTTGGACATTCTGAATTCAGATGTACTGTCATGAACCTACCAGGAATGGCCATAAAGATTTATGAACAAATTGAAACTTATGGAAACCAGTGCATATCTTAGATGCTAACTATACACACACACATATATATGTTGATATATATCAAAAATTCATTTAATGCTTCGTATAATTAGTATGAGTGTTAAATTTTGGTCTTATTTATTTCTATTTGAATGTAATTCAAAAGTTGCATATTATAAATACAATATCATTCATTTCACATGTACTCAGAATACAATCTATTTTAAACAGGTCTCACTAAATGGGATAATGTATAAAATATCAATTTATTAAAGTATAAACAACTCAGCTTTAATACACCGATAAAGATTAGACCTTCAGGAATTAAGTACGTCTTACTGTAAGTCTTCTTATATCATGCCATGTATCAGAATATCTGTAATTACCTTTAAAATATTAGGGTGAATTTTTAAAAAACTCAGTATATCTACATACTAAGTCTCACAGAGGAAGAATTGTTAAAACTCTGGCAATGAATATGAAATATGACTACATCAAGGGATGATAATATTCTACTATATTAAAATAAATGTCAATATGGCAAATGAAATATGAAGACATATTTACTTCTGATATATTAAAATTAATTGAATATAACTGAAGTGTATTGTTTTCGTATTTATTTCCATTTTACATATACAGTGTGTCAGGCTGCTCTATAGTTCTAGTTTTGATTATAGACATTAAGTTTTCAAAACAACTTTAGACTGATTTTTTTTTTTTAAATGAAAGTGTTATGTTTTATAGGATTTACATTGTTTGCTTATGGACATCAAATCATAACTGGAAAATTTCTTTCAAAAATAAGATTTTAATTAGTAGTTATGATTTATTAGTAAACATACTATTAATAGCTTTGCAATCAATTTTTATCACTATTTTTGATAATCTTCAGAAATTAACTTCCATTTTCAGGCTATGAATGAGAATTTTATCTTTACGTCAACTTCTTTCTCCTTTTGTCCTCTATAAAAATTGAATTTAAGTCAATAAAACTTATAAAGTTACTTCATTTGCTTAGAAATATTTCTTCATATAGAACGTAGTTCAAGAAATAGTTTTGCTATTCTATCTCTCTAGTTTAATTGTACTTATATTTTCTTTAGATGGAGTCAAGTAATATGTAATACCTTGTGTCTAGTATCATCTACTGGTATTCATTCATTCATTCACTCATTCATTTTTACTGATTGATATTTTTTGTGAGAGATGTAATTTTTACATTTGATTGTGTAGATTTCAATATTTAAAATAATTATTTGGAAACTGGTAGATCAGTTCAAAACAAAGTCTAATTTTTACCATTCATCACTTAGAGACAATGACTTCATTTTTGTCTCTATCCTGGGGAAAAAAATGTATTTTTCATGTTAGTCTGGTGACAGTCTTGGCATATAAGTCAGAGTGAATGTTAAAAGGGGACTCCTTATTAATTCCTCTCACCAAAAATGATCATTGCTTTTTTATACCTGGCAGTGTTGCCTGGTGATCTGGTATATAATGTTCGGTTAACTACAGTTGACGCTTTCATCGAGACTTTGCAACAAAAGTAGAATATGTCTTTCTTCCTGTGGAAGCAGGAGGCATTTTCTACTTCTTTCCTGAACCCTCAGATTCTTCAAATAATGTAGGGGGTTATGCTTGCAGATGGGTGAAATTGAAAACCAAAGTGATTTTCTCCCAAGATTTGCTGGTCACTTTTCCTGGGCAGAAGTTAGTTTTCCCCTTAGGATTATGGTTCAGTCATACAAATTCCAAAGGATTTTAGGGATTTCTAACATACTCACTTTCCCTTTATCCTTGGCAACTCTGTGTACTCTAACACAAAAAGGATTTATTTGTTGTTTTGCTTCTAATATTTTCTTAAATATTGAGTCTCTGTTTACTATATAGTGAGAGGACAAAATGAAGATGACAATTTTCTCAGAAATTTTGCCTTCTCTTCATGTGCTCATGAAAATTACTTTGCTTAAACCTCATAGCTATCTTGAATGAAATGATTTTCAAATCCATTGACATAATTAGAATTTGTGGTGTGTGTATGATTTTTACATTTTATAACGTACACCATGTTAACATGGGCCAATATTTCCCAACAGGGTCTGATTTCCTAGGAGAAGTATGACCATGTTTCTATGTGATATATTCTCTCTTGGTTATAATTCACAATTCTCCAATTCTATATCATTAATGTCTATCAGATTTTAAGCATGCACTCACACACACATAATAGTTTATGTGTGTAGGGATATTCATTTCATCCTTTCCACCATTTGCTCACATGGTGACACATTTTCAAGATACAAATAACTGCACATTTCAGTGTCAGGATGTAGCAGTTTGACATTATTTATGAATTCCAAAAATAGATACTGGATTGTGTTTGTAGTCTGTTCCTTTGGGCATATTAGATTGTATAGGATTCAGAGGTTTCACTTTTGCTTGATTAAATTATGATCAAGGCTTTCATTGGGCACACCAGTAGGACATTGAGTGTCTGGTAGGTAGGGACTCACAGAGAAAACCACATGCAGAGCAGAGAGTGATATTTGGATCCTGGAGCCTCGGATGTAAACACAAAGAGAAGGCTCCATTACACACAGCAGAGGCCCTGAGAAAGGAGAAGAGTCATTCGCCTGCCAATTTACAGCTGGCCTTGTGGAAAGAGCAGAGCAGCTTAGCCCAGAGAGAATCAAGCCCTGGGAGAGAGACAAGACTTATCCCAGCCTACAGCTGGTATTGGAATAAGCTGGGACCATGGATCCTTCACAGGGAGAGGAAGCCTGAACCCTGGCAGATGTTGGCAGCCATCTTGCTCCAACATGTGGCAACAGACTTTGGTGAGGGAAGTAACTTACGCTTTATGGCCTGGTAACTGTAAGCTTCTACTCCAAATAAATACCCTTTATAAAAGACAACA